>NC_090935.1:1380503913-1380816883 GCF_040938575.1 Ambystoma mexicanum
TCCTTTATGACAAACACTATCAACTGCCAATACATTTATTCACACGGCATTAATGGTACACATCTGTTCTGTCTTTGCCTTCAGCCATTGCGCACTGGAAGTCACAGCCTATCACCATTCTTTCACCCGGGGAGAGATAGTTATCTTCCGTCGGGGTGAGTATGCCAAGACGTATTCGTATTTACATCATGTTACAAGCTCACTCATGCCACAGAACAAATTCTGATTTTGCACGTTTGCACATTTATTACACAGGTTGATACCAGTTTTTGACCATACACACAGGAATTAAGGTCAGTACTACACCTCCTCCTAAGAGTTACTGGTGAAATCCCTTTATTTTCCTATAAGACTAACTAGTATATCCCTCCTTGTTGTAGGAGTTTATGGACATTCATGAAACTGTAACATACCCCGCCCTGAAGAAGGATTGTTTAATCCGAAATGCGTCGGCACACATGATTGACAGGAGTGTGTTTATAAAACTCTGAGCGGAAAGAATTGTACTGCTCAGAAGGACAATCAAACCAATTTTATTCAGCAATATATGAATTCCTTGTTTAATTGAAGATGTTACAATGTATATAATTTTCTGAATATACCTCTGCACCTGTGGGGACGGTTTTTCAACCCCATCTACTGCTAATATTTCTATATGCTATACGTTTTTGTTGTTGACAATGTTTTCCCACACTATTAGAAAATAGTGTGTTGTTAATTTAAATGGTTCTTAGTGAAACTGATATAAACAATACTTCTTCTGTTCAAATTCTGTCTGGTCTCAGTGTTGTGGCACCTTGCTGGAGATGAGCTAATAGACAGAGATTTAAAACATCTTGATTAATGAATATATGATGTACTGAGTAAATGCTGATTGCATCGTAAGAATACTTACATTTCTGACTCTCGTGACACAAAACCTCTCCGATAGGGAGTGGGATGAGACTCACGAGACTCTTCAAAATAACATTGGGGACTGTGTCCCATTAAGAGTGCAGCATAGGGCTACCAGCTGGCAACGGCTGGTGTGTGTCTAGTGCTTCAAGTGATGTTGTTACACATGTTCAGTTGGAGGGTTGTAGTGTGACCTCTGATGATACCTGGATGGATGGGCGAGCAGTGGCCACACTCCAAAAAACCTCTGAACATGGGGAAATCAATAAAGTCTCTCACACAGGAATGAGCAAAAAGGAGGGAAAAATGTCTTTCCATTTACCGATGTGCTTAGCCAAAAGTCAAAAAGGCTTGAGAAAGGTGAGCCCTGAAATCAGTAAGAATTTGCATTTCCTATGTGTATTGGAGGAAGTTGAAGACAGGTATTTTGCTCTCATTGTGGAAGATAAATGCCATACATTTGCAATGATTGACACTGGCGCACAGGCCACAATTATGTCTAAAGAATTAGTAAAGAGTATCAATGAAGGGAGATCCCCGCAGAATCAGATCACAGTAAAGGAGAATCAAGGTCCAGTGCATAATTTTAACAGGGAGGAGGTGCCTATTATAGGCGCCACCGAGGTTGACATAAAGATAGGTAAACACAGAATGAAACAGGAGGTATTGGTCACATCCATTTGTGATATTCCATTTCTAATGGGAACAGATTGCCTGAAAAGATTATCTCCGCTCATAGATGGGGTGAATGGAGTACTGTGGTCCTTAACCAAAAAACCATTGAGAAATAAGAAACTAAAATCACAAAACAGCAATATAAATGAATGTCACACCGTTGCAAAAACAAATGATACAGTGGAGGTATATCTCCAGAATAGTTGCATACCTAGCGTCACTGTTATATTAATGTGTCAAGACAAGATGAAGAGTGAAAATAAAAAATTACCTGTACAAATATACTTAGACCCAAGGAAAGAATGTCAAACTACCATAGAGAGCACACCTTATGTTTTTATTTAAAAGAGAAGACATGCAAACAGAATACTGCTCCTAGAGCAGGTTCAGAAAAACACATTACCACTCTTGCTGAAATACACATGGAAGATGAACAACCATGGGTTCATGTTGGGATAAATGACTATTCTAAAACAATAAAAGCCACTTTAGCACTTGAACAGGAAAGGAGCTTCATTAACGAAAAAGTGTTGCAAAAAATAATGGAAAGGGAGGAGATCCCGAAATTTAGGATTAAAAACCAGTATGTCTCTGGTTTGGACAGTCCAGACTTTGAAAACCGAATTGCAGGTAGATGCATGCTGAAAATTAGCATTGGACAAAAAACAATTTACCATAATGTTTGGATAGTGTGTGGAACACAAAATGACTTTTACATGGGCAATGACATCATGCACAGAATGTGTATGGTGCTAGATTTCCTTAAAAAAAAAAAAGGTCACGCATAGGTGGGCCGGCACCTGAATTTGAAGACAAAAGAAGGGCTTATCATTGCGCACAGCTGGTCCCTTATGCAATTGAATTACAAATGAGGAAAGATACTGTTATCCCTGCATTCACAAAGCAGTTTTCAATAACACTGAACTGCAAAAATGGACAGCAGATAAAATATTCTGATTCATTTGTATGTCTGAATGAACCCATAAAACAGCAAGGCCTGGATTATGAATACATTCCATTGGTAGATGTGGGTGAAGGGTCTGTAAAAATGATGGTGAATAATAAAGGTTATCAGAATATTCATTTAGAGGAAAACTCCCCAGTAGGAATGGCTATGCAAAAATCACATTACACAGCAGATCTAAATAACATAGTGATTGGAAATATACCTGAAAAGTATGTAGATGCCAAGGGTGAATTGCCAGAATACCTGGACTCTCAGCCCAAAGGGATATGTAGAATTCATTCTGTGTACCCTTATGATTCAAGTGAGACAGTGTGCTGTCATCAAGAGGATTGCATAACATTTAACTTAAATGAAAATGAAATAGAAAATCAGCCCATTGAAGTGGAAGCTGATATGCCAAAACATTTAAATGTGGCAGCTTTACAAAGAGACACAGCCACACAATTAGAGGAAAGCGTCGAGATTCCCATGCCAGAACATTTTCCAGAATTCCCCAAAATGGTAGAGGAGCAGATTTTGTTAGTGGATGCATGTGACAACGAGGAGGATAGGAATGAATTGAGGAAGATATTTATGGAGTTTAAAGATGTATTTGCAAAAGATGCTTATTATTGTGGGCTAACTAATTTACATGTGGCCACACTTCCGGAAGGGTGTAGCAGAAGCCCAGTATTTGTACACCAGTATAGACTACCGCTGGCATGTTTAGAATCATTGGCAGAGATTATTAAAAATTTGGAGTCGCGGGGAATCATTAGGCCCATTCATAGCACATCCAATACACCTATATTAGGTGTGTTAAAACCAAACGTTCAATGGTGACTGTGTGCAGATATGAGAGAATTAAATAAAAGAGTGCCAGTATCCAGATGGCCACGGCCATTCATTGATGAGGGATTAGCTCAGGTACATGGTTCAAAAGTGTTCAACACATTAGATCTCACCTCTGGAAATTGGTGTGTGCCATTGGCAGAGGAGATACAGATTTTATTTTCCTTTTCATTTGATAAGACTCAATACGCATGGGTTAGAACTCCATTCGGGTATGTCAATAGTGGGAGTGAATTTGGCATATTTTTGAGAAAGGCTATGCCTGATGCAGCAGAACGAGAATGTGGATGATGTCCTCATAAAAAATGATAGCTTGAAAAGCCATTTTGATGAAATACGACATGTTCTTGGCCAATTGCAGAAAGAAGCCGCCCAAGTACAAAAAGCACAATGGTGCAAGAAAAAGGTGAATTTTCTAGGCCATGAAGGGATTGAACATGGACTAAATCCACAAAATAAGAAAATAGAGGCCATACAGAAACTAAAGTTTAGTTTAGTTTCTTTTAGTTTAGTTAAAAAAACCTAAAAATGTGAAAGGGGTAACAAGTTTATTAGGAATGACAGGCTATAACAGAAAGTTCATTGAAAATGATGCTGAAATCACTCAACCATTGACTAAACTGCTTAAACTGCATACACCCTGGAAATGGGAAAAAGAGCAGTCTGAGGCAATGGCTAAATTAAAGGAATGTCTTGTAAAGGCACCATGTTTAGCATATCCCATAAAGGACAGGGATTTCTTTATAGAAATAGGTTTCTCTGAACATTGTATGTCAGCAGTGTTATCACAAAAACATGATTTGAATCACAAAACCATTGCATATGCAATTAAGGCATTTTCCCAAGTAGTAAATTAAATTCAATGAATATGAAAAGGCCCTATTAACCACTGTGTGGGCGCTACAACATTTCCGCCCCATTGTTCAGGGAGAAAAGGTGATTATTGAGACAAATCATCAACCTTTGCAATTTTTAGAGAGTAAAAGAATTAGATCAGGTAATTTAGCACAGTCCAGAATCACTTCATGGACACTACCATTACAAGGTTTTCCTGTAGAAGTGAGATATGGCCAAAATAAAAAAAAGCCCAATTGCTCAATGTTTAGCAGATTTACATGACTGTTCAGCTGAACCAGTATCAAATGAAATAGAAGTGGAACCTAATTGGCAGGAATTTGAACAATCACCACATAAAGCTTTTGATGAAAAAACATGCAAAGACTTGCCAACTGTATATGTTGATGGTTGTGCCTTTCACATTGAAAATGACAGTGATAAACAATTAGTGTCAGGAATAGAGAATGTCTGGTTGAAGTGTGAAGGTGTCCCGAGTATAGGGATGAGAATTGGTGCTAGGAGCAGTCAGGTAGCGGAATTGGCAGCCATTTATAAAGCAATTGCTACTGCAGTTGATAATAAATTCAGTGAAATTGTCCTGGTAACTGATTCTGATTATGCACGAAATAGCTTTGTGGAATATTTACCTGGCTGGAAAGCGAGAGGCATGATTACATACAATAAAAAGCCACTTAAACATGGAAAAATGATACAAGCCATAGACAAATTAACAATATACTGGAGGAAAATCCGTGGGCATTTGAAAACTCCAGGAGAGGATAAGGCGGGAGATGATAAGGCAGATCACCTGGCTAAAATTGGGGCTGTGATGGGAGAATTGCTACCTATTGAACATTTACTGGGTGAAATACAAATTGATGCAGTAACATGTTCTAAAGCACCAAAGGAGACAGATCAATCAGTGGTACAGTGGAGTTATGATACACCAGACCAAGATCTGATTGAGGCACAAAAGAATGATCGAATTTTGGGAATCTATTATAATCATCTGATAGATCCTGAACAAAACCCTTTAACAGAAAATGATTGTATGGAGAAAGAAGAGTTGAGGGTGCTATTAAAGAATAAAAAACAAATAAGACTACAAGATGGACTCAATGTTAGAGAGTCCATAACAGGACAAATACAGTGGGTGGTACCCCTTTCATTCAGAGGGTTAATGCTACACCATGCACATGATGCTATAACTGCAGGCCACAGAGGCTCACAGAAAACAATGGAAATACTAAAAGATTATGCTTATTGGCCACATATGTCCCAAGATGTAGAATTATATACTAGAGGATGTCTAGTATGTGCCCAATTTAAACCTGCTTCACCAATGCATAGAGCTCCATTAATGTAAAGAGGTCGAGCAGGGGGAACTGGTATATTTTAAATCTGGTATGTTTGATGTCGAAGTGGATTGAGTGTATTCCTGCACCAGATTGTAGTGCGCAAACAGCAGCCACATTGCTGGTGAACCATGTGTTTTCAAGGTTTGGGTTGCACAAAGAATAGAATCAGATAGAGGAAGTCATTTTACAAGTGCTCCAATGAGTAAGGTATGGCAAATACTGGGTGTGAAGAGAAAGCTACATATCGCATATCGGGCGGTGTCTTCAGGTGGAATTGAACGCAGCAATAGGTCTGTTTTGGACATTTTAAAGACATTTGTGGCAGAAGCAAGTTCCAGCTGGGATTTATGCTTACCTTTAGTTCTGATGGCAATCAGATCAACTCCCGCCAAAGCAACAGGTATTAGCCCTCATGAAGTTTTGACTGGTAGGAAAATGGTGTTACCACAACACCTGCTATACAGGACACATCAGCAAACACTTGTGAGCGCATCCACAGTTCATGAATACATTGATGAACTGAGGAAGCATTTACAACATGCATTTGTATTTGTACAGAAAAATTTAGAAAGAGCTGCTGACAGTGCAAAGACATATTATGATAAAAAGACGTCAGTAAAGGAATATTGTGTGGGCGATCAGGTGTATAAATTTCATTTTGGAAAAGGTAAACAGAAAAATTCCAAATTTCTAGCAGCCTGGCAGCGGCCATATCGAATTATAGATAAGGTCTCTCCTGTGGTCTATACATTTTTGAAGACTGAAGGTGAAACAGCAACAGAGAAGTTTGTTCACGTAAATCAAATAAAACCATGTCACCCTTAACATGAGATTAAACAACTTGAGCGTGTAGAAGCAGATAAAGTCCCTTGAACATAAAAAGGTAAAGTGAATGGGTCTAGTTAATAGTAGTGGCAGAGAAGTTAAATAAAGATGGTTGATTATGATAATGGCACATAAACACTGTAATATATGTGAAAATATATTTTTTTAAAAATGGAATTGGTGTGAAAATGTATTAAATATTGAATGCTGTTTGATGTATGTTGTTTTCTCTTTAACCTATGTTTAATTCCAGAAAGCAAGAGGAAAAAGGGCGAAATATAAAGCATGTTTTATTTTTGGCAAATGGGGGAAGTTAGTATTGTGCTATGTACTTAATTTGTTTCTTTTCTATTTGGTTTAGAATATTAACATATTTGTAGGTCACGGGAGACGATGGAGTCCTGGAGTCCCCTGGATGAAGATCGAAAATTAGTGATTATACTACATGTTATTGTGAATTCTTTATGAAAGCATAGCTCACTGGTGTAGATAAATCAGTGATAACAGCCATAAGTGGCATTCCATATGAAAATGTGGTGTTCTTGAATAATGTAGAAGCCTGAGGCCTCTAGAGATCACAAGAACAGTCTAAACAAAAGAAAGGGGTTTTGTATGTTTGGGCCACAAATAAAACAAAGAAATTATGCTCATCACTATACCAAAACGAAATGCATACCAACTAAATGTATCTGTGTACTGAAATAAAGCATATCCACTATGTTACTATAATACCAAACTCAATCTGAATGCAAGGAGTGATTATTGCTGAATTACTTTATTTTTGGCGGTAAGAAAATACCGCTAGTCCCCAAATCTACACAAAATACCCTACATACCCAGATGGGGCTGCTGCCCATTTGGTGTGTAATTGAACTTACCAACATCCATACATGAGACACCGTGTATATATTTACTTATGTATTCACTAAAAAGTATAAACATGATTTTAATTGGAAAACGTGATACGGATGGGCTGGCAGCCTTCAAATTGGGCTGACCACAAGAAAAGTGACCTCCAAAAGATTTCCTGCTGTTATGTGTATAACCGAATTGGCCTTTTTTGCAATAAACGTGCAAATCTCGTAGAAGGTAGGCAAATAGATTTCAATTAAAAAACTGTATATGCAAAAGGTATGGTGGCAAATTCATTTGGTAAGGTATTGATATAAAGTGTTATCTAGTTTAAAACAGTGGCTTCTGAGGAGATACAGTTCTAGAATTGAAACGGTTTTCCAGTGGACCCGCAGCTGTCAGAATGTATCTTTCACTGTCTGGGGTTGAGTTTCTCCCACAGTAAAATGATGGATCCCCCCATAAGTGCTCCCATTGTTATCTCCTGGGATGACTTGATACCTTTACAAGAGGACAGGAAATAACGCAGGTGGGGAGAAGGAAACCAGCACTTCAAAGGAAATCCTAAAACCACAATGGGGTAATAACACTAGGATGGTAATGACTGGTTTCTCTTTGATGTAAGGCATCCAGGGAGAGGAAGAAGAATAGAGTATGCTTTGAGAAAAGTTACAAACAGGAGACAGGGTCCACCATCTTTGACATTTCTAGGCCACACCCAATTCCTGTGCCTTCTAGCCCATTCCTGCAGACAAGTCACCCTGGGAGCTGATATTGGAAGGTTCAAGTCGTGTTACAAATGCCAAACCTAGTCCCTTACAGCAACCTTGAAATATACAAATCTGTTGTGGCAAAATGAGTGTATAAAATGTGACAATGCCCCATACAAGCTGAATCATATGTGGGCTCAAAAAGAGGAAGGAATCTGCTGAGACTTTATTGGGGTAAAGTCTGCACAAAGTCCTCAGCCACTGAAGTGAAAAGAAAGCTTTTAAAGGAGAGAGTCATACCCTCCGCTCACTCATTTTAGAGGAAATTTGAGGTGATATGCTGATAGACAAGGCCTGCTTGCTACTGAGACACTGGTACCCAGGTCTCTGTCTTCTGCAAGTGGCATCCCTGCAGGTGCTCTCTGGCAAATATCCTGGCATGAAAGGGCAGAGTAGGACCTACCTTATCCTTAGCAACCATGGACGGGGCCTCCCAGCATGCCAAGAACCTTCCACTGGACAAGACATCCCTCCGGCAGAGACTCTGGTATACAGGACTCTGCCTGCAAAAAGTGGTAGTTCTTCAAATATCCTGTAGCAAACTACCTGACGTGGATGGGCAGAGTAAAAGACTTAACATATTCAATGCGACACTTGAGAGGGTGCCACAGCACCCCAGGAACATAAGAAGCTGTTGTTGCTGCTCTTTATAATGTCAGGCTACATTGGGAGCAACGTCAAGCCAAACACCACCTCCTTGTTCCACGTTTCTAAAAGCCAATTGGCATTGCCACTTCTTAAATTGAAAAGCATTGTTGAATCACTTTGTGAGCTCTCAACCACCTCAAATTTGATGCAATGCACCAGAAAACACCCAGAAACTGGATTGATGCTGTGGAGCACCTGAAATATGACATTAAGGTATCAACAGTGGTTCGTTCCTGCAGGCATTTATATGGGCAGAAGTAACCATTTAGATGCCACAAAGACATTGGGGGTCATTCCGAGGTCATTCCGAGGTTGGAGGTAAGGGATTACCGGCACCTGTAAGGGCACCGATGGCGGTAATCCCTTACCTCCGTATTCCGAGTTCCCTTTGCGGGTCCCTCTTTACCTCCTGCTTTTAGCAGGAGTAAATTACGGGACCCGCAAAGTGACCTTGGAGTAAATTACGGCACCGTAATTTACGGTGCCGTAATTACCTCCTTCCCCATTCCCATTGAGCCCTATGGGGGCAGAAATGGGGATGGGGAAGGGCTATGGTGAATGGGGAATTACCGGTCCATCCAACCTTGGAATGGACCGGAAATTACTCCATTCATCATGCCGGTATTTCATGGAGTAAATAGCTCCATGGTTGCCAACCATGGAGCTATTTACTCCATGGTGTAGTCCTAACTCGGAATGAGGGCCATATTATTAAAACTTGAACATTGATGCAATAGACAAACGCCTGCATTCTTCATAGATAGTGCACCCTTTTCATCTAAAAGTCTGCATATTCTGTGTATCCTTTACAGGGTGGGTTGTTAGTGTTTTTAATAGTGTGCTTGTCTTTTTAGCTTAAATAAATACTTCTATTTTATAGAACCTTGATTGGGCATGTCCTTTATGTTAGTAACACAGTACTATTGTTCCTTTGGATGGTTTCTTGCTGGCCCAAACCTCTTTTGAATAGTACAGTCTGACTTCAGCCCATCTAACCTCCGAATGGCGAATGAGTTGTACCATTTAGGTTCAAGATCTCTGCCAGATTAGTAGTAGTATGGAGCTGAATAGGAGTTTAGAAACCACTTCCCATCACGGAACTGGGCTACAGCAGTAGAGGAGTCTTTATTACTTCAGAGCAGGCCGCTCGAAACTCTTATTCAGAAAGATGTCATGAATTTGTCTATGTTTTTTTGTACTCACCCCATTTTGAGAGTCACACAATTCTTAAATTGTTTAAAATGCTTCTATGCTCTGCATATTTGCTGGCTTTTTTTAGCATTTCTATTTCATTCATTCATTGCCAGTTTTATTTCGACTGATGTCATAAAAGCGACATACAAATAAACAGATAAAACGTTAATGCATTACATAAAGTATGGGATAAAAGCATTAGGGATTAAGCATCATATAGTATATCCTGGGGCTAACACCATAGTAATAGTAAAAACACTATACATGTAAGAAATGTTGTGATGTGTATCAGTAACTGGAATTCAAATAAGGTATGATTATGCTGTGGTGATGTGAATTAATTTCCCTCTACATAGCCACGCTCTATAAATAAATGTAGCCATGGCTAAAAAGATTGTTTCATCTTTTGATGATTTGCATAGCTCAAGGGCTTCACGGACACACCTCAGCCTATGGGTTTTAAATAGGGGTCTCAGATCTATATATAACCAACAAACAAACAGGAATTGATAAAATGACTCAAACTCATCAGTACATTACAGGCAATATGTTAGGGAGAATTCTCTGTTTAGGCTGAATTTCCTAACCTAGTGAGTCCCCCAGCAGCTTTGCTGGATTTCTGGAGTTTGTTTTTCCCATCCTGCCAAGAGTGTGACCCTTTTCCTCTCACTCTTGGACATGAATGTGTGTAATTCCTTTGAGATGTCAATGTGTTCGATGGGCTATGGGGTCTTTTACTCCATAGGGTCTCATAAGTTTTTCTATGTGTGTCACTCTGCACCCTACGTGTCGTGACACGGGGGCGCCCTAGCGGGTCCCGCCACCATAGACTCCATACCCGGGGACTGACTACTGTCTCCCCGGGCATGTAAAGTCACCATTGGCTTTACTAGACCTAAATTTACTAACAGAACTAGTACCAACCATCTTATTGTGGACGTGCTAGTAGGGGTAATACGATTACTCCTGGATCTGTTACTCGAGGGGGCACTGTCCCGTCCCTCCTCGTCGAGTTTTGGCTGGTGGCAGTGGAAACTACTTGTTATGTTCGACCCCGAGCATAACCCTATGGGATTCGTCCCATTGTTGAAGATTGATACTGTTTTTCGTTAATCTTCAACGTACCACCGATCTACTTATCTTAAATAGGTTTATCGAGTGGTATTTTCTGCCAGAACTCGGGTTGTAAAATGGCGTCTGTGTTTTTCTCTGTGACTCCTAAACCAAAGGTTGAGCCCTTTGTTCCACTTTTGGCGGGCCTCTGGACAGAGACCCGCGAAGGTGGCGCCATTCTGTCTGGGTTACCTCAGGGGTGTGGGAGGGGGTTTAGACACCCTGGACCGAGTTGCCTTGCCAACTCAGGTCGCACTCTGAAGTGATTGGCCCAGGTGGTGAGCCTTCCTGCTCACCACTTAGCATGTGTTGATTGACAAGCTAGGCTGAATGAATGGGGGACGTCTGCATAAAAGCAGGGCCTTTGGGACTGGATCTTCAGGAAGTCGCCACTGGACCTAAAGAATCCGACGAGGGTAACGTTGACTCGACCTGCACGACGACACCTCCGGTGGAGCCCTGCGGAATCGTCTCACAATCTCCCCACGACAGAAGAGATCTCCCTGCCGGAGAGGCTCTTTCCCTGGCTGGTGGGAACAACCAGTCTTCTTCTTCTTTGTGCTTTTTGGTCGCCCCGGACGCAGTGGTCGAATTGCCCGTGCAGAGCACCCGGCAACCGGATAGCCACTACTCCTGCACCGTGATCGAAAGGTGGTGCCTTGTGACGAAGCACTCCGCGGCTGGTTTCTTCCCTGGTGGTGCACCGGACATCTTCTCTTCGACGACGAGAGCATCTCTTCTCTTGGCCAAGACCTGTCGTGCATCCACCACCAGGAACAACTGCCCCCGTCGGAGCTGTCTTCCACAACAAGGTACCGTAACCGCCTGGCTTCCCTTTTCGATGGGTTCGTGTGAGGTATCTGATTCCTCTCCGTTCCGTTGGGTTGCCTCCAAGCTTTATTCACTCTTTGTTCTGAACTGGTTCCACCTGTCGCTAACCAATTTGCTAAACGAGACTTGAATGCATCACCCGTAGAGACTTTCCAGGACATCGTGCCTTGCCTCTCACCGAGTGGGCCTGGCCGCCGAACTGTATGATCTAGTGTGATTAATGCTTTCTTGCCGTGCATTTTTACCCGCTTCAGTGCGAACCGTGTTGACTTCGTTACCTGCCTTTCTCTTCTCTCCCTTCCTCACTAAATATTCGAGTGTCATCTGGGTTGAGGTATACACCTCTGTCTGAAAATAAGTGGTGCCGTAGAACCTAGAGTTGTCGATAGTGTGTTTCGGGGGATTGAGCTTATTCCATTCTGCAGAGTAATTGTATTTTGAATTATTTGCCGTGTTCCGCTTTAGTATTTTTCATAGACGTGCTGTTATCAATAAATAACTTACTATCTTTATAGTAAAGCCTGGTTGCGTGTTTACTCGTTTTGCTGCAGAGAATTACCCTATCTTGTATGCTCCCTATACTGACCAACTTTTCTTGAGAGAAGTCTGACTGCTCAGCCACAGCTACCAATTGAATCTGTGTGGTACAGACTGCTACCAAGTGGGTTCATCGCAACACCTGTAGTCCTAAATCTTTTGCAGTGGTCCAAGAGGGAACTGCACAGGTTTCCGCCTAACACTGGTGTACAGCGGTGGGATTAGTATCGAGTGTACAGTTTAGAGTGTTTTTCGACGCTGTAGAATGACTAACCACAAAACGTTACAAAAGCAACTTTCAAAAAACATGTCTACAATGGAAATTTACAGCCAAGAGTCTTTGACGGATAAAAATACTGAGAGTCTGCGAGCTCTCTGTAGACAAGAGAATCTTCCTGTAAAAGGCAAGAAGTTAGAACTGATAGAGAGATTGCTGGCGAACCAAAGTCTGGGTACTGGTTCAGAGGAACCAAACTCTCCAGCAACTGTAGATAACAGTAATGGTGTTGATCTGAATCGTAATTCTGATGATAGCGATGAAGAGGCTGACGAGGACGGCGAGGCTAACGAAACTGTCTCACCTGTTCCTCTACCTGCCTTACCAACTGTGCCTACGGGGCCAATACCAGGTCCCACAAGTAATTCTGCTTATTTTGAACTTGAAAAAATTAAGCTCGAATTAGAATATAAACGGTTCTTGGCTCAAGCTGAACGAAACCAAGAGCTCGAGTTCAGACGAATGAATGCCCAGGCTGAGCAGAAACAAGCTGAGTTAAGACTCAGGGAAATAGAGCTTAATCATGAGTTACAAATGAAAAAGTTGTCTATGGAAAATGCTTCTCTCTCCTCTGGTTCCTCTAGGAGCTCCAGTCCCAAAAGACCCCGGATGCCGAAGGAATTAGTGGGTATGTACGAACCGAGATTGGATGTGTTGGATTCGTTGAAACTGTTTGAATACAATCATGGGCTCAGGACATCACCGGGAATGCGTTGCTTCCCTGGTTGTTCTCTAGGCTTCCTCCTGTTGCGACTGATGTGGTAATGGAATTGGGGGAGGTGGATAAGACGGATTACGAAAGTGTGAAACTAGCTTTGATAGCTAGATTCGGGAAGACCCCTTCCCAGTATCTTAAGAGGTTTAGAACCCTCAAAAAGCATGATGGTACCCCTTGGGCTACCTGGGTGAGTGAAGGGTTGAAAAACTTAGAGGGATGGATTAAGGGTTACAAAGTTGACACTTACGAGGGTATGCGAAATCTTTTTATGTTGGAGTCGATTTATGATGCCTGTTCTCCTGAGCTCAGACAGCACTTGGCTGATTCGAAGGAATTAGATTCCAGGGCTCTAGCTAAGGCTGCTGACTTGTGGGTTGCCAACAGGGCTACTCACAAGGATTCTGGGGCAACTCAGAAAAAGGACGAGGGAAAACAGCCTAAAAAAGACTCAAAAGAGAATTCGAATAACTCACATTCCAAAGAGGGCCCCAAACAAAACCAGAAGGGTAAGCCACCGGGAAAACCACAGCAGAATAGTGTGTCTTCTGGTGCCAAACCGGAAGGAGGTCAGAACAAGCCACCATTCCAGAAAGCATTCGGGAAATGCTTTGTTTGTGGCTCGACTGATCACGTGAAAGGAGATCCCAGATGTAAGGGTAAACCTTCAGGGGTCCAGCTTGTCTCCTTAGCCTTCGCTCCAGAGGAGGAAGTCCAAATGGCAAGTGGAAACTTTCTACTGCTAGCTGACGAACCCATTGGAGTCTCAGCCAGCGTTTCTTTAGTATCTCTGGGGTTGTGGGAACAACAGAATTTAGTTGTCTATAATTCTATCCCCGATAATACTAAAGAGTATTATAAGGACAGTGTCCAGGTGAATGGTCAGGAGACGCCTGCCATTAGGGACACTGGGGCCAGCATAACTGTGGTGGATAAATCGTTTTTTCAGGCTGAGGATGTTGCTAAGGCACCCAAACGCCTCACCAAGTTAGCTGGAGGGCCTGTGCAGATGCTTCCCCAATTACCAGTTCTCATCCAGTGTAACGACATGACTGTAAAGATACCTGTCAGCATACAGAGTGAGGTACCAGGACGCGTACTGTTGGGTAACGATTTGAAAACTCTCGGAGTTGTATCGCATACTCCCAGACCTCCTAGTAAACGGTTACAGGAGCTAACCAGACCTGCAAGAGAGAGGACCCTGCGCGGTACTCTCGGGGAGATGATGAAGAAAGAAATCACTCCTGCTCCATTGGAAATGGCGGCCGCTGTCTCTAGGAACACAGAAGTAAAAGGGAAACCTAAAACTTCCAAACCGAAACCAACAGCCCACATTCCGATGCAGCCGACACGGACTTCCCCGCGGTTGTCCAACGTCACACCCGTAATTCCACCTCCAGCTGCGGCTGAGGGGGAAGTACAACCCTGTATGGTAGAATTAGACTCTGAAGAAGAGCTAATGGAAGGCCAGGAACTGATTGGAGATCTGGATCCTGTTGACCATCCTGAGCTGCAGTCGTTACTGGCAGAAGGTGGACCCAGCAGGGCAGACTTCAGTAAGGGACAGAGAGAATGTCCAACTCTGGAAGGTCTTCGCCGTCAGGCAAAAACTCAGGCTGAAGGGCAAGAGCCTGGGAAACATAGGTTGCACTGGGAAGATGGCCTCTTCTATAGTGAACCAACCGAGTCTGCACCTGGAGACTACAAACGCCTTGTAGTACCCCAAGAGAACAGACCACAGTTCTTGCAGTTAGCCCACGAGATTCCTTTGGCTGGTCACTTGAGTTTCAAGAAGACTAAGGAAAGGCTCTCACTCTACTTCTATTGGCCAAAAATGGGGGCCGAAGTAGAAAAACACTGCAGAAGCTGCCATACCTGCCAAATCTCTGGTAAGGTTGGGTCCAAGAATGTGGCACCGTTAGTGCCTCTTCCCGTTGTGGGAGTCCCATTTGAGAGAGTAGGGATTGATATCGTTGGTCCCCTTGATCCTCCAACCTCCTCAGGCAACAGGTTTATACTTGTTGTAGTAGACCATGCTACTAGGTATCCTGAGGCAATTCCTATGAGGACTGTTACAGCTCCGGCTGTGGCTAAGGCCCTCCTTGGTATTTTTACTAGGGTCGGATTTCCGAAGGAAGTTATCTCTGACAGGGGGTCAAATTTTATGTCCCACTACATGAAAGCCATGTGGAAAACCTGCGGAGTAACTTACAAGTTCTCAACGGCTTACCACCCACAAACCAATGGGTTGGTAGAACGGTTCAACCGAACCATGAAGAGCATGATAGGTGCTCTAGAAGAACCCCTTAAGCGTAAGTGGGACCTTCTATTGCCATGCCTTCTTTTTGCTTATAGAGAAGTCCCTCAGGAGGGAGTAGGCTACTCTCCCTTCGAACTACTCTATGGTCATCCCGTCAGAGGTCCGTTGGCCCTGATTAAGGAGGGGTTGGAGAGTGCTCCTTCCCCCAAGCCAGTCAGAGTGACTGACTACGTGATAGGTCTCCGGAGGAGAATGTCGCACCTGATGACAGAAGCAAGCGATAACTTGAAAGCTGGACAAGCATTGGTCAAGCACTGGCACGATCAAAAGGCTAACATGGTTGAGTTCGCTCAAAACCAGCTTGTTCTTGTTATGATCCCCACAAGGCAGAGGGCCTTGCAAGATAAATGGATGCGACCCTACCGAGTAGTGGGTAAGCTCGGCGAGGTGAACTATCTGGTGGACTTGGGTAACCCCAAGGAGGCTCCGACAGTCTTTCACACCAACCGACTTAAAGCGTATGTCTCACGACCTGATGTAGGAGCGTTGCTTCTAGCATCGGCCGAGGAAGAAGAAGAGAGTGAAGCTCTTCCGGATCTCCTCAGAGGCTTTCCTTTAGATGAAAACATTGAAGGAGTAAATCTCTCCTCCAATCTGACACCCGAGCAACAAGAAGAGTGCAAGTCTATGTTGAATCAGTTTGCCTCTCTGTTCTCGCTCTCACCAGGCTTGACCCCTTGGGGCCAGCACGAGATACTCACTGGTGACTGTCTGCCTGTCAAAAGCAGAGGATATCGCATGTCAGAAAACGTAAGAACCCACATCAAAGGTGAGGTCAACAAGATGCTTGATCTCGGGGTAACAGAACCCTCTACTAGTCCATGGTCTAGCCCAGTTGTGTTAGTACCAAAGGCCGGATCTAAAGAACTTAGATTCTGCGTGGATTATAGAGCTCTTAACGCAGTCACCACGACTGATGCCCACCCTTTGCCAAGAACAGATGAGTTGGTGGATAAACTTGGCGCCGCCAAGTTCCTCAGCACATTTGACTTGACGTTAGGCTATTGGCAAATAGCCCTGACCAACCATGCCAAGGAGAAAACTGCATTTTCTACCCCCGTTAGTTTATACCAATTTACGGTAATGCCTTTCGGACTAAAAAATGCACCTGCTACGTTTCAACGGATCGTAAACCAAGTTCTAACCGGGATGGAGGACTTCTGCATGGCATACTTGGATGACATAGCAGTGTTCAGCAATTCCTGGGACGAACATGTAACCCACCTGAGAGATGTTTTGCAGGCTCTTAGACGAGCCAATCTGACCATAAAGGCAAGTAAATGCCAAATTGGACAGAGTAAGGTAGTCTACCTTGGGCATGAGGTAGGCGGTGGCGAAATAAGGCCTTTGCTCAGTAAGATTGAAGCTGTGCAAAATTGGACAACACCGACTACTCAGACTCAGGTGAGAGCCTTCCTAGGCCTCACCGGGTATTACAGGAATTTCATAGAGAACTATGGGACCATAGCTTCTCCACTGAATGTCATCTCCTCGCCCAAATTCCCTAAAAAGGTTAAATGGAACGAGGAGTGCAATCAGGCTTTTGAAAACCTGAAAAAGGCTCTTTGCCAAACCCCAGTACTCAGAGCTCCTGATTACCGCCAACACTTCATTGTGCAGACAGACGCTTCCAATGTAGGGATAGGTGCCGTACTCAGTCAACTGGATGGGAAAGGTAGGGAGCACCCCGTTTGCTACATCAGCCGCAAGCTGAAGGATCCTGAAACAAGGTGGGCAACAATCGAAAGAGAATGCTTTGCTATCGTGTGGACTCTGAAGAAGTTTAGGCCGTACTTGTATGGTTCTACTTTTGTTATTCAGACGGACCACCAACCCTTGAGATGGTTAATGCAAATGAAAGGGGAAAACCCAAAACTACTGAGATGGTCGATCTGCCTGCAAGGGTTCGATTTCACCATTGAGCACAGGTCAGGATGTCACCACCAAAATGCTGATGGTCTCTCTAGGATGTATATCATCGACTAGAGGTATGAGATTCATCCAGGAGTGGATTAAATCCTCCTGTCCCTTAGTCTGGGGGGGGCGAGTGTTAGGGAGAATTCTATGTTTAGGCTGAATTTCCTAACCTAGTGAGTCCCCCAGCAGCTTTGCTGGATTTCTGGAGTTTGTTTTCCCATCCTGCCAAGAGTGTGACCCTTTTCCTCTCACTCTTGGACATGAATGTGTGTAATTCCTTTGAGATGTCAATGTGTTCGATGGGCTGTGGGGTCTTTTACTCCATAGGGTCTCATAAGTTTTTCTATGTGTATCACTCTGCACCCTACGTGTCGTGACACGGGGGCGCCCTAGCGGGTCCCCCCACCATAGACTCCATACCCGAGGACTGACTACTGTCTCCCCGGGCATGTAAAGTCACCAATGGCTTTACTAGACCTAAATTTACTAACAGAACTAGTACCAACCATCTTATTGTGGACGTGCTAGTAGGGGTAATACGATTACTCCTGGATCTGTTACTCGAGGGGGCACTGTCCCGTCCCTCCTCGTCGAGTTTTGGCTGGTGGCAGTGGAAACTACTTGTTATGTTCGACCCCGAGCATAACCCTATGGGATTCGTCCCATTGTTGAAGATTGATACTGTTTTTCGTTAATCTTCAACGTACCACCGATCTACTTATCTTAAATAGGTTTATCGAGTGGTATTTTCTGCCAGAACTCGGGTTGTAAAATGGCGTCTGTGTTTTTCTCTGTGACTCCTAAACCAAAGGTTGAGCCCTTTGTTCCACTTTTGGCGGGCCTCTGGACAGAGACCCGCGAAGGTGGCGCCATTCTGTCTGGGTTACCTCAGGGGTGTGGGAGGGGGTTTAGACACCCTGGACCGAGTTGCCTTGCCAACTCAGGTCGCACTCTGAAGTGATTGGCCCAGGTGGTGAGCCTTCCCGCTCACCACTTAGCATGTGTTGATTGACAAGCTAGGCTGAATGAATGGGGGACGTCTGCATAAAAGCAGGGCCTTTGGGACTGGATCTTCAGGAAGTCGCCACTGGACCTAAAGAATCCGACGAGGGTAACGTTGACTCGACCTGCACGACGACACCTCCGGTGGAGCCCTGCGGAATCGTCTCACAATCTCCCGACGACAGAAGAGATCTCCCTGCCGGAGAGGCTCTTTCCCTGGCTGGTGGGAACAACCAGTCTTCTTCTTCTTTGTGCTTTTTGGTCGCCCCGGACGCAGTGGTCGAATTGCCCGTGCAGAGCACCCGGCAACCGGATAGCCACTACTCCTGCACCGTGATCGAAAGGTGGTGCCTTGTGACGAAGCACTCCGCGGCTGGTTTCTTCCCTGGTGGTGAACCGGACATCTTCTCTTCGACGACGAGAGCATCTCTTCTCTTGGCCAAGACCCGTCGTGCATCCACCACCAGGAACAACTGCCCCCGTCGGAGCTGTCTTCCACAACAAGGTACCGTAACCGCCTGGCTTCCCTTTTCGATCGGTTCGTGTGAGGTATCTGATTCCTCTCCGTTCCGTTGGGTTGCCTCCAAGCTTTATTCACTCTTTGTTCTGAACTGGTTCCACCTGTCGCTAACCAATTTGCTAAACGAGACTTGAATGCATCACCCGTAGAGACTTTCCAGGACATCGTGCCTTGCCTCTCACCGAGTGGGCCTGGCCGCCGAACTGTATGATCTAGTGTGATTAATGCTTTCTTGCCGTGCATTTTTACCCGCTTCAGTGCGAACCGTGTTGACTTCGTTACCTGCCTTTCTCTTCTCTCCCTTCCTCACTAAATATTCGAGTGTCATCTGGGTTGAGGTATACACCTCTGTCTGAAAATAAGTGGTGCCGTAGAACCTAGAGTTGTCGATAGTGTGTTTCGGGGGATTGAGCTTATTCCATTCTGCAGAGTAATTGTATTTTGAATTATTTGCCGTGTTCCGCTTTAGTATTTTTCATAGACGTGCTGTTATCAATTAAATAACTTACTATCTTTATACTAAAGCCTGGTTGCGTGTTTACTCGTTTTGCTGCAGAGAATTACCCTATCTTGTATGCTCCCTATACTGACCAACTTTTCTTGAGAGAAGTCTGACTGCTCAGCCACAGCTACCAATTGAATCTGTGTGGTACAGACTGCTACCAAGTGGGTTCATCGCAACACCTGTGGTCCTAAATCTTTTGCAGTGGTCCCAGAGGGAACTGCACAGGTTTCCGCCTAACACAATAGTTGTATATGACTGGTAGATAATTGTTTTCCCTGGTGGGCCTTCAAGATCTTGGATTTTAACCTTAGTTCTATCTGGCACTCTGTGATATTTTTGGAGGAATGATGCTCCGGGGACATTCTCTTGCTCATCTTCATTTTTCCCTCACCTCTCTTTGTCCCGTTTTTTTGCTCTCACCTGCATCGCGTAATCTCCTCTCCTCAGTTCACTCTCTTACTTCTCCTTAACTGCTCTCGTTCAATGTATTTCTTCCTCTTCTGCTCCTCTGATCTGTTCTCCCGCACCCTCTTCTTTACCTTCGTGTCCTTCTTTCCCTCTCTCATTTGCACCTTCCCATTATTAGCTCTCTTTCTTCTCTGTTTTTTTCTACCCCATCTCCTCCTGTTCTCTTTTCTTGGTCTATCTTCTTTACTCCTCTCCTCCTTTCCCTCCACTGAACTCTTTCTCTATCTTCATCTTCTGACTCTTAGCTACTCCAACATGCGTTGCTCTTCTCTTCATCTTCTCTGACCCTTTCTCTTTTCTCTTCGCCATCTTTTCCCCGCTCTCTTCCCTCTTCACCTCCTCAGCATCCCTTACTATTTGCCACCTCCTCACCACTCTACCACTGTGCACCTGCAAAGACAAACACCAAGTCCTGACTCTTAAAATACCCCTGTGCTGCAGTCTAATTTTATAAACCAGCAAGGCTGGGGCCGAGCTGTGTTATTTAGTTAACAGGAAAGCGCTAGCCTCTGTGGGTCCACTGTTCTGCTGATCAAGGTTATACAAAAATATGCCACCATCTTATTATCTCTTTTCCAAAGGCCCAGAATCCTTCCACTTTTCTTGAAAGTGCCCTCCTCATCTCCCCTGAATCTCAAAATGATATTGCTTTTAACTTCATTCTGACATCATCTGCTGGCGCCAGCAAGTGGATATGACCAGATGCACATAGCCTTTCCCATCCATGAACATCGCCTACAAACCTACCCATATAGCTCCTCCATGGCCTGAATTATGGAGGGCAAGGTCGTTGGTGGCAACACGGTCATCCTGCCTCATACTCTAGCCTCAAGCATGTGACTTTGTCACTCACTTAACAACATTATTTTCCTTTGTGTGCAGGGAACCTTTTGTGTTCCTGTAAATAATTATTTCCCAAGAGTGTAGAAGCCCTGGCCTTTCTTTATTTGTATAAATAAGACATTGTTGTGGGTAATTCCATCTCTGAATTGGTGGCCTGCTAACCAGACCACCTTCCAGCCAACTCCATGCCAAATGTATGGTTAAACATTTGTCCTGCAGCACAAATATCTGAATCTGTGGTGCCTGCTCTCTAGTGGCACATGGCACGATCAGAGGTCACAGGTGCCCTGTTAACAGCTGCAGTAACACCCAAGCCACCCAAGCGCAGGGGCTGCAAATACAATCTGCACCTGTGTTCCTAAACATGGGAATTGCAGAATGAGTATTGACATCAAAATAGAAAAGATATACCATTGCATATAAAATAAAAAATGTCTTCCCTCTCACACAATAATGTATACAAATGTAAATGACTTACTATTGAACCTACAGCCTTCCTTAATGTAAAGTGATTTCAATAGGGAGATATCCAGGGCCACAGTTCCTCACATGTCTAGTTTCAATAACAAATATATGAAGGTGGGAAGACACCAAACCATACAATTTCAACATGAGGTCAGACGTGTGGAGAGTACCATTTCATAGAAAGGACAAAATAACAGAAAGTCCACTAGAAACTAGAAAACTATATCAAAAAGAGATTAAAAACGGTCCTCGAGATAGCTCCTGTCCAGCTGCATATGTGAATAATTAGTAGGGGTATATTCAGGTAAACAGGCCGAAGGAAAGCGTTTTCTTTCTTGCACTGCGTGCTTATACATATGTAGGTTTCTTGTATAACACCTTGTGCCACTTTTTGGCAAAACAGAAGTACTAGAATCCTACAGATCCCTGGAGGGGAGCAAAGAAGGCAACACATAGACACCATGGGAAACGATCTGCCATAGATATCATTGGGGTGGGAGTCAATTTTGTTAAAAGCAGACTTCCCACATGCTGGGCACACTATTGCTTTCTAAATGTGCAGCTTACAATTTCATACAATCGACAAAAAGGACACTTCCAAATTGAAACATGCTTCTTAAAATTAAATACACCAGGTTTTTCTAAACTGTACTACAGATGTCCATCTGACTACCCCCAAATATACCCTGCAATTTAAGTGCACCATTCCTTTGAGTTGTGGTGCAGGTTATACCTCTAAAGATGTTATTTTCTTCTCAAACTGCTCAATTAAATGTGAATATCCCTAGTGTACTGCCAGCTGTTAATAGGAAACTGAGCTGGGGTTCAAGGTGGCCAACTTTTTATTTCCTCTATGGAGGCAGAGACTCTCCCACCACTGCCCTGGATATGAGCAAGTGACTACCCCAACCAATTCCCCGGCTTAGCACACCTATTCTTTCTAAGGAATGGCAAGAAGCTATATGATTTACAGCCAGTTTTAAATACATCACAGCAACAATCACTGAAACTGCTGAGCTGCAATGGTAGTTTTCTTCTTTAATATGTTTAACTCTACCTTCAAAGAATTGAACAACTATAGGGATCCCTGATTGTGCTCAAAAGCACTGTATTCCCAGCAGTGCAGTTAATGTGCACGATTTTAAAGCCAATAGCGGTTAGTCTCAAGCCACACGGACACTGAGCACAGTCTTATGTATGATATAGAGTTTGACACTGAGCACTGTAAACATCTCTATGGGGGCAAAGTAAGATTGCTGTCCCCATTGTTAAAAATTTAAGGGGGCGGGGCTCCCTTTCTCATATGTACCCGGTGCTTAAGGGATATACCTCACCTGTTAAACTGTCTTTGATTACAGAGCTATGAGTAAGATCCCTGTGATCAAACAACTGTTTTTGTCTACATATTGTTTCAAGCTCGGCTAGAAGTGATGTCTCTTCTGCTAAAAACCATCTCTAACCACATCTCTAGACGCCATTTGCCCCTCTACACTCCGCCACCCGATACAGCTGCACCCCTCCTCGGTGCCCCTCTGTATCCTACCCCCCTAATGTGTATCTGTTCTGGTGTTACCTCTGAAAAGCACTCCTGTATGCATCTGTAATGCTGTATACCTCTGTAAAGTGCTCTGTTGTGTATCTGTATTGTTGTATAATTCTGTAAAGTGCTCTGTTGCTTCTCGAAGCTAGGTCCCAGCTAAAAAAAAATAAAAAAATAAAAATAATAATAATAATAATAATATTGTTTACTTTAGTTAAATGAACATTGTCTCTTTCTGCGTGCATACCAGTATGGTAACTTTGAATGATCTCTTCTCACCATTATATTACACTGTGTCTTCCTTGTATGCACATCCTGCATAACAGCAAGCTGCATGCCTAAATCAAACAATGACTAAGAGCAGGTAACTATCACATGTATAACCCAGCAGGAAGAATAAAGACATCTTAAATTAGCACAAGTCAGGTGTGAGTTGATACAGCAGCTCTCATTATCACATTGCATTCCCATACTTATAAACCTGACTTTATAGTCTGAAACTGAAACAGCAATTACTGGACAAGGCTACTGAATGAAGTGTGCTTAAAGCAAGTCCGTGAACATTTCAACCCTTACACTCCAATTTAAGGGAAATGTTTCTGCATATTTTTCAAACAAATAAGTAAGTAGGTTTGCACTTTGAACAATCTTCCAGACTATTGGGACATTGCCAGGGCTAAAATGGGAACGGAAACAGGATATCTCAGTGGCAAGTAGTTATCCGATCACTCTAATCGATTCCCCTGCCCATCCCTGCTGACACACAACTTCAAACATACTATCACAATCAACGTGCACATAAAAACTGAGCTAAATCTTTTAAGCATAGTCTCGAGATGGCTTATTGCGAATAACACTCCACCTCGACAGAAGCAATATGAGGTTAAGTGCAGCACAGGAAGAAGGAGCACATAGTCAGTACAAGTGAGAGCTTCTCTCATGCAGAACCAGTACAGCAATTGCAAGCTACACTAAAACCTACTTCTTACCTCCTTTACCAATCTCTCCCCTCTCCCCACTGATTTCACTCAACTCACCCAACTCTATTATAATTACAATGCTTGACCAAAGTTTTTGGAAGCAAGACCATGCAGAGCAACAGAGGTTCGAATCCCAGATCCGTGCTTAGAAACCAAACTCAGGTACGGTATTAGGTGTGTTATATAAAAAAAACAATTAAATAAATAATTACATGATGACATTTAAGGTGGGCCTCAGCTGCTTGGACAGATTGCAATTTCCATGGGTAGGTGGGGCCTTGAGCTAGTCTTCCCTGTGAGTGAGACAACTCCAAAGTTTAAAAGCTGACTCTTCAATATCAGAAGAGAAGATAGGTACTGCAGTACAGGAGTAATGGAAAGAGAAATTTTCAAATTAAGGATGCCTGGCTGAGTGATTTATGACATTGGTGGGCAACCTGCCGGCAAACATTTCAATTCTAGCTGAGTCACCATGGCCCTTTATCCTTCAGAAGCTGATGAATTGAGTATCTTGTAGAACCTTCTATTTCCTTTCAACCGTGCTATGCAGCTCAATGCCGAGGTAACTGCATAGAGGACAATCAGCTAGTCTTTTGAAAAATCTCTCAAAACCTGACTGCATTCTAACTAATAACAGACACACTAGCATGCCACTCTCTAAAGACTGACACAATCAGAATATTCAGCATCTAATCACCCCAGGGGATCTGTAATACTAACCAGTACCACTCCAATGAATCAGCATCGTCTTGAAACACCCAATCGGATTGAAACATAACATTCATTTTATAGCTGGACCCAAAGGCTGATCAGAGCATTGACCTCTAAAACCAGGACAAAACAGACACAGACCCAGTTGGGTCAACCTCACTGACGTGCAATATGTCTAAGCATAACACTTACACGAAGAACACCTTGGAGATCGGAACCCAGTTGGGTCAGTCTCCACCACCTTTCCTCCTCAACAGACGTAAGATAGTGTCACCATCCTACACGCAGCACGCGCGCGCGCGCACGTGTGCGTGTGTGTGCGTGCGTGCGTGTGTGTGTGTGTGTGTGTAAGGTTGTCAGTTAGCCAGTGAAAAGTGGGAGTGAACCTTGCAAGGCAAAACACCCTAGAACCCTGCACTCGAACTCCATTCCCATTTGCTTACAGATGACAGTTTTCTAGGTCCCAAAGCCACCTCTCTCTCTCTCTCTCTCTACGTCTCTCTCTCTCTTTCTCCCTCTCTCTTTCTCTCTCTGCCTCTCTCCCTTGCTCACTCTCTTTGTGTGTGTCTCTCTCCCTCTCTATCCCCTCTATCCCAAATGTATACATTGTACCCATTGAGATTGAGGAACAAAACAAGTCTATGCGATTTAGGCAGATGAAGGAAAGGGTGGTGTAAAAACTCAGGCATTAGCATAGCCGGCGAAGGCTTATGGGATTCAAAAAGTTAAGGTTAAGTGGAAGGGCAGCTGGAAAAGTGAGCCAGTTCACCTTCGTTGATATGTTTGTTAGAAGTCTGAGAAATGCCTCAAACCTCACTCTAAAAAGTTCAGGTGCTACTCTTAGTGACCTGCTGGGACTATTGACCCTCGAGGACAGGGCAAGGCATTTGTCAAGCGTTCTTTTGGCATTGGTCAGGGCAGGGTTCAGAATACCTGCTCATTCTCCCTATAGATCTACCCTGCTGTCTCCCACATGATCCCCTCTACTGCCACCAGCAGACACAACTCACTAGGTTTTGATGCAACAACCGGCCTTTGGAATCAGAGTGATGCTGCGAGCATGCAGCAGATTCTTCATGATTTAGCGACGAGCTGAACAGGTGGATGCTGGAGTGTGGATTCAGCAAAATATGTGCAGCACCTCAGACTAAAATAGAGGACGAGCAGGTTTGACAGTTGCAGGATGATGAGCTGTGTGTTGGCAGAGACAGGCAGGGGGTCGGGGCTGCGGGATGTAGTGGACTTTCCAATTAGACTGCAAGCTTGAGCTTGAGCTTCTAGCCTCTCCGGCCGCTTGCTGGCTAAGGCTCTCACTGCAGTTTCCTTACTCATGCCACCGCTAAATGATGGGACCAGAACATCACAAACGGTGCCCTGCCCCGGGCTCTCCCAGTGTCCCAGCACTGACATGCAATGGATGGTTGCGTTTTTTCCCTCTGAGTAGAACTCACACTCAAGCGTCAATTCCACGAACCAGATAGAACCATATCGGCACTCAGGACTCATACTTCCGGTCTGCACTCATCAACGCCACATGTTTCACAGCTTGATTATCGCTTATAACCAATCCCCTCTTTTTTTTCACAGAACCACACGTCACAATGCCACAACAGATGTCCGAGATGCACTATACAAGACCACTTTATGCTACATTACATTACCATTAAGACCATTAACTTGGGTAGTGATAATAAGTGTTACAGTTCTTTTTTGACAAGGGAGGTGTCTGCCATGAAGTACTAGATACAAATGTGATATTGTTACTATTGTTGTAAAATTGAAATAATGGAGAAGGGTTGGAAGGAACATTGCTATGGGTTGTCTGTTGAAAGCAATGAGTGGGAGCTTCAAAGACAACTGCAGAACTGTCCTGTTGCAGTTGCAACGTGTGAGTGTGGCCTGACCAATGACGGGACTTGATGAAGGGAAAGAGTGGGGGTGATAAGAGACTATTTTCTTTCTTCTATGTATTTTTTTCAGTAATCAATTTTAGCTACAGCAACAAACGAGGATGAAATGTGATCAAAGAAATTCACACAATAAGAAACGTGCAAGGCCAATTGTCTTTGGAAGTTTTTTCAGGGGTTTGCAACCTGTTAAAATGTTACTTTTTTAAGGTGTCCATTAACTTGATGTAAACCTTGTATTGTCTTGTACCTGCTCTGCATTTGTACACTGACACTTTTTTTTTTTTAAATAAAATCAGTTTGATAAAATGTATGGTTACTCGCACCACTTTGGCCTATTAACCCTTACTTGTTTGTGCCCATACCACGCACTCCTATGTGCGTCCCCAGGTGTTCCCCCCACCTCACTATAATGATCTCCAGAGACGCCCCTGAGTGCAATGCGTTTGCATCGCCAAGTCCTAAACACCCTCCCACACTTTCCTTTGCCTTTCATATCCATGGCTCGGCAGCTTCGAACAAGCTAAGCATAAAAGATATTTATTCCGAATATTAAGAAGGCGTCATTTGAGCTGCACTCCCTCTGACACTGAAGTGCTATTTTACATGTACGCTACTGTCAAGTTATTACAAAAGGTAAATTACAATTCACAGTTTATCCATTACGGGAAGCAGAAAAAATATAATTGGAGTGACTTAACACATGTTTATGCGCAAAACAGACAATGCATGAGACAAATGTAGCACTGAATCATGCAAATGTCCCTGAAACCCACTTTTGTGCAATGATGTGTTTCTTTTGATTGCTAAATTGTTCAGTGGGAGCAAAATGAAAATGACAGTACAGCCGTAAAATGCGTTATTGACTATAGGGTTTCAATAAAATGTAGTAAACAAGCGCATGGCTTTTATCACATTAGAGTTTAGTCTGGTGACAAGGGGAAGTGCTTCTTTCCAACAGGAGTCTGCACACCACTCGTGAGGTGTGTGCTAATGAGTAGAACCGTGAGGTACTGCCGGGTCAAAGGTGTATGCCGCATCACGCGCAGTGTAGTTCTGACGTGTCTCAGGGGGAAACGATTGGCTGTTTGTATGGCTAATTTGGCTCTTCCTGGTGAGGCCCTGCTGGAGTCCTCCTCTAAGATCTGCCATCGCCTTGCCACAGAACTGGCAACCCTAGGATTATATTCTGACAATCCTAGAGTTCAATTATGGAAATGACCGCCTTTAACCCCTTAAGTGCCAAGGACGAGTATGCTTGTCCTTTTTCCATAGACTTCCATTATAGCCTGTGCTACTAACGTGTTGTTTCTCAGGTTGTGGTAAAGAATGGGAGGGTTTGAACAAAAAAGTGTGGCATGCTGTTACTACTGCAGGACAACATTCTGAATCAGGAAGGTGACGCAGGACAACAGTGGGTGAGGAAGGCTTTGGTGCCAGAGGGGAAGGAATAAATCCTCATGGCGTACTGTTCAAAGATATTGCAAATCTTTTTTGCGCAATGATTACTGGCACTTCAGACTTCAACTTAAGGGACCCCATGGAGAGGCAACCAGCCCCCACCATGTCTCCCAGCTCACTACTGGTAACTCTTATTTAGAGATCATTGTGTAGGGTTCATGGGTGGTCGGATAAAAACTAGAACTAGAAACCCTTAGCTCGACAGATGTGTTGGAGTGCTATGTCCACCAGCGCTAGCCTGCATAGTGAATGGTGTGGGATCATGGCAGTCATAGTCCAAAACATCAGGGCTAGATTACAGAAACTTTGCACTTGTGCAAGTGCAAAGTTGCATTGTATTAGCACTAGGGCACAGTTTCGTCTTTAAAAAAAAACGCACACACACATTGGGAAATAATTGAAAACCATTGCACCATGACAAATACAGTTTTGCATCTGATGTGCACAAGTCCAAAAACACATATTTCCACTGCATGTTTGCACTAGGGCAAAGTTTGCCATAGTGCTAATACAGAAAGGTATTTATTAATACTGTGGTAATCTTTCCCCTGGTGCACAAATACAATATTTTGGCACAGGGCAATGTTTGCCCTGGTGTATACCATGGCAAACTGCACTTGTCATGGTGAAATGATTTTTGGACATGTCCCAGTGTTTTAAAAAATAGGGCAAACTTTGCCCTGGTGCTAATACTGTGCAACTTTGCACTTGCGCCAGTGCAAGGTTTCTGTAATCTGGCCCCAAGAGAGGTGAAGTTTGCAGACATCAGTTCCATGGATTGTAATGTTGCACCTCCATATCTGCATGTGGCAATGCGTTGGTGCATATATTACACCAAAAGGCTCAGCTGGGCTTTACAGGCACCTAGCCACATTCCCGAGGGAACCACAGTGATGATCAAGCCATCAGAAGTGTGAATCTTCATACCTGTGGTTTGGTTTGCCTCCTCCAACAGCTGAATCCAATCGTTGAACTCCTTCCAAACATTTTGGTATAAGCTGACACTCGATGGATTCGATACCACATTTTGAAGGTCTTTGAGGATTGTGGAGAGGCTGCATTTCCGTGAAAGATAAGAACATGTTTCTCAGTCAGTCAATCATCATACTTTATTCGACACAGTGTCATTGGGTACAAAACCAATCCATCAAACAACGATCAACGGAGCTAAGGCAACATGACACAAAATATGTTAAGATCAAATGCATAGCATTCTTACAAAATGCATAGCATTCTTACAAAAAGGATCACATATACATGGTTAAAATAACCGATACGAATATTCACATACTAGATAGACACAAACCATTCCATGTGATCAAATTCTCGTGGAGGTATGTAAACAAGGAACAATGAATTATCAAAGTTTAAAGCGCCCAAGGTGTACTCCAAGCTCCAGTTTCAAGAGCTTGAATTTCGGATAATATCTCCTATAATTTGTGACGAAATGTGCAGAACGTGCTCTTCTGGTTTATGTTTACGACTGTAATTAATGGAGTCCAAAACAGCAACAAGTGATTTTAAAGCGTATAAGAACATGTTTCTGTCGTCACGATTGTGTTCAGTTTGTATTTATTTAATCAGGTGTTATGATATAAGGATGGAAAAAAGCCTCATGGAAAATTCCCATATATATGAAGGCCAATAATTCAGGAATCAGCCATGCATACGTTTGCCCTCTGCATGTTTAATGTGCTTCTAAGTAAGAATAATGAGAATTATTTATGTTCATAACTTATTGTGTTCTTTATTTGTTGTGTTTAAAGTACTCTTTCACTAAAATTAATGGACGACCCATAATTGCCAACAACATATGTATTCAAGTGTCTTAAAAAGCATACATTAAAGATACAATTCGTTTTCAATATTAATCTTTACTGAATTTGTATACACAAGAACAAAACAACCCTCTAACGAAAGCTTAACTGAAGTATGTAACACTATCATCTTGGAGCCCCCGACCCCGCATCCTGTTGGTGCATCAGTGAGTGTCTTAAAACCTAAAGCGGCTACATGGAAACCACTTTGGAGAACTCCAAATGAAAGACGGGCATAAGGCGATTACAAAAATATTAGCACACAGGTTGGGGGCCAGCCAATCAGGTTCCTTGGATCATGGTACGAAAACGTCTGATCTCAGCCCGTGCATGGAGCCCAATGGCTGATTCCCCACCCTGCAGCACCATCTTCTTCCCACCCTCATGTTTCCTTCTTTTTTTGAAACCCCAATCCCCTTCCTCAGCCCCACTTACATGATTGTGGCGGTGGCAAAGCCTGTCGCAGCTTCACTCCATCTCCCTATGCCGGCTCCCATGGAAATGGAAGAGAGGCTCCTTACGGAGCCCCACCTTCCAAATCCATGGTGGCCATCTTGTGCCAGTATTTTCATACAAGGAACAGGAAACATGTGGCATCCCGTTCCTTGAATGAAAATACATTGTTATTGACACCACAGGTTTCTGCCCCGCAAAACAGGGTGCTAACAGCCTTAACACCCTCTATGGTGGGCTGGATCAGATGTTATCAGCCCGGGACATTATTTAAAGGCTCGAGCCTTTAACTTGGTCCCCAGGCATGTAACACCCAATTCGGCACGCCAGATCGGGTGTTAAAACTATATTATATTGTTGCTTACCAAAAATAGTTTGACTTCTGCTGATTTCCTAGCTCGAAATTGTGTCCATCTATCTTTCTGCTTTTTTGCAAGCATTTTTCTCACTAAGGCTGCTCTACAGTTTGAGATCCGCCTTCAATCTCTGAATCAGGAAGAAGAAGCAGGAGCGGGGAGAAGCCATGCATTCTCCAGAGCCATTACAGTAGCAAAGACGCAAAGGAAAAGGATACCTTTTCCTTTACTTTCCAGCAACACCTTATTTCTGATCATCCAGCCACTCCTCCATTTGATGGACTTTCCCTATCACTCACTTAATTCTTATGATTTGCTTGGCGACCCTGCCACACCCATCACCAAGCCGGAGGCATATGCTTGTCAATGTTGCAGCTGGCACTCAAAAACACGGCCATGTATTTGTTCTATCCACACAAAAATTTATGTTGTGCCATGTTACGTTGATTTATACCACACAACGTTGCCATTTACATGGTCTTCAGGGGCTATTGTGGCTATGTAAGGTAAAAGGGGGTGGGTTGAATTGGCTGGGCTGGAAGAAAGGGATAAGACAGGTGTTGTGCTCATCCCTTGATTCTTGTAGAACCAGGAGAAACTGGCATCTGGGTGTACTGTGTTTTGTACACTGGATGTTTTCTGCAGATGGATATTGCCCAGCGATTGTGTTGTTGGGTGTAGGAGGCCATTTGGGTTTTTAAGTTGGTTTGAGAATGATTCGCGGTTTGGGTGTTTTAGCAGGGTGTTTCGGTGGTCACCGGGTGTGTGGATAAGTGTGTGGTGGGGAGATTGGTTGAAAAAAGGAAATGGTTAGTAGGCTTTTGGGTGTTCTCTAGATATTGTGCAGCTATGTCACTGTTTTCTTTTTGTAGGGCATTCACCTTGGTCAGGCGTTCAGATTCCAGGTGTGGTTTAGGCGTTGTATGGTTGAGGTTTGGGTTGAAGTAGCCTCCCCGTGAGGATGACGCTTTGTGCAGTAGTTGTTGATCCGAAATGTGTCCCAATTAATTGAATAACCAGGTTTTTATCCATTTCCGGAATGTTAAATTGTTTTCCCCATCCAGATTTCTCTTGGAATCGAGTTCCATAATTTGGATGTGAGAATGGAGAAGGGAAGTTCCTCAGAATTTAGTTTTCTCATAGTGTCATGTTTCTTTTTAGAGGTTGGAGATCTTAATGTTTTTCAGGGTGTGTATTGGGTGATTTTTGTTTGAAAGAATGCAGGTACTTGCTAGTGTAGTGATCTATGGGCAATGCAGAGGGTTTTGAAAATGATTTGTTTCTTGCCTGCTAGGTAATGTAGAGTTCTCGGGGCTGGGGTGATGTGCTCTCTTCTATTTAGTCTCGGGAGTAGTCTAGACTCTGTGTTTGGGATGCGTTGTAGTTTTTGTTGAGGTGTTCCAGCATTACTAGGCAGAGACTATTTGCATAGTCCATTCTTGAAAATACCATGGAAATGATAACAGGGGTTCGGTGTGGGAAGTTGAGGTAAGGGAGGAATCTTCTGATTAGTCAAAAACAGTTTATTACTATTGCATTAACCTGTGGTTCCAGGTTGATGTCACTGAGCATTCTCAAGTTTTTGATCACTCTTGAGGATTCAGGTTGGGTTCCCATATTTGGGGGACAGGTGAGAGATGTCTGTGTTAGGTTGTCATATAGTGGGCTTATCATTATTTCCATTTTGGTTGTATTTAGTTTAAGATTGTTGTTTGCCATCCAAGTGATTATATCAATAATGCATTATCTGAGGACATTATCAGGGTCCTTGTAAATATTCATCTTGAAAATAAGCTGGGTGTCATTTGTGTAGTTGTAGGATGTAAGTCCATGGGTTTGCATGATCTTCAAAGGGAAGCGCTGTAAATGTTGAAGAGAAGAAGACATTTTCTGTTTTTGAGGCGGACAGTGGTAGGTAGGCAGGTACTTTTGGTTCTGTCGGTGAGAAAATATTTCAGCCATAATAGTGTGGAGTTTTGAAAACTTGATTCATCCAGTCTCTTGATTAAAGTTGTGTGTTTGATTTGATTAAAGGTGGCCGATATGACAAGTAGTATGAGGGCGGTTAGAGTTGTGTTACCTGCGTTCAACTTTAAGTTGTCCCATATGGAGAGGAGTGCTGATTCAGTTCTCCTCATGAGTCTGAAACCGACCTGGGATTGATCAAGTATCCCATTAGTTTCCACATGGTTGAGCAGTTCTTTGTACATATAATTCTCCAAAATGTTTGTCCGGTAGGGTAGCTTTGATTTAGTCTGTAGTAGGCAAGGTCATCTGTTTTTACTGTCTTGTTTCTTAATAGTGGTTTGATATGGGCTCATTTGTATTATATGGTAGTAGCCCAGCGTTCAGAGCCAGGTTAATTAGTAGGCGAGTGCAGAGGGCAGTTGTTTTATAGGTGAGTACCTGTTTGCAGATATCCAGTGGGCATGGCCCATGGGTGATCTGGCTGTGTTGGTTTCTTTAAGTAGGTTGCTGAAAGATTCCTCGCTTACTGGTTCAAATTGTTTGAATGTTGCGTTTGTTACTGGAGATTTGGTTTCTAGGAGGATGTTATTTGTGGTCTTACTGGATGCATCCATGGCCTGTTGAATTGAGTGTATTTTTTCTCAAAGGTGGTCTGTGATGCTGTCACATAGCAGTCAAAAGTATTTTGTATTGTTGCTGCATAAGGTTGAGTTTTTGATTGCCTTGATAATTCTATACATTTCTTTTTGTAGGTTTGTTGCTGATTGAATTCTTGCGGTGTAATTAGTGTACTTTCTTGGCTTTCAGAACTGCTGATTTGTATAGTTGAATTTGTCTTTGGTCATTAATTTTGTCCAGTTGGTTGAAGTTTTCCCTCCATCTCTTTTGTAGTTTAGAGTTTATTTTCTTGAGCCTTCTCAGTTCCTCTGTGAAACATCTTGCTGCAACGTTTTTGATATGGCTTTGAAAGATTGTACAGGTGCCAATTGGTCTAACACACCTCTGACCCAAGTATGAAGGTTCTCTTGAACAGTGCCTGGCATCAGTTCATTTAGTTGGGAGGTACCTGGTTTGGTGTTTTTTAGTAGTTGTGTTAATGTTTCTAGATCAAGTCATTTCCAGTTTCTTTTTTTGTTGTTGGATGCTTTAAGTTTGTGGGTATCATGTGCTTCTGGGTTTTGATGGTGAATGGTATCATATGATGGTCACGCCATATGTTTGGTACTAGTCGGGCGGTAGTTGAGATTCCTTCCCTGCAGAAGATTGCGTTGAGAATGTGCAGAGCTCCGTGAGTGAGTCTGTTCACTATTCGTTTGAGAGTTTCTAGGAGGGGGCAGAGGGAGTTAGTTGTAGTTTCTTTTTCTCTTTCAGACCAAATGTTGAAGTCTGCCAGAACAATGATGTTGTCATGATTTACGGCTAAATTGGCTATGGCATCATTGAGTTTTGTGGTGAATTTAGGGTTATAGCTGGGTTTTCTGTAGAGAAGAAGGACAACTATGTTGAATTGTTCATTGAGTTTGAGGTTAAACATCTGGAGTGGTTTTTGTGTACCACAGCAATTCCTCATCCTCTTCTGCCTTCTCTGTTAAATTGTATTAGTATGTAGTTGTTGGGTATCGCTTAGTAAGGTACTACTTTGTAGCTGTCTGATAGCTATGTTTCTGTGAGGAAGAGGTCATCAGTGCAACCTTCCCTCAGGAGGTCGTAGATTTCTGCTTTGTGCTTTGCCATAGATCGTATGTTGATCAGGATGCAATATAGTCGGTCATTTTTCAAGTGATCTTGTGTGGGTTAGATGTATGAGTTGTTCATAGTTGTGTGGTACTGGTTGTTTCTAGGTGTGTGGCTAGATCGTCTGTCCCTTCATTGAAGATTTTCAGTACCTTCTGTGATGGGTCTTTGTTTTGTATCATTGTGTTTGGGCATCTGAATGCCTGAGTACTACGTGCAACAATCTCTAACTATGAAAGAAGTGTTGGTGGTGCTGTATTCCAGTTTTGCTCTAGTTCTTTTTGGTGTTGTTTGGTCAGAGGTTTCTGCATTGTAGGGTTCTGTGTGTTGGGATTGCTGGTGTGTTCTCTCTGGCACAGCAGAGCTTCCTTTGGCATCATCTGGGACATTTCCTGCAGATTCATTTCTGATTTGCCTGGTTTATAGGCATAGAGGTAGTTGTAGAAGTATTATGTTTTAGATTTTATCTTGACCCAGATTTTTTGTTTGTTTATTGGGTCCTGGTATTGATTTAGAGGTGTTGTGTAGTCAGATTGGTGGTTCCTGTCCTACTGATGAGATGTGGTGTCTTTTCCCCTTCTTGTTCTGTTCTCTAGTAGTTGTCCCGGCAGGATAGCTCAGCGGCAATGTTTTCAACTTGGAAACAAGACAACACAAAGCAATGCAGGTTCGATCCCCGGGTCCGCGCTTAGAAACCTCTGGGTATTAGGCGCGTTATAAATACGCAACTAAGACATTTTCTCGTAACAGGGCCTTGATGCCCCCGATCTGTGTGAGCGTTTTAAAAATGCAAATAAATAAAAATAGTTCTTGTATCAGGGCATTGTGGTAGTTATGGGGGGTTGTCTGACTGTAATAGGTGAGTGAAGTATTGGTGCTGAGTTAGATGTGCGTCCACTATCAGAGTGATGGGAGGATTCACTGTGGTTGACAGTTCTTGTTGGGTGATTATGGATGAGTGGAGGGATTACACAACCCTGTGTTGATGGAAAGCCCCACATGGCAAGCCATTCCCCCATTTCCTCCTTCCATCACTACTACTTCGGTACTTTAACCATTAATACGATTTATACAGTTACAACCAGCACAAATCGCACTGCTAGTGCAATTACCACTACTACTTTTGCTAAAACTAATGGCACCCCTGCCACTACTGCTACTGTAATTGCTGGTAGTAGTGCTACAACTGGTAGCAACACTACTTCTACTAATGGCACTACTGAAGGAAGGTATGGCTACTGTCATACCTTTTCATCCCTGGTCCTTGTGGGCTGCCTGGAGACAACGTTCGTGAGTTGCCCATGCCATTTTCCTCTCAACATGGTGTCCAAAGTTTACTCCTGGAAGTTGGTGCAACCGTCTAGTCTCCTAGCTCATTCACCAGTGACTGCAAATTCATAGTCAGATGCTACCAGAGATCAGCGCGTCTCAAAGCTTGGTATTCAGGTACCTAGCTCAGCACTATCTTAGCTTGTTCCTCGTTTGCTGTCCCTCCTTGCTCACATTTCTTTTCTCTGTCCTCCTGATTTCCTGTGATATTCTGATCCTTCTGTGGCCATCCTTTCCATTCAGATTTTCAATCAGCTGATTTCTCAGGCCACTGCTGCCGGGTCACTCACACACACGTTTTTCATCTCTGGGGTTTTTCTGTTCTGGCAGTCTTCCAGGAGTCCCCTTGTCACATTGTTTTAATTCAGACAGGGTGGCGTCTGGGGACTCTTGTCCCTTCCTTCATGAGACCCACACTAAACAGAAACCACGCAAGGAAAAAAAACAAGTAAACAAAGGCGAAAGAAAACACAGGTGAGTCGAACAACTGAATGCACAGATCCTGACAGTTTGAGACGCCAAAAGACTCCTGAATCTGTGGACATGAATCCTTCCCTTCAGAGTCTCCAACGTGGTATGCAGGAGCTTTCCACTGAGGTTCAGAACCTCAAGGCACAGAATGCCGCCCTACAACAACTAGCCCTGTCACGAGATGTCCTTGCCCAGGAAGGCTCTGTTAGGAAAGATTTCCATTTATGGGTAATTTTCCCTCCGGTTGTGAACCCCACAACTTTTTGCTGTTTTCTGAACATCCAAGCCTGACTTTTGCCAGTGGACCCAAGCCTTCTGCTGCACTACGCTGGACTTTTGCTCATTTTGTTATGGGGAAACTCTTATGCCTTTAAGACTTTCAGTACTGGGTGACTTTGTTTCCCTTAGTCTTTCACTGTGTTGCTATTCTTTAGTAACATTTTATCAGTGCACAAAGTGCCTTACAGTGCAGTGTGCTGGGGCCCCTTTTTCCTTTTTAAGACCCTAGACAACCTCGTAGGATTTTTTGTGAATGTACAAGTGTACCCTGGACAGAGATGGTGGCAGCTGTTACTTTTTATGTATTTTTGACTCTTTTCTTTGGTCAATACCGGGTTAACCGCGTTTGTCCCAGGACAGTGCCCAGTGCGTAAAATGGCCATGCCACAAGGTCCTTTGTTCTGTCCTTTGGCCATCTTGTCCCTTTGCCTTCCCCAGGTCGAGCAGACCCGGGAAATTCCTTATTTGGTCATGCAGACCCCTGTGCAAAACAAAGCTTTTGCTGGCTTCTGCATGCCTTGTGTGCGTGCGCACAGAATGTGGACTGGAGCAGTCTAGATCCAATACACATCCTGGGTGCCAAGATGTCTGGTGTGCTGGGATGACTGGTACCACCATAGTCCGTGATTGGTCCACATCTGGATGGCTGAATGTGAGATCTTTCATTGGTTTCTCTTCGATTTGCTGCAAAGGAGATTTTGGATAAGAGAAGGCTGCTTACAGCCACTCCAGGTCAAACCTTTGAGTTCACACTGAACTTAGCAAAGGAGCCAAGTGTCCTGAATGAAAGAAGCAGCTCTGTGGAACCACTGGTGACCCGCTGGAAGGTTTGACAATCTGACCTGCTGTTGTCCTGTTGGACTCCCTGTTTCTGATTGGACCTGCAAGGGCACTTTGACCCATTGGAATAGTGGTAGCAACTAGTCTCGGCACCTCCTGCTGAACCTGTAAGCAAGCCTTTCCAGAATTGTTCCTGGATCACCCAATGATCTGACCAGCTCATACAGGACCTTTGCCCTGGAATCATCGCTGTCTCGAGTTTCAACTTCAGCCTTTGGAGTTTGAAAGCTCTGGGTATAAGGCACTCTTTGACTGAGTTTCGTGCACCTAGAATTCCTAGATATGGAATTAGGAGAGTACACCTGAACCTGAGCACATGTAGTCACTGTGTCGCCCAGCTGTGGTGACGAACATCGTGGGTGCCTTGCTGCTGTATCCCACTCTACCCTCAGAGTAGCTGCATTGGAACTAGCCTGATCCCTTCACCAGGAGCGGAGAGATCACCACTGTCCCGCCATGGGATCAGTTCCGGAAGGCAGCCCCTGAAAGCCGCAGAGCCGCGCAACTGCAGGATTTGAACCTGCAACCGATCTGGACTGGATTAAGTTTAGTCACGAGTGTGCCAAGACTCGTTAAGTACTTGCATACCTTACCTCTGGCCCCTGACAAATCCATAGACTTTAACGCATGAGTGTCCCCTGAGGGCCACTCTTCTTTATTGATGTAGCCTGCACTACTGAGCTATTCCAAATTCTTGGATCCTGTTCTGCCCTCTTGGGGAGACGCTCCTCGAATAGTGGGAACTTATTCTTCACTACCTCGCCCACCTCCCTGAGTCGCTACAGCCCTTTGAAGATACCAGGTTTTTAACTTATCTGCACAGCCGCGTGCACCAGCACCGAATGTACTTTTGAGCTCAAGGCTCCGCTCATCTTAGGGATTGTACTGCCTCTTCGCTAGGGTTTGAATTGTGAAGGACTGCCTAAAAGATGTTTGCACTGTGAGACCCCATTCTTTGCAGGCGGTGGATCTGTGCTGTGTAATATGCCTTTAGGCCAATGGTTACAGTATATACGTTTCATAGTTAGTGTTGTGTTGGTTTTGTTAATACTGCAGTCTATTTACTTTGTGTTTGACTTAAAAGGCCTTTAATAAACATATATATATTTTTTATATATACACCTGACTTATAGTCTTTTGTGGTGTTGTTTACTGTGTGTGCTCATTGTGGGCTTTTGATCACACTCACCCCTCCTGAGACCTAGTCTTGGCCACCGCCAATGCTACCTTGATTTATCTGGCTTGTCCAGAAGGTTACCCTGTTCCAAGAAACTAGGCTGTCCTTCTGAACCTCTGTCCACCAGGTCAGAGTTCAGAAATCCATCTTAACAAATTGGTCTACAGCGGTGGGATAGGATCGAAGGGACCCAGCATTGTGCACTGGTAAAGGGACACAGATGACACTTACCGAGGACACATAGTGACCTTAGTAGTAACTTACCTGTAAAGGCTAACAACCTATCTTAAAATATAGAAACAATAATCCACATAACCTTGAATGCTTTCACATTGGAGAAGCTGCCTGGAGGATGATGGGTGATGGGGGCAGGGGTGTCCCGTCTGGAGGGGGCTGCCTGCAGGGTGACGGGGGCTGGATTGGCAAGCCTGTAGGGGCCTGCCTGCAGGGTGATGGGTGATGGGGGGCTGGGGTGTCCCGTCTGGAGGGGACTGCCTGCAGGCTGATGGGTGATGGGTGCTGGGGTGTCCCATCTGGAGGGGGCTGTCTGCAGGCCGACGGGTGATGGGGGCTGGGTTGTCCCATCTGTAGGGGCTGCCTGCAGGGTGACGGTGATGGGGGCTGGGGTGTCAGTCTGGGGGGGGCTGCCTGCAGGGTGACCGGTGATGGGGGCTGGGTTGGCCCATCTGGAGGGGGCTGCCTGAAGGGTGATCGATGGTGGGGTCTGAGGTGTCCCATCTGGAGGGGGCTGCCTGCAGTATGACGGATGATGGGGGCTGGGGTGTCCTGTCTGGGGGGGCTGCCTGTGGGTGATGGGTGATGGGGACTGGGGTGCCCATCCTTTGGCTCACTGTACAGGAGCCCATCCTCCCAGTACACTTTCAACAGTGCAGGGGCCTCGCCCTTGCCTACTCCTCTGCCTGCTTCTGCAGACCTGCCAGAGTGGGACACTCTTTCTTGGCTGTGTAGAAGTCAGTCTGATCTGGGCCCCCAGCTGATGCAAACTCATCCAGCTTGGGCAGACCCTTCATATCTGCGACCACCTGGTCCTCCACCTCAGGTTCCTGCGCTGTGCCAGGCAACTCTGAAGTCACAGGGTCCCCTGCTACCAAAGTAGGGTCCTCTGTGGCTACTACCCCCTCTACTGCAGGAGTTGGTGACTCAGTAGTCTGTGAAACTGAACTAGGGGCTACCGGCCACGCTGGTCCTTCCAACAAACCCTCTGGAAGCACTCCAGGCCCTAAGGCTTTCAGAGAGCTCAATCTGGCGTTTTCTTTGGCCCTCGATCGTGTAGTCACTGCGACTATTTTAGGATCAGGAAGATCATTACCAAAACAGACATGGGACAGGGATGGAGTCTTTCACTGCTACACAGCATTGGGTCGTTACACCTCACCAGCTGAGCTCTCCTATCTGCAATGGGCACTTACTATTACCATCAAATCCACTCACGCACAACTGAGGCCCATCAATATACTGGCCTGGCTGTACCCACTGCAGGGTGGCAGAGGTGACTATAGCCACGGTGTCTCGGACCGCAGGGGGTTTGTGTCCATTGATGTACATGTTCTCTATATATAGGTGAGTATTATTGGGAAATGGGGTCTCATCTGGAGATCCGGTACCGTTCCCACTTAGTGTAACCAATCCACATTCAGCCACTTCTTGACCTAGTGGGAACTCCTTGTCTGAGAGGCCCACAGTAATGATGGCCTCCTCCATGAGTCCAACATTCACTATGGCTTTCTTGGGTAAGCCCTTGCAAGCAGGATCTCCTTTCCTATGGCCCAGCTCCTTACACACAAAACAACCTTTGGGTGTTGAGAACGCAGGTGTTCCAGTGTTGGGGGTGCCCACATTCTTCATTTTAGTGTGCACAGCTGAACTAGAGTATGGGGGTTTCCCTTTGCTCTTTTGGGGACCTGACTTTGAATAGGATTATATTGGACCTTTGTCCTTCCCATCCTTGTTCACTTTTTTGTTCGCTGATTTCTCTTCCGGTTTGGGTATGCCTTTTTCTGCACTTGAGTACTCAAAAACCTGTCGGAAGCCTTTGCAAGCTCCCTAGGTTCTGTGATAGTCTTGTCCACAAGATGCTGGCGTAGGTCAACCTCACAATTTGTCAACACATGCTCACACGCAATCAAATTGTACATCCCTTTAAATGTGTCAAGTTTGTTACTAGGCACCCACCCGCTCAGATATTTCAACGACAAGTGTGTGAACGTTTCTAATGTCTGCCCACTTGTCTTTCTGAGCTCTCTGAAGCTCTTGATATACTATTCTGGGATTTTACAGAACTTCCTGAGGAGGGCTGCTTTCATGCTCTCATAAACGGGCCTTTCCTCAGGAGTTAACTGAAGAATTGCATCAATCCCTGGTGTCGGTAAGCGGCTCATCAGGCCTGAATCACATAGTACTTCATCCAGATCCTGCAGCTGGAATACCAGCTTGAGCGCTTTAAATCAGTCAAAAATATCCTTCCCCACTTCATAAGCCTGTACTAAATCTTTGGGGATGTACCGTTGGGGCTAATCCCAGGCAATCTGTATTCAGCAACTACTACCAGAGTGGGACACTCTTTCTTGGCTGTGTAGATGTCAGTGCTAGTCTCCTCTCCTAGAGCAGGAGCTTTCTAGCTGCTACCTCATTAACAGCCAGAACAATTACTGGGCCACTTAGAGACTGTGCTGAGGCCTGGGACCTGCGGGATGCCGCACTAGCACCTGTCCTCACTGACAATCTCGATTCCTGAGAATCCACACTTGCCCTCCCCCAGCAGGATGAAACACTGCTCATGCGGTCGTCCTTGTCATTTACCCACTCCGGAAGGTCTTGTCCATTTGGGTACACAGGGCCTAGCCCATCCCCTGGGGTCTTCTCCCCAACCACCCTTGCTTCTTCCCAAGCTTGGAGGCTGGTCAGCAACTCAGGTTTATCATCCTTAGTACTGTGGGAAAGTCCCCTCTCCTGACATAAGACAAGCAGGACATCCTTGGCAATGCCTTTTATAGTCTCCAGGTCAAGCTCCATGACAATTACTATTACCTAGCAGTGACGAAACGTTGCCTCCAACAGTACTTTATTTGTTGGGTGACTAAGCTGTGCGCAAGGCTCCAACTGATCCGACGGCTTGCCATCAATGTGACATATCAACTTCTGGGGCAACAGTGGTCCAGCGATGAATATTGGTTTCTAAACCATCAATCAACCCCAGGCCTATCGTACACCAGAAGGGATGCAAACAGATTGGAATACAAGTAAATTATAAGACCTCCTTGCCCAATTTTGGTAACGTGGATGGTACGGCAGGCTTATCTCTGCAAGGTCGTGGATCTTTGGTTAGTTGTAACACAGCGAAAATACAATTATTACCCAATGATAAAAGGGACTGTCCAGTCAAAGTTGTATACACATATCTACTTTATTATTACTACAACAGATAGCTCTAGCATGCTACAATTACAACCCACACTGTAAAGGAACACAGAGGACAGACAGTTTCACAAAGGAAAGGGATGCACTCTGGATACTGACAGGAGGGTAGTTGGTAAAGTAATCAGTCTTATAGTTCAAGATTATCTGGTTTCAGCACCAAAGGGACAAATAGTTAAAACTGTCTATAGGGCCCTCCGGAGGCAGACCAGGGGGACAGTACCACAATGTACCTGATGCTGAAGAAGTTCTTGTTGCTCAACAACGTTGAGGTGGTTCTAGCACGCTTCGCAGACCGAGAGACAGTCAGTGGTCAGAGATAGCTGTAGGTAACAGGCGGCAGGCAGTTTGACAAGCAAGGCTGGATGGACATATGCAGACTGTCCGGTGTGGTGGTTCAGGGACAAGAATCGTGGTCTCTGTGCTGGTTGGCATATATAGAATGCTGGTCGGGGCATCTCGGATGGACTGTGGCGTGACACCAATCAGTGGTGCAGCCGGATGCAGTTAGAGGACTCCACTGTCTCGAAATTGTCATTAAAAAGATGGACGATGGATGATGCTTGTGTGGCACTCCTCTTAGCTTCTTCGCAGGGCTCATGTCCTTTCAAAGCAGACGGCCCAAAGCTCAGGAGGGTGTTAGCCGGGAACGGCCTTGTCCTTTGTCCAGAGACTCTTTGGCACTTCTCACCTAGGAAGCTTGCTGTCAGAACCTAGCAGGGCACATTCTCTGCTGACTGGGTACCGGTTCTGGAGCTGCAGGATGGGTCCTCTTAGTCTGGTATCTCCCTCTGTTCCCTGGGAGATGTTTAGGGGAGGAATCCTGCTTCCCCCTTTGAACTCCTGGACTTTTTTCACTGGCAGAAGATGTAAGGTGGACCGTACCTTCAGCTCGGGTCCAAATGAGTCCTTCTTCTTACTCCTTGCAAAGTCTTCAGATGATCTGATCAGTGAGGGGTTCAACCCTCTTTTAAAGCCAAATGGGCCCCATCGATTGGTTTAGGCTAAGCCCACCTTACTGGTCCAATCCAAGGTCCCCACCAACAATCTTCAGTGATGATTCAGGTCAGAACCAGGGTGCTTGGCAACATACAGGGGAAGGATGACAACATATACTTCTAAGGCCCACCCATCTTCCTGTCTGCTGTACATCAAAGTGTCTCCTTAATTAACTTAGCCCTATGTGGTGCTTGATCACAACATGGGCCTCCTTTTAAGTAGGGGGTTGCAGGAACACTTTCGACTCCTACACTTCACATACTTCCCTGCTCTGAAAGGAGTGGTTGCAGACAGGACATTCACTGCCCTTTCATACCCTTAATACAGTTAAAAGAGCCAACTCCTTTCAAGGAGGGGTGTTAGTACCAAGTCAACACATTGCATTACAAAGAGGTGCCTGATGTTTGGTCTCCATTGTCACTCCCTGCACCCAGGCCTTCCCAGAGGCCTGCTAATTAACATTCTTCAGTATTTGCTGCCACCAGCAAGGTTTCACGATGGTGATGCCAATCCATGGGGCCTTGAAAATCAAATCGGGCTGCCTATAGCCAAAGGCTTTTGATGTACCCACGGATGTCAGGTGTCAGCTACACATGATAGGAGAGGGTGGTGCTGGTAAGCTGTGTTCTCCCAGAGTGTCTGACTATTTTACTGCTGCGCGGTGAGCGTGGAAAATGTGCGCAAAATTAGCCCAATAATTCATTTTTTTGAAAACAAACAAAAAAAGCCTGGTGAGCGCACCTTTCCTGTGCGGATGGTCAAATTCCTCACACGATTGTCCTCACATGAGTAACAGCAGGGAAGTCGAGGCCAAGTTCTCCCGATTCAGGTTTCAGAATTGCTCACCCAGTAGACCAAAATCATGGGACCTAGATACCACTGCAACTTCCCTGGCTGATCGGGAACAAAGAGACAAATCAAGATCTCCACTGAAATCCAGAATCTCAACGGAATTATCTCAGCCATCCTAATGGAGAACATTAAAGTTGAAGGGTCCACCACGAGCAGTGTGCGGTGTCTTGAATACATTATGGAGTACCAGACACCATACTTAGTATGATATGAACTGTTGAATTGGGAGCAAGGTGGTCATTGTGGCATTCCCCCCACCCCCAGACACATGGCACCCCCTCCTGCTGGGGCTGGTTTGGGGTTCAGTGCTGTAGGTGGTCATGTTTTGTTGAAACCCACAGAATCCCTCAAGTAGCCTAACCTTGGATGACTGCACCATGGCTGTTTTTTATGGCTATAAGTTTGTAGCACTCCTCGTTCATGTTTACTCTTGTCTCTCTGCTATTCTCCCTGGTCTTCTATTCCTATCCTCTCTCTGTGCAAATTTTCATTGATTGTGCATTGCTGGTATGCTTTATCTATCCACCAGTTTGTTTGTCTTGCTTCTTACAGAAGCAATATAATGGTTGAAGTATGTCCTTAGACTGGAAGGAATCATATAGCACATTTAACACTCGTTTGGGCGACATATGGCTAACGTCATAACTTGAAATGTAAGGTTACCGGTTAATAGACAATGAGATATGTTCCTCCTTTGAAAATTAGATGCACACATGACCCTTATCTAAGAAACTCACCTTTCACAAAAAGAATGTGATAGGCTTAAGGGAGAATGGGCTGGGCAAGTTTATTCCTCCCAGACGGTGCTCCATAAAGGGAAGTGGGGGGTCATGATTCTTTTTCACACACACCTTGCAATAAGTATTACTAGCTTTCAGGAGACAAGGTGGGTAGATGGGTCCTGGTCGGATGCACTCTGAGTGGCACCCAAACTTGATACTTGATGTTTATAGGCCGACTAAGCTAACTCCGAATTCTGAGGTAGGCTGAGGCAGATGCTACATACATTATTGTGGGGGGGGGCTATCATTGTTTGCTGGATCCCATACAGTGATGGGAACTCTCAGTGTTGGTTTATTCCCTCGAAAATGTTCAAATCTTTTGAACAGCTTGTACTTGCTAATCACTTGACAGATGCCTGGAGCCTGTGCAACACCAAGGTAATGAAATATACCTTTTTCTCTCCAAACCATTCCTCTTATTAGAGAATCAAAGTTTGGGGATATATATATAAAACCCTCAGAAATGCACCGGTTATGGTAAACTAAGCAACCAAAACTCGTGCCACTACCGTGCACTGCTAAGACTAACACTGAGGACATCAAAGATGACATCACAAATGTCAAACCCCTGCTACCTAACTTAATACATAAGGACCAAATTGGCATTGTTAAAGACAGATTGTTATCCGCTAACACCTGTCTGTTCTGTGATTTTTTAGGTTTTGCAAAAAGCTCTGCCATGCCTTTGTCTACAATAACGTTGGATGCCTGAAAGGCATTTGACAGGGTGTGATGGACATTTTTGGAGAATGTGTTACGCTGCCACACGTTTTGCCACATCCTAACTGCTCTAGCCATGGTATTATATTGATGACCAAAGCTACCGTATTTGTAAATGGTATCTTCTCCTGCTAGTTCAACCTGAATAAAGGCACAAAACATGGCTTGCCACTATCCCAGTTTCTCTTTGTACTCTCCCTGGAACCCCCTGCTACAACGCGTGTGCACAATAATGAACGGATCAAGGGAATGGGGTTGCATGGGTTTGCTGTTAAACAGTCTGTTTGAGTACACCTATGTATTTTATCACCCATACTTCTTTTGAGTCATTTTACATTGGCTCAGTGCTATTTTCAGGACACAAATAGCTGCCGGGACCAGTACAAGTATAGACAATACAATTTTGAATGTGTTTGCCAACTAGGTGCTGACCCATGAGAACAGGTAATCAAACCTGTCATAATTTTCAATGTATTCCGCCCTTTACACCATTTTGGTGTGCAGCTGTTTTAGTGTGCATATAGCCTCTGTAAGGGACCCATTCTGCTCATCGTTTGCTGATGTGAATATACAGAAGATTGATCCTATGTTGGCACAAATGTCCCCATATATGGACGTTATAAGATCAAGGACATACCAATTCTGCAGAGACATTCATTTACCAGCTCTCAACGGTTCCTTTATAACATTAAACCCCCTCCCTGTGGCATTTATTGTATGTAGAAACTCCCATTTAGTTATTTGTAACCATTTGGCATTATCTGCTGCTTGCAAGACACTTGTGTTCGTCAGGTATGTCATCATAGGCCTCAATTGATTTTGCTGAAAAGTAATTCTCCCTCTGAGTACTTTTTAGGATGAGAGGGCTCTTCTTTCTTTTGTTTGTGTTCATCAGGGGGAAACCACTGATCTCCACCTCACTTTGTGGCACAACCAGAGCCAGTGAACTTTGTACTACTATGGGGCATATGCCTCCCCAATTCAGGGGGGAAATGCTTCTGGTCCTTGGAATCACAAGTCCATTAGTGGTCCGTGAATAAAGCTGTGCCCACCTTCTTACCTGGTGGGTCCAAAATGCGTTGGCAACCATTGTTAACACAGACTTTCACTGAATCATTGTTCCTGAAACGCAGGGTTGGCTCTATTATCTGTATTATAGGTACCAGTCCATCTTCTTCCCAGGTAAGCAATTTAGAATATTCTTACCATTCTTTAAGACACACTCTATTTGCATTTGCCACAACCCTTCTTGATGCTGTTATGATTGATTGTGCCTTGCAGCCCATCATTACATCACCCCATCTTCTGCAGTAAATATATATTCCATTATGTGTAACAGGGGTCTGGTCCAGCAGCCAGGTATTTATTTCCCTTGTGCATCAGTGCATTGCAGTCATTTGTGGTTTTCTATTCTCATGTCTCCCCTACTCGGGACTGACAATACATAATTAATTACATTACGTTGTGTCTAACGTTGATCATTAGGGGCTTGCTTTTGTTTTATAAAACTGTCCTCACAAGATGAATCTGCTTTTCTCACCCACCGTATATTGGCCCATCTGCCCTGAAATTGTCTTCTTGTTGTGCATAGTTCAAGATGTTTCTAGCAATGTGCTCTCTGTGTAGGTATTTCTGCCGCTATGAACACTCTGGAGGCACTCATGGCGTACGGAATGAGGAAAAAAACAAAACAGCTCTCATTAGACTTCTCCATTCCCACCTTTCTCATACTACTGTACCACATGTTACAAATGACATGGAGGGAATTATCAAAATACTGCGTCATGTGGTATCGGTTACCCTGCACACTTTCATTAAATCTTGTAAGTGATGTGTGGCACTTCAGGAGGTGTTTCAGGTGTCAGTACAACTGCTGTTATTTCAGAAACTATACTTATATTATCATTAGTGACTGTCTTGCTATAGCATTAATATAAAACCATTTTACTGCAATACAATAAGCAAAATAAAAACAACAAATGCAAAAAAGAATGGCAGCATCATAATAGCCAAAGAATCTACCTTTTGCAAATTTCTATCTCTAGAAGCCCAGTTGGGCAGCAAAAGAAAATGTGGCTCATTTCGAGTTGGCTGGTAAAATGGTGAAAATGCTGGCGTGCCGGTATTGCAGTTACCGGCAGAGTTATCGCTGGAATTACTGGCATAGTACGAGTCCGTAGGCACCTTCCCCTACTGGAAGCGGTAATAACGGCATTCCACCTGCGCATTGCATGCTCAATGGGTCAGGCCACCATGGCCATGGTGGCACTTGGCCAAAGGGTGAGTGAGCACATGTATTCTTGATCAGCCTCAGCATAGTCGATGAACCAGACAATTCTGCGGAACCTCCACTACATCTGTGCCCAGGGGTCTGAGCCATCCATTTCCACTACACCAAATGAGAGCTCACTACCAAAAGACCCCAAAGTTCCTATCACTTCGCCACCACACAAGCAGGGAGCAGGAGCAGTCCCCCAAGCTCAAGAGGCCAAGGAAATGTCAATTTGACACTGCAAGGGTGATTTTGACGGTGGATGTACTGATGGTGAGTGTGTGGAGACAGTGTTTTGAGGGTGGGTGTGCGGGGAAGGTGTACTTAGGGTGGTAGTTTGAGGAGGGTGTACTGAGGGTAGTAGTTTGAGGAGGGTGTACTGAGGGTGGTAGTTTGGGGAGGGTGTACTGAGATTGGGTGTTTAGGGAGAGTGTTTTAGTGATGCTGTTTTGGGGGATGATAGTTTTATGTTGCACGCTGGTAGATTTAAAAAAAAAATGCCACTTGAAGCAATGAGGGGACATTCCTTATTAAGTGAAAGTGTTTAATGTGCACAGTCAATATTCATTTCACTAAGGTGCAAGGGTAGTGAAATTTGGTGTCCTCATCCAAATACGTTGTCAATTATTTCCTGGTGAGCCAGTCGCCCTAGCCTGGCCTCTATTCGCTCAATGTGTGCATGTGTTGCACTTGCAGCCACCACGTCATCTTCCTAAAAGGGTGGCATGTCCACATTCAGTGGCATGGGAATATTACACCAGAAGCATATGTTGTGCAACAGAACACATGCCAGCACTAACTGGCCGACCTTGTCCGGCCTGTACATTAGCGCCCTCACAGTGTAGTGTAGACATCGGAAGAGGGCCTTCCATAGGCCAAAGGTGTGCTCAATTGACACCCTGGTCCTGATATGGTCCTGGTTGTATACCACCTCCTGTGGCATCAGGGGATTCCTCAGAGGAGTCTTCAGACACAGAAGCTGTGGGTATCCTGATTCACCTGCAAGGGGAAGAGGCATAGGTGTCAATCATGGTGATATGTGGATCCAGTGCCTGTAACAGAAGCATCTCAATAGGCAGTCTGTGCATGCATGTTCCATGTGTCCTTGCACTACACTTTTACACATGCTGGCCCCTGCATGTGGATTCATCAACTCAGGGGGTCCTTTATTCTGTCATGGTACATTTGTACACACCTAACAGCCGACGCTTGTGGCTTCCATGGTTGGTAATTGACAGGGAAGCATGCCATGTTGGGTGGTTTCCGGCTGTGCATTGCTCCCATGCATGGTTCCTGATGTGTGAATCGGTTACATGTGCAGATCATCTGTGTGGATCAGTTGATGGATTCAAATACATGGTGCCCTGGTTACATGCCTTGTCAAATGCCAGTGTCATGTCCCACAGTTGTAGTGTATCCAATGTCATTACATGCATGGCAGTGTTTGTCAGGCCTTGACGTGATGAAAGACCCACAGGCTCATTTGGTGTTGGTGGTTCCTATCTCTGGTAGTTTTCCACAACCATTAGCTCACAACATGGGTGTCTGGGTCTGGCTAGGCTGTTCAGGCTTCTAGCGTGCTGTAGTAGCAACTACTCTCCTTGTGTATATTTTGTAATGCATGGTTTAACTTTGCATGGGTGGTAACCTTGGTCATTGGGTATATTGACATCTGTAATCTTTGCACTTCTTCAATGGTTCTTGGGGCACACCCTGGACATACTTTGGATGCCCCTAGATAGGCCAGCCTCCCACCCTTGTCGACCATGCATGTAGCAAGATTTATGATGTTGCATTCTTGTAACTCTAGACCAGTGTGTGTGGCTGGTCTGTGTCGGAAGCCTGTTTTGGCAATTCTCTGCTGCATCATGAGTCATATCCTACTCCGGGGGTTGCAGCATGTGTTGGGTGTGCATGTGGGTCCTGCATGTATGTGACCTTGTTAGGGCATACACTCTCTATGTGTGGGTAACCCCTGACTGCATACCACTTGTACAGCAAGGTTAGTGTGATGGAACATGTACTCACCCAATGCCTAGGTCCATTGGCATCTATGCCCCTCCACATACACTGGCAACATGCTGTTCCACAGCGCCATGGTATAATAGGTTGATCCTAGGAACCAGGCACAGCAGTGGGCTTTCATGAGGTCAGCATCACAGGTGACCTGGAACTGCTCCCAGTTCCTGTAGACTTCCAGAAAGTCCTGAGGTGCCACCAGCTCTAGATGCATACAATCGAGGGCTAACACCACATTGGGCATGCATGCAATGGCATATAATTTTGTCATTGTGCTGTTCATCTGTGCCAGGGCGTTGAGGGGTGCAATGTGCTATCCCACATGCCACTGGATTGCGTTCAGCACCTGACCCCGCAGTTTGCAGAATGCAGGCTGTGAAATGCCATTCAGCTGGCTCACAGTGTGCTGGAACGTGTCAGTAGCAAGGAAGTACAGAAACCAACATCAGCTTTACCAGCTGTGATATGGCTGCCCTGATGCTAATCCTGCACCCTATATCTTCCTCGATCAGGATGAGGATTTGCATGTCAGTGAGTGTCCTTTGTGTGGCCCTTACACGGGGGATGGGTGCAGGCCTTTTATGGCATCTCCTCCTCGCAATCATCCTCCTCCTCCTCCTCTCCACTGCCTCTTGTTCCCTATGGTGGTACTCCAGCCCCTGCAGCTCTATGTCGGTCTGGAGCAGCTGTATGTTGATGCTGACAGCAATCAGTGGCAGCATGGTCGTGTTGGGAAGTGTGTTTGCATAAGCTGTTGCCCTTTTGTACTCTTTCTGGATGAATTGGGCACACCTGGGTGCATTGGGTGCACCTGTGGCCTCATATCCCACACCTGAATGCATTTACTGCCTGACTTTGTGTGTAGGCATCTCAGCATAGCTTTTGTCAGTAATACCGGCAAATCCAGGCTCAGGATATTCCGGTGATACCATTGTGCCGGCTCAGATTTCAGACCCATCCGGTAATTCCATATGCTTTGAAAACAATGCTGGTAATTCCTGCAACGGTGTTCCAGCACACCCGTACTTGGCTGGTCTAGTAAAAGTGCTGGTAAACGTTACTAATGGCATTTTTACTGTATATCGGCCCACTCAGAATGAGCCCTAATGTTTGGTATTACCAAAAAAATCCATGTCTCTCTTTGTTTAAAAAAAAATAAGCATTCACAAGAAAAACCTAGAAAAAATAAGATAAATGTCCTTTCTAATACAACATAGGTTTTTAAGTTACACAACAAAACTGTCATACAAATGTTCAAAAGTCCTGGAAAAGGATGTGTGTTCAAAAAAAAGAAAGGAATAGAAAAAACAAAATGTCTATGGGGAACATTTGATATCCTTCTTGGAATGGAAAAAAACACACACATTGGGCCTCATTACGAGTCCGGCAGTAACCGTGCCGGAAATTCCGGCAGGTTACCGGCAGACTCGTATTACCATTCCGCCTCAGTGATTCCCGGAATCACCTGGGCATTACATCCCCGGTAACCCGGTAATTCCGGAGGCAGAATTCAGTAAATCCCCATTCCCATGGAGTTCCTTAGGACTCCATGGGAATAGTGAAGTGGAAAAACTGGCACCATCTTGTAATGGTGCCGGTGTTTCAATGCCTGCCTGTAGGCAGGTGGTGTTAAACCCGCCAGGTTTGACCTGGCGGCAATGACACCTTCTGCCTGCAGGACTCTTAATCAGCCGGTCCGGAAAGAACGGTGGTGGCAGATTTACCACCAATGTTCTTTCTGGACCGGCTGACATGTAATGAGGCCCATTGTCTCTCTTTCTGTCAGTTCACTCTAGTTATCACTCTCATCTGAGGTCTTTGTGCTTCCTCTTCTTCATGTGGCTCTATTTTCTGCTAGTGGGGCCTTACCACAATATATTTTTTACATCATTAAGGTGTAGCCATTCACGTTTCCCCTAATCTTCACTGCTGAGGGTGTTGCTACTTCTACTGTATATGGCCCTTCAAACCTCAGTTTATGACTATTCCTAGTAAAATTTCAACAAAGGACCAAATCTCCTGGATACAATGGGGAGTATAATAAACTAGCTTGGTCGAAATGTCCATTTAAAACTTCAGTGGTTCTTACTGAGCTCCCTGTCTTGTCTCTACCTGTTGGAAGATACATTTCAGAGATTTACTCAGAGCCATCAAATAGTCATGCATCTCATTACCAAGCACTGTTGCTGAATTCTCAGCATCCGTTCGAACACATGTGGGAGGAGCAATTAGGACATTCATTTTTCAACCTGTCACCAGCTCATGGGGTGTCAGGGATTGGTCAGAGCCTGGCTGATTGTGTAAGGCAAAAAGAGGCAAGGGAAGGCAATGCAACCAATTTGTATGGAAAGCTTCTTTTATTTTTGCAATGCATTCCTTCAAGAGGCTGTGCAGGCGCTCGCAAATCCCATTCACTTGGAGATGATAAGCAGATGAAAGTGTAAGTTGGGTGGAAAGTTTGAGATTTACCTCCAGCTTTAAGCTGAAGGTAAATCTGACAACTTTCCGCCCATTTTTCGGCACTATCATGCACTTACTCTATCAGAATTGTCCCTGGACCTAGTATGATAGCAACCTCGTCTGTCTCTTCCTCCCTCCCCTTACTGGTTTTTTCCTCCCCAACCCTCCTCCAGCACTATCTGAAATGTTGTCAGGCGTAATATGATAGTCGCTTGTTTTGTTCCTCCCCTACCTTTCTGCACCCCTCTCCCTCACCTCTTGTTTTTTTTCCGGCTCTACCAGAAATGTCGTCAGGCCTAGTACGGTAGTCACCTATCTGTTTCCATTTCCTTCCCACTCTCCCCCTCCCTTCCTTATCTATGTTTTAGCTCTTGCACTATCAGAAATGTTGTCAGGCCGAGAACGATAGTTAATTTCACATCTGTTCATGGCCTGTAAGAATGTCATTGTTTTTTCCCTTGTTCCCTCCCTTGCCTTGAAGCGCTTTGAAACACATTGTGTATAGGCGCTATATAAATAAACTATCATATCATATCATATCACAATAGCGCTGAAAAAATGCTGTGTTGGGTCCAATGGACCCAATAGGAATGGGTACTTACCGCCCCACTGCAACTTCAGATATGGCGCTAGTAGCACCAGCCCAAGTTGCAGTAACGCTATTTGCGTTGGGAGGTATCCCAGCGGATTTACCACCGGGATACTGCCCGCTACTAATCAGGCCCATAATCTGTTGAAGCACCTCATTTACAAAATGGTGTCTGTTGTCAGAACATAGCAATTCCCATACTCCCCATCTAGGAATTACCTCTAGTAAGAGGAATTTTGTAGTTATGGCATCTGGATGTGCACATGGCCCTGCTTCTATCCAGCCAGAAATGGGGCATACTACACTATCATATTTTGGCAGCCATTACAATTTTGGAGCATATCCACATAATTGATAAGCAAGTGACAAAATGGTCCAGTTGGTCGGGGTATTGCTTCTCTCTCCATTTTTTATGTTTGACCATTATAGGCTAAATCTACATTTAGTAATGAAATTAGCCACATGCTCATATAGATTTGGGACAAACCAATCATCCGAAAGTGTGGCTGTAAATGTTGCTGCAAGATATATTTTGGTGTGTGCTGGATAATGTAACTGGTCCAACGCTACCATGAGTGACTCCATAGGCCTGACAGGTTTCTCTGTGCTATCCAGCTACCAAATACATTTTGCAGGGCACATGTGCACCACCTCTTCTTCCACAAATCCTGCTTCTCGTGTGGCAAGCATCCCTGCAGCTCTGCAATTTGTGTTACTGGCAGTGTATTAACACATTGGGGGTCATTATGAGTTCGGCGATAAGGGGTTAATGCGCTGGTAAGGATGGTGGTGCTGTTAACCCCTTACCACCGCATTATAAGGTCCCTTAGCGGGTCCCACTAAGGCCGGCTGGTAAAACCTATGGGGGTTCGAATGGGAATGGGGATGGGTATTTTGGATGGGAAGTTACCGGGTCCTCCAAGGTTGGAATGACCCGGTAAGTCCCCATTCAAGGAATCCGGACCCGGACACGAGTTTGGATGCAGCCATGGCGCTAATTTCACCATAGCTACCTCCAAACTCGTAATGACCCCCATTATTTCATCACCATGTTACTTTCAGTATTTATTTTGGGCAATTGTAATGTATGATATCTTGGGAAAATATGCTGCCCTTTTTTCCTCTGTTTCCGCATCTTTGTTGCCATGGGAAATCATGTCTACACCTCTCATGTGTGCTGCGCACCTCACTACGGTGACTGTCAAATGAAAATTCAAGTGCCTCTATCAATATTTGTAGCAATAGTGCATGGTGTACTGGCATGCCGTCTGCTGCTGGAATCCCATCATTTTCTAACATAAGAAAACTGAGTGTACTGTTATCATCACATAAGCGGCATGGACTACACAGTTACCGTCTCACCCTGATGCTCTTCAAGCGCTAAAATCATAGTGACCAATTCTGTCGCTTGTGCTGAAAAATGTGCTGGCAATCGCGCACTTTCCATCACCTCAAACAAACCATCTTCCTTTGCCTTTACTAATGCCGTCCCACTATGTATCCATCCAGAACTTTGATCCATTGTCGAGGAACCATCAACAAGGACACTTATACCCACTCATAAGGCATTTTCCATTACATAGGGTATGTCATCATAATCAGGACGTGCCTTATCATAAACATCATAATAATCAGTGTAGGTATTCAATCATGTACATCATCTCCCTCTTGCACTGCTTGTGCTGTACATTTCTCAGGATTCACTACACAGAACCTAACCATTTTAATAAATGGATATGGCGTACAGTTTTACTCATGGTAAGATAGCACCTTCCTTCAGTTTTATTTTTAGTGCCCCTACCCCTTTCAATAAGCCAACATCATATGAATCATTGGTCCACAGTGAATTTGGCACGTTTGCCAAATCATCCTGCAAAACTGATGGTATTTTCCTCTTCAACAATATCATCCTCTCTATTCTCTATTTGCAACTATGTAATCCACATATCAAACATCACCTGATCGTCTGAATAGTCATCTTGAAACATTTCATCATCAGCCCAGTCAGTAATTCTATGTGCTGAATCGAGTGCTATTACTGTGCAGCAACTTACTCCTTCGTCATCAGTTCCATGCACAATTACTCTGTCCCCTCTCACTACTGCTGACTCTAATTCAATTATAACAATTTGCCCTTCTGCCATGGGTACTTCTGGCCTAAACACACATTCCGTAGGCAATCTCAACACTTGGTCCTGTATTATTGGAATCCATGCCCATAGCACCTGTGCCCCATAAAGTAATATCTCAGGGTTTAGCAGCACCTCTCTTTGTGCCTTAAGTTCATAAAATGATCTCACAAACTCATGTGCATTCACATAATGAATACCTGGTGTTAAACATATTATTCCCTCTTCCGTACATTACATTTTCATATTTCTCCCCAATATGTTAACTGGTGTTCTCCAATAATACAATCATGGCATAGCCATCTAGTGTTCTCCTATTGTTTTAGGCAACTTGTCTGTAAAAGGAACCATCGTCATTGCCCTAGAGAATCCTTGTGTGTCCGTTGAAATTCCTGACAGTGAAATTCCCCTCTTTAACACAGGATCTCAGTGCCCCACTTTCAACCAAAAAGGAAAAAAGTACAGTCACCTATGGTCACTACCACCCTCAGTTCCTCTTGCGGGTCTGGGGTAAGTGATAGAATTGGGCACATCAAGTCACTCTGTGGGCTGTACTATAATGGGTACATGTTCAGTCCTGTTCCAGGTGTTTGTGCCTACAGAAATATGTTTGTGTTCCATTGTGCAGCTGTATTCCGGGATACTGGTGTTATTACCTGTGTTTGCACTTGCGTTGGTTGTATCTATGCTTATACTGCCTGTTGTGTTTGTGGTATTTGCGGTGCCTGTGGCTGGGTTGATTGATACTGTATGTAATCTTGGGTATTGCACTCTTGCTGCGTAGCACTCTGTGTCTCTGAATACCTGAACCCCCCTTTTAGGCCACATTTTTGCCAATGTTGTTGCATTTCTGCACTGCTTCAGCAAACCTGTGCAATGTGTCTGGGTTTTTCTACAAGTCCAACACTGTGGTCTGAATCCCCCAAACCGTGGTTGTCCTCCACTGAATCCCCCTGGCTGTGGTGCTTGAAATCCAAACCCTCTTCCTCTTGGTGCAAAACACTCTGCTCCAGGGGTAATAGTTGTATTCTCCCCTTCCCATAACATTTCAATTCACCCTTGCTGTGTTTGCTGTCAATCCTGTGCACTATTGTCCTCCACAGTAATTTCTAATACTCATCCTTCTATGGCCAATTTTGACAGGTTTTTCTGGACTAATTTCAATTCCTCCACCATTCTTTCCTCAACTTTCTTTCTGTCTTTCTGATTGTTTTAACCGACAATGATGAACAATGTTCAATTATATCTCAGCCCATGGTTTTACCTTAATCCCCACAATTTTCCTTAACTGTCTTTGTACCTCCACAGGGAGTCCCTGACATAACATGTGATAAAAACTGGTATATGTTGGTCCCAACCTTCCCTCATTTCAAACCACCATTTCTCTTGTATTTCTTGTATGTAAGCTGTTGGGTCCTCATCCAGCCACATTGTTCATGTCATTATAGCGTTCATGTCTGATGTATCTGGGAATTGTATTCTTAGTGCCTTCCAAACATCTGCTCGACAATTATTAAAAGCATACCATCAAGTCTGGTATTTTGGGCTGTCAGTCCTGGGTAAACTCTGCTATGCAAATGTCTCTGATTGTTCTACCAAAATGGCAGCAAACAAGCTCTTCATGTCTCCTACAGCCAATGTCATGCCCAGTGTTTCTCTTTCCAACTCATAGAACTAGTTCCCTTTGCCTGCTGTACGCAAAGTCAGTTTATATATTAAATTATTTTTGTCTGTCTGTGGCCATGGTATATATTGTGCTAGTCCTCTAAAGAGGATTGTGTCAGTCCACTTCTACGCGTGGGTGCGGCTACACCCTGTGTCTTCTTTTGTTGCTGCTGTCATACAAACCTGTTTACCACCTGATAAATCTCTTAATCTATCAACATATGGTGTGTTCCTTTATCGACTGATTGGATGTCTCTATGGAAGCAATGGATATCTAATGTGCTCTATCGCTCCTTCCTCTAAGTCTATCAAATGTATCTCTCTCCCTGCATGTTGTGGGATGTATTTACCCATGCATCCGAGCCCTACCTCAAAACTGTGCAGTACTGACATGAAAACATCATGATGGCCAGAGCTTCCCAGAAAATGCACAGGGAAATGCAGGAAGAATAGGCTGCCACCCATTTTTGCCGATGTTATGGGCACAGAAGGACACTGCCTAAAACCACCATTGGACTACCCGCACAGTAGTCTGAAACCATTGGGAATGGCAATGCTGATTGCCAAATGCAACCTAGAGTTGTGGGGAATTCATTCTTCAATCCCAAAAATGGGTGCAGTACCAGTACTCACCACTATCCAAAAGCCGGCGTTTTAAAACCACCCTGTGTTCCTCTGAAGGCAAGCCAAAGTGTCTATTTTAAACATTGCAACATGTGCAAAATATTCACTGAACACCAGCAGACATTTGGCAGAATGAGGTTTTGTGTGCTTACAAAATCTGGGAAATGAAGAGCCCAAAACAGTGCTTATAACAAGACTGCCTGAGCTGTGGATTGCAGCAGTTTAAGTTGCACTGGATTTAAAGACACTAAAATCGAAAATGTTTAGATGAAATGAGTGACCTATGTTTGGTGTCACATGCCTTTGTAACTGTTGAAATGCCATAGTTTTGCACTTAGAATCAGCATTCTAGCTGCATATGTAAAAATGTTTAGTTTTATTTGAATGCAGGAACTGGGGAACAAAAAGTGACATTTTATCTGAAACTGGCTTAAAGAGATTCCAATTCTGCCTGGCAACTACCCCCATCAGGAGTGAAACTTGAGTCACAGCTGTGTTCCCAGGCCTAGCTGCCCTTTTGCTGCTCACACTAAGGATATGCCATCTATCTGATAATTGAATTACCTGTGCTCTGCAGGAAAGTGAACAAAGCCCTGTCCTGGCTCAGGCAAAGGTTTTATTGGCAGGAGTCGTAAATGGTCGTAAAAAGTGGCTTCCTCCTGAGGAAAGGGGAGGAGCACTGCCTGTGAGAGCAAGCTGACTTGGCAGAACTGGATAAACCAGTATTTCTACCTTGTGCTGAGAGGAAACCACACCCCTTTGGAGCCAGAACATAACTTTAAAAAGATGGATCATTCATAGAGCGGACATGTGAAAATTTTATAAATGATACCATAATTCTTGTGATTTTTCTGCCCACATTTTAAGAGGTTTTTCGACCCGGTGGCGTGTTCAGAGGGGTTTTAGCGGAAAAGTGGATATTACTCTAAATGTATGCATGTCAAAAGTCTGAAACTTCATCAGTTAATGTCCATACTCCCTGCGCACATGTATGTAAAGTTGGGTCAATGTCAGAAATTGAAAAATCAGTTAAAAAGTCAATTATGTGCCATTTCTGAATGCAAGCTCTTAGAAACAGCAGATTTGGACAGAGACATGGCTAAATTCAGCCACACCATGTATATGTAATTTCAAGCAACTGTGTAACTGTGAAATATGTCTTTTATTATCAAATATAGAATGTGTGCAATCTGACAGAGGAGTGTCCTATCTGCAAGCCATAAAATGACATCCCTCTGACTCACAGTTCATTCCCCAATCAAATGATAAATGGAAGTTTGACCAATTAGAAGCTGAGAGAGAGGTAGGGTCAGTGATGCTAGAACACACCCACATTCTAAACACATAAAAGCAGACAGACAGGACAGATAGGGACCTTCAATTCCATTTGCTGCAACGCGCTCTGCCGGACCATACAACATCCAGAGATCCAGACTTCAAATTCATAAACCTCCAGAGAGCCAACCTAGAGACTTCAATCTATCCAGAACTAGAGACCCAGACCAGAGAACCAGAGAGAGCTGACCCAGATCACTGTGAAGTGCAGAGGCCAGACCAGACCAGACCAGAGTCCAGTTTAAAACCCTGACCAGATCCGTGACGAGGCCCATTTAATTCAAGAATATAGTGTGAGTACCCAGCAGAACTGTGTAGAACCAATCTCTTAGTTAAAATAATATAATTCAATCTATTTAACCTAAGTAGAACTGCCTCCTAGCTGTCACGTGTCATTTGCATAGCTGTCACTTGTCATTTCCTAGTTGCAAGCTGCACGTGTCTTTTTGAACTTTAAAATTTCAAATCTGAAAAACGACCTTTATTTAATCGCTCATATCTCCGCAACCGTTTGTGCTAGAGACTTGCAGTAACTTTCATTTGGAAGATGAGATCCTAGGCTTTCCTAGGACCTCAAAACGATAGAGATAGTCCTTGTGGTTCCTCTGTAATAGCGCTCGGCGCATCCGCGAATTTTGCCGCGATTTGCAAATTTCTTCATGTTTAAAAACTGCTGCTGCTTGCCTTCCATTTGCCAGAAATTCGTTTAACCTGCTAGCTATCCCTGCGTCATTGCTAGTGTGAACCTGGACTAATATTAACTAGATACCACTCACCCTGAACCTCTGAAAGGGAATTGAAAGCATTTCCAGCATATTTCTCATTCATTGCCAGCACATATCAAAGCAATTTGGGCCTGTGTTTTCAAACTTCTGTAGTCTAAGCTTGCTGGGGTGAACTGAATCACATTTGATTGCATTTCTGAGAACTGTGTGTTTTCCTTCCATTTCCTTGCATTGCATAAAGAGGGGGGGAGTGGATTGCCAGAGAAAAGTGATTACATTGTTTGGTTGAAATCATATTGAGTATTTTCTGTACTGCATTCATTGAATATTGCATCCACCTGAGCTTTCATAAAGCATCCTCTACCACATTATACTTTTGTTCCTATTTACCAGTGTGCTACCTTATCCATTTCATGTCAACTCATTAGTGATTATAAGAAGTGTGCTAGTGCCAGATTCTCCGTTGTTGATCTTTATCATATCAGATTAAGTGTGCTATTCAATTATTAATTTATTATAAAGTGTGATATATATATATTAAATTATCAAATAAACCTTTTAACTTGCAAAACAGAACTGCTTCTTGGCTCAGTGGGGTCAGGGGGATTCCAAGAGAGGGGTGTTATATAGGGGTAGTCATCCAGAACGCATGAACTGGACATAAAGATATATCAATAAGGGTTTTCATTCAGTATTATAGACTAGGCGTTGACTTAGCTGTAGTGTTGAATTGAATCCTCTTACAAATTGGGGGCTCGAGCCGGACGTTTGGGTTAGAATACCACTTGTGCAGCTTAATACAGTGTGCTAACTGACGGGATACATACATCCGGTCGGATCACCACGCTGCATTACGCTGTGAAGCATTCCTCAAAAGGGACACTCCAAGAAAAGTTCTGTTCTGCAAAAATAAAATACTAACTTCTGTAAGTCAGGACAGAGACCAATCTCTAGAATGACGACCTTAGTAGACATGAAAATAGCCAGAGAGCACCTCTTGCATAAGCTATTTGTGAGAGGTGAATGGGCTGAGCAGGGCCAGGATGCCTGGTTGCAGGCCATCACGCGACAGGTCACTGAAACAGGGTCAGACTCATGGAGAGATCAGGGTCCATTACATGTGGCCCTGAGTGAACTATATATGGCTCCTAAGGCCAAAGATGAACACGACAAGATTGCCAGGATAGCAGCATACCTGTACCTATATATGGGAGACATGCAGGATAGATGTGCTGAAAGCCAAAATCTGGCAAATAGGCAACAGATGGTATTAGAGAAGGTCCAATCTGACCTGGTCTCTTCTGAGCAGAGGCTGCAGAGGAGCCAGGAGTAAGAAGATGATAGTAGGCAGCACATCATTAAAATAAAGAAGGATATGGATGTGCTGCAACAGGAAAAGGTAGAACAGGATACCAGATTTCTGGCCTTGCAGAAGGAATACCAAGAAGGTTTGGACTCCCTACTGCAAAACCAGAAAAAGCTGGAGCAACAACTGGACTTCAACAGGGTATGTGCTGAGCAGGTAGTCACCCTGCAAGGCCACCTAGATAGAGTGAAGGCAGAGAGCAACACACTAATTCTGAAAGACCTGGATACCCAGGCAGAGTTTGATCAGGAGCGCCAGAATGCTGGTGCCTTCCAAAGGCAAAGGGACGACCTGGCGGCACAGATGCAGGCTCTTAGTCAGGAAAGAGACGCCTTAGGCCAGGAAGTCTGCCATTTAAAAAGGAAAATGGAAGAAAATCACCTGGCCCACCAGGGACTGGGTGACCTCCAAAAAGAACACCAGAACTTGTTAGAGCACACCAGGAGGGTGGAGGATGCTCTAGCAAGAAAGGAGCAGGCCAATAGGGACACAGCTCAGGAGGTAACCCTCCTGCAGCAAAGACTGGCCCAGTTCTCCAGGACCAACCAGGAAGCACAGAGGGAAAATGAGGCCCTCTGTCAACACAATGATAGGCTCCAACAACAGGTAGCGATGCAGGAGAGACTGATAGAGTCTAGTAAGGCCTTAACTGAGGAACTGAAGGCACAAATGCAGGCTCTTGCATTGCAACAGGGAGCAGGGGCGGATAGAGATGAGGTTCGCTGGGAAATGGAAACTCCGGAGCATAACCTCAGGAGCCCTAGTACCAGAGGCCCTCATACCTCTCAGTCCCTGGACTCTGCCACCCCCATGACCCCTGGCGCACATGAGCACAGGGCCACAGGGATGGCAGATTACTATCCAGCTAAGAGTATGGGGCTCATAGGCCAGTACCACTCAGGAATGGAGGGGTGGGCATCCGGGTATGGGCACCCAAGTACAGTACAGTTCAATGGGGAACCCCGGGAGAGTAGGCCCATTAAGGGCATCCTGAAAACCTCTGCCCAGTTAGGTCAGTGGAGGGGGTACCCATCAAATCCTGGCAGCAAGGAGGAATCTGAAGACTCCTCTGAACTGCGCAGGACACAGGAAACCAGGTCCCCACATTCTGCCAGCCATTCCCAGGCTCGCAGAATCCGGGAAAACCTGGAAGATCAGACGGGAACCTCTGGGAGCAGTGCCTCTGAGTCCGAGGATGAATGGACAAGGGTTACCCGAACCAAAAAGGCCAATAAGGCAAAAAGGGCCTTGCTTAAGGACCCCTTAAAGCAGATTAAGGCGATCAGGAGCGTCATCACGCCTTACCATAAGAACGCTAAGTATTCTGTTTGGGAGCACTTAGAGTTGTTTGAACAAATGATGGAGACTTTCCATGTGAAGGACAGCCAAAGCTGTATTCAATATGTAAAGTGGACATTCTCCCCGGAATACTCCAGTTTCTTTGCGGGGCTGGAGGATCAAAATCATTTAAGATGGTCCACATATAAGGCGGCCATCCTGAAACATTTTTCTGTTCACAGAAATCCTCAAGAGGCTCGCAAGGCAGCCTACAATTTGCAATGTGGGGAGGATCAGGCCCCACAAGAATTTGTGCAGGAGTTAAAGCGTGCTTTTGCACAGACCACAAGAAGGGTGCGCACAGATAGTAGAGAGTTCATAAATACGTTTTTCCATGCCTTGCCCAAATACATCATGACCCAGCTCGTGAGGGATTTTCACGAGAAAAGATCCTTAGATTGGGTCATTGAACAGGCTACCCGGATCTATGAGGTGCAGAAACCGATAGATAGCAAAAGTAATGCCCAGAAAAACCCCAAAGCCAACACCACCCCTGCTGCTGCCAAGGTGGCAGAGGTAAAGGTCACCCCCGTTTTAGATTTGGAGATGGGGGGGCCTAAAAACCTACCTGCACCTAATAATGCTAGGCCCAGAAGGTCCTCGGGCCAGTCACAGACAGAGAGCCAGGGAGGCAGCCCCACAAATGGGGTCCCTCGCTCTCCTGATTATGTAAGTCCCCGTTACAAGGGAAACAGACCCATCCTGCGTTATGTGTGGACTCCTCCAGCCCAAGGGGGGGGATCCAGCCAAGCACCTAACCCAGGGAACTTCCCTCCTAATTTCCCACCGGAGGGCAGAAACTCTCCAAATCCTGGGCAGAACTTTTTCCCCAGGTATCCACCCAACTTTCAGCCCCAAAACCATCCATCCTTCTTTCCCCAATTCCCTGAGCCCAGACCACTGAATCCGGGAGAGGGGAGGCCAAGGGTGGAGGGGTACCCAAATCTTCCCAACCCGGGGTATTACCAGAGGAGGGATAGCTACCCTTCCCGGGATCAGCCCAGGGGAGAAAACAGGGCCCCGTATCAGCCTGAGCGGGTTTCCCAGTTAGAGCGCCAGGTTCAAAACATGGCGCGGGATATGGGTCATATACTGAGGGCGCAGCAGAACCCTCAGATCAGCATGCCGGCGCAGAACGCACCCAACTCTGGACCTGGTGCTCCAGAACAATGACGGGGGCAGCACCCCGATAACTCACCGGTTCCCAGGGAGGAGGCACAAGGGGAAGGGGGGTGTAAAGCCTTGGAGGAAGCTTCCTTCCTCACTTGTAAACAGCCCCTGGAAACCCAGGAACCGGAAACAAAATCTCTTGCCCCTGAAAGTCTGCCTCCTAAGGAGCAGAGGGTGGGTAGGAGAAACAAAAGACCCAAACAGACTCAGTTTGAGGAGGAGGTACAGGTCTTCCAATTTGAGGGAGAGGGATCCTCAGAGGATCCTGGGAAAAGGATCTTCTCCTTCAGAGAGGGGGGAACTCCTCCCAAAGAAAATGGGTCCCTAGGGATGCAAATCCAGACTGGGGAGATGTGGAGACTGAGCTACCGCCGCCCACCATCTCATCCCAGAACCAACCGCAAGAAAATCCCCTGGTTCAAACCCATCCTGGTGACTGCCTCCAAAAAGGGGGGGGCGGCCCAGAACCGGAGCCAGGGGAACCCACAATGGCTCTGATCTCCAGTTGCCAGATTTTTCTTTCAGATTCCCAAGGCTCTCCACAGAATTCTGCCCAAAATTCTTCTCTCGCGATGTCCAAAACCAGAAAATTAGCCCACCAGTTGTCCAAAAATGTACATTATCTGTGCCCCCTTGAGGAGAAGGAGGGAAGATATTATGCCCCGGTACAAGTACAGGGGCAGGGTACAATCTCGGCACTGGTGGACACTGGATCTCAAGCTACCCTTCTGTCCAGAAGGGCCTTTGACGAACTGAATGCAGGAAGGGGAGAGAATTACCAAATTCCTCTCACCTCTCTTCCGGGACAACTACAGAACTTTGACGGGAAGGAAATTCCCGTTGAGGGGACTGCAGACTTGGACATTAAAATTGGGCGACATAAGTTGAAACACCCGGTCATAGTTGTGACCCCCGAGGGCACCCCTTGTTTACTAGGGAATGACCTCCTGAGAAGGTTGTCACCCCTAATAGATTGCGTAAACAAGGTCCTCTGGACCCAGACTAGCCGACCGATAAAATTAAAACAGAGTGTCAACCATGTTAGTTTAAACGGCACATGCCACATGGTTGAACAAAAATCTGACCAAGTAGAATTTCACTTCCAGAACAACCAAATTCCAGACGTGACAGTCATAGCAGTAGGACAACAGACTGGTGATGGGGGGTCCTCTCTATTTCTGAAAATCAACCTTCCTTCCAGTCTAAAGTGGTACTCCACGCTGGAAGGAAACACTCTGAGATTCTATACTAATCCACAATCAGAAACTCCCACTCCAATAGTCCAGAAAGATGTGAAATCAGCTCAGAGCCTGGCTGATATTCAGCAAATTGGAGAGCAGTTGTTCATCCCTGTTCAGTTAAATGATGGGAAGGACTCTGTTCTCGCTCGAGTGTGTGTGAACAACGGTAAGAGCTTCATCAGCGAAGCCATGTTCCGCCAACTCCCAAAAGATCCAGCCATTCCCACCTTCAAACTGATAGACAAATGGGAAATGGACCTGGAAGCACCTAATTCCAAACATCTCCTGCCAAGCAGGTGTATGCTCAAAATCTCCATTGGCAACAAGAGCATAGTCCACAATTGTTGGGTCGTGCGAGACGTCCCTGCCGCCTTTTACTTAGGCAGTGACATTCTCAATCGCTTTGCCATTAGTTTGGACCTAATAAACTTCAAAGCTTGGTCCCGATTAGCGGATAATCCCATGGGCTTTGATGATCCAGAAAAAGCATTTAGGTCAGCCCAATTGCTACCTTATGCAGTTGAAATTCAGGTTAAAGAGGAAGTCACCATCCCAGAAAGGACCCGACAATTCTCCCTGGAAGTGAAAGTTAAAAGGGGACAAGAGTTGAAAAACCCTGATGCTTACATACATCTAAATGCTTCTTTCCAACAGCAAGGGTTGGGGGTAAACCCAACTCCATTAGTCAACATAGAACATGACACCATTCCAATAGAGGTGGATAACAGCGACTTAAAGAGTATTACTCTAGCCGCAGGCACCATTATTGGAATGGCGGTCGATGACCGACATTTTTCCATCGACTTAGTAAATGAACTGTTAGGACCAATCCCCAAGGACTGCTTTGACAGTGACAGTGATGACAATACAACACCAGACAGGATCTTTACCCGGCATGGGGGGAACTTCCTGGTGTACACTTCTTGCCCCTATGGTAAGGAAGATGTGACTTGTGACTTCAGGAGGGGTGAGGTGATTTTCCAGGTTCATGAAGGCTGCCTTTCCCACCTGAAGCCTCCGGTCCAAATCAGCACTCTGACCAGGGACTTCTCCACCCAGCTGGAGGAGGCCGCGGAGATAGCCAGACCAGAAGTCTTTCCAGGCTTCAGGCAGATGGTGGAAGAGAGAGTCAACCTAGCTGATGCCTGTGTGACTCTGGAACAAAAGCAAAAGTTGAAACAAGTTTTCTTGGATTTCCAAGATCTCTTTGCGGTAGACTCATATGACTGTGGTCGCACCGACATCCACACAACAACAATCCCCACGGACCCTGGCATGACTCCTGTGTTTGTGAAGCAATATCGCTTGCCTCTCGCATCCATGGAGTCCCTTACTGAAATAATTAAGAACCTTGAGTCCCGGGGAATAATCCGTCCAGTCCACAGCACCTTCAATAATCCGGTGCTGGGAATATTGAAGCCAAACGGCCAGTGGAGACTCTGCGCCGACCTTAGGGAGCTCAACAAACGGGTCCATACTTCCCGATGGCCTCTGCCCTACATTGACCAAGGTCTGGCCCAGATTCAGGGGTCACAGGTATTCACTGCAATAGACCTGACCAATGGATACTGGACCGTGCCTGTCAGTAGGGAGGACCAATACAAGCTGGCTTTTACCTTTGGGGGCCAGCAGTACACCTGGACCCGGACTCCCTTCGGATACCTCAACTCCGGCAATGAATTCAACATTTTTCTACACAAGGCCATGCCTGACTTGGGTGCAAGGGGTAACCTGGCTTATGTAGATGATGTCCTCATCAAAAGTTCATCTGTGGAGGAACACATAGCGGAGATCCGTTATGTTCTGACCCAGTTGAGGGCCGCCGGAGCAAAACTTTCCTTTCAGAAAGCACAGTGGTGTAGAACCCGTGTTAATTTCTTGGGGCATGAGATTACTCCTCAGGGTCTCTGTCCCCAGGAAAAGAAAGTGGAAGCACTTCAGAAACTGAAAGACCCCACAACTCTGCGGGAACTAAGGAGCCTCCTTGGACTGACTAATTACAGCAGAAAGTTCATTGAGGGCTACGCAGAGATCACCAGACCCCTGATTCATCTCCTGAAGGGGGGGGTCAAGTGGGAATGGGGTCCAGAACAAGCCGAGGCGGTAAAACAACTCAAAAGAAGCCTCTCACAAGCGCCTTGCCTAGCTTACCCTGTCAGAAACAAGGAGTTCTTCCTGGAGACGGGGTTCTCTGATACGTGCTTGATGGCAGTATTATACCAAAAGCATGACAAGGTCAATAAAGTAATCTCCTATGCGAGCAAAACTTTATCCTCTGTGGAGGAAAAATTCAACGATTGTGAGAAGGCACTCCTGGCAACGGTGTGGGCATTGAAGAATTACCGCCCGTTTATCCAGGGGGAACACATCATAGTGGAGACTCCACACCAGCCTCTGCAATATCTCCAAAGTGACAGAATCCGGGCCGGAAATGTGAGTAATTCCCGAATTACTTCCTGGATTCTGTCAATGCAAGGCTTTCCTGTGGAGGTCCGATATGGCCAAAACAAGAAGAGTCCCCTCGCGCAAGGTCTGGCTGACTTGCATGATTGTGCCAGAGAAAACTGTCTCGAGGACGAAAGTCTGAAAATCAAGGACAACATGGAGGCATACCTTAATTCCCCACACAAAGTCTTTGAAGAAGACAAGTGTGAGGGAATGCCCACTGTATATGTGGATGGATGCTCTTACCATGTTGACAACAACGGGGAGAAAGAACTGGTGGCCGGCGTAGGGAATGCATGGGTGAATGAGTCCCCAGAACCCTCCGCTGGATCCAAAATTGGTCCCCGAAGTAGTCAGGTGGCAGAATTGATGGCTGTGCATCAGGCCATCCTCACTGCTGTCCAGCATCAACTCCGCGAACTGGTCATAATCACAGATTCGGATTATGTACGGAACGGGTTTGTGGAGCACCTGGTTAATTGGAAAACCAGAGGCATGTTGTGTGCTAACAACAAACCCTTGAAACATGGGAAGTTGATCCAAAACATTGATGATCTGGTCACCTCGAATGGGATGACCATCTACTGGAAAAAGATCAAGGGTCATTCCAAAGTAGAGGGACCAGACAAAACTGGAAATGACTTAGCTGATCAGCTGGCCAAAACCGGGGCCATCCAAGGGGATCTAATTGAGATTGAGTCCCTGTTGGGGGAAATCCAGGTCACTGCTATCACTAGGTCCCAGACAAATGCTCACAACAACCTTTCAATTGCACAATGGAGTAAGGAGACCCCTGATGCTGATTTGATTACTGCTCAGAAGGGGGATCCAATAATTGGTAAATTTTACCAGCACCTTGAGGACCCTGAGAACTTTCCCCTGACGGATACCGATTACATTGGGAAAGAGGACCTAAGAGTGTTGATGAAATGTCCAAAAATGTTCCGGATTCAAGACGGGTTGCTGGTAAGGAAATCCAAAGCTGGCCACGATCAGTGGGTGGTTCCTACCTCATTCCAAAGCCTGATGTTAAGTCACGCCCATGATGCGGCCACCGCCGGTCATAGGGGGTTTCACACAACATTGGAAATCTTAAGAGAGGTTGCATACTGGCCACACATGGGGCAGGACCTCGACCAATACTTGAAGGGGTGTCTTGTGTGTGCACAATTTCAGCCATCATCCCTCACGCACCGCGCGCCTTTACAAAAGAGGGGGATGACCCTGCCATGGTCAGATTTACAAATCGACTTTGTAGGCCCTGTGATTCGCTCGGCTAGGGGGAATAAGTACATGTTGACCGTGACATGCTTGTTTACCAAGTGGGTGGAATGTCTCCCAGCCCCAAATTGCAAGGCAGAAACTGCAGCTGCCTTGATGATTAACCACATCTTTTCCCGTTTTGGTCTACCTCAAAGGATTGAGTCAGACAGGGGTAGCCACTTCACCAGTGAAGTAATGACAAAGATGTGGGAGATACTGGGGGTCAAGAGAAAGCTGCATATTGCTTATAGACCAGCTTCTTCTGGGGCAGTAGAGAGATATAACCGGACAATTGTGAGCATATTAAAGAAGTTTGTGGCAGATTCTGGGCCAAGTTGGGATATCCGATTACCTCTGGTCCTAATGGCTATCAGATCTACCCCTTCATCTGCAACCAAAATGTCACCATTTGAGCTGATGACTGGCGCAAGATGGTGCTTCCCCAGCATTTGCTCTACAGGACCCAAGAGCAGACACTGATAAATGCCTCCACAACTCATGAGTATGTGGAGAATTTAAGGAAACACCTTCAACATGCTTTTGCTTATGCTCAGCGGAATCTAGAAAGATCAGCTGATAGCATGAAGACCCACTATGACCTGAAAACTTCCAGGAAGGAATATCAGGTGGGAGACCGGGTCTATCTATACAACTTCCAAAGGAACCAGGCTAAGCAGCGCAAATTTTTGCCTACATGGAAGGGACCCTTTGAGATCATCGACAAGATCTCCCCTGTGGCCTACAAGATCCGCATCCCCAAAGGCGGTTCGGCAGAGGGGGAAGACAAGTGGGTCCACATAAACCAGTTGAAATGTTGCCATCCCAGGCACACTCTGCAACAACTGGAGGAATCCTCTGGAATCCTAGCGGGTACTGTCTCAGACTAATTCAGTTCCAATCATAAAACATAAAATATTGTGATTTGCATGAAACTGTCTCTTAGTTATACTGTTTTTTTTTTTCAAAATAAGAATGTAATGTTTCGTGATGATGAAATGCATATGCTGCCCCACTATCTCAACGGTGGTGGAAAAACGTCTATCAATAGGTATTGCCGCTCTTCCTTTGTCGTCCTAGGAGAAAGAAAACATTGAGACGGGCCAAGGAGGACGATCCGGAGACCGGGAGCTGAGACGCAACGGGCTCGGGGTACCGCCCAATATTCCCATCAGGACCGGCGAGGAGAACCGATCGATCCGACCGGATGGAGGAAAAGATGCTGAACTGTGCCATCTATTGGAAGAAGATGAGGAAACATCCCAGATCTTGCGAGTCCCATCAGTGAAACCGAATGGCCATCGCAAGAGGGGGGCTTGTGGGATGTATTTACCCATGCATCCGAGCCCTACCTCAAAACTGTGCAGTACTGACATGAAAACATCATGATGGCCAGAGCTTCCCAGAAAATGCACAGGGAAATGCAGGAAGAATAGGCTGCCACCCATTTTTGCCGATGTTATGGGCACAGAAGGACACTGCCTAAAACCACCATTGGACTACCCGCACAGTAGTCTGAAACCATTGGGAATGGCAATGCTGATTGCCAAATGCAACCTAGAATTGTGGGGAATTCATTCTTCAATCCCAAAAATGGGTGCAGTACCAGTACTCACCACTATCCAAAAGCCGGCGTTTTAAAACCACCCTGTGTTCCTCTGAAGGCAAGCCAAAGTGTCTATTTTAAACATTGCAACATGTGCAAAATATTCACTGAACACCAGCAGACATTTGGCAGAATGAGGTTTTGTGTGCTTACAAAATCTGGGAAATGAAGAGCCCAAAACAGTGCTTATAACAAGACTGGCTGAGCTGTGGATTGCAGCAGTTTAAGTTGCACTGGATTTAAAGACACTAAAATCGAAAATGTTTAGATGAAATGAGTGACCTATGTTTGGTGTCACATGCCTTTGTAACTGTTGAAATGCCATAGTTTTGCACTTAGAATCAGCATTCTAGCTGCATATGTAAAAATGTTTAGTTTTATTTGAATGCAGGAACTGGGGAACAAAAAGTGACATTTTATCTGAAACTGGCTTAAAGAGATTCCAATTCTGCCTGGCAACTACCCCCATCAGGAGTGAAACTTGAGTCACAGCTGTGTTCCCAGGCCTAGCTGCCCTTTTGCTGCTCACACTAAGGATATGCCATCTATCTGATAATTGAATTACCTGTGCTCTGCAGGAAAGTGAACAAAGCCCTGTCCTGGCTCAGGCAAAGGTTTTATTGGCAGGAGTCGTAAATGGTCGTAAAAAGTGGCTTCCTCCTGAGGAAAGGGGAGGAGCACTGCCTGTGAGAGCAAGCTGGCTTGGCAGAACTGGATAAACCAGTATTTCTACCTTGTGCTGAGAGGAAACCACACCCCTTTGGAGCCAGAACATAACTTTAAAAAGATGGATCATTCATAGAGCGGACATGTGAAAATTTTATAAATGATACCATAATTCTTGTGATTTTTCTGCCCACATTTTAAGAGGTTTTTCGACCCAGTGGCGTGTTCAGAGGGGTTTTAGCGGAAAAGTGGATATTACTCTAAATGTATGCATGTTAAAAGTCTGAAACTTCATCAGTTAATGTCCATACTCCCTGCGCACATGTATGTAAAGTTGGGTCAATGTCAGAAATTGAAAAATCAGTTAAAAAGTCAATTATGTGCCATTTCTGAATGCAAGCTCTTAGAAACAGCAGATTTGGACAGAGACATGGCTAAATTCAGCCACACCATGTATATGTAATTTCAAGCAACTGTGTAACTGTGAAATATGTCTTTTATTATCAAATATAGAATGTGTGCAATCTGACAGAGGAGTGTCCTATCTGCAAGCCATAAAATGACATCCCTCTGACTCACAGTTCATTCCCCAATCAAATGATAAATGGAAGTTTGACCAATTAGAAGCTGAGAGAGAGGTAGGGTCAGTGATGCTAGAACACACCCACATTCTAAACACATAAAAGCAGACAGACAGGACAGATAGGGACCTTCAATTCCATTTGCTGCAACGCGCTCTGCCGGACCATACAACATCCAGAGATCCAGACTTCAAATTCATAAACCTCCAGAGAGCCAACCTAGAGACTTCAATCTATCCAGAACTAGAGACCCAGACCAGAGAACCAGAGAGAGCTGACCCAGATCACTGTGAAGTGCAGAGGCCAGACCAGACCAGACCAGAGTCCAGTTTAAAACCCTGACCAGATCCGTGACGAGGCCCATTTAATTCAAGAATATAGTGTGAGTACCCAGCAGAACTGTGTAGAACCAATCTCTTAGTTAAAATCATATAATTCAATCTATTTAACCTAAGTAGAACTGCCTCCTAGCTGTCACCTGTCATTTGCATAGCTGTCACTTGTCATTTCCTAGTTGCAAGCTGCACGTGTCTTTTTGAACTTTAAAATTTCAAATCTGAAAAACGACCTTTATTTAATCGCTCATATCTCCGCAACCGTTTGTGCTAGAGACTTGCAGTAACTTTCATTTGGAAGATGAGATCCTAGGCTTTCCTAGGACCCCAAAACGATAGAGATAGTCCTTGTGGTTCCTCTGTAATAGCGCTCGGCGCATCCGCGAATTTTGCTGCGATTTGCAAATTTCTTCATGTTTAAAAACTGCTGCTGCTTGCCTTCCATTTGCCAGAAATTCGTTTAACCTGCTAGCTATCCCTGCGTCATTGCTAGTGTGAACCTGGACTAATATTAACTAGATACCACTCACCCTGAACCTCTGAAAGGGAATTGAAAGCATTTCCAGCATATTTCTCATTCATTGCCAGCACATATCAAAGCAATTTGGGCCTGTGTTTTCAAACTTCTGTAGTCTAAGCTTGCTGGGGTGAACTGAATCACATTTGATTGCATTTCTGAGAACTGTGTGTTTTCCTTCCATTTCCTTCCATTGCATAAAGAGGGGGGAGTGGATTGCCAGAGAAAAGTGATTACATTGTTTGGTTGAAATCATATTGAGTATTTTCTGTACTGCATTCATTGAATATTGCATCCACCTGAGCTTTCATAAAGCATCCTCTACCACATTATACTTTTGTTCCTATTTACCAGTGTGCTACCTTATCCATTTCATGTCAACTCATTAGTGATTATAAGAAGTGTGCTAGTGCCAGATTCTCCGTTGTTGATCTTTATCATATCAGATTAAGTGTGCTATTCAATTATTAATTTATTATAAAGTGTGATATATATATATTAAATTATCAAATAAACCTTTTAACTTGCAAAACAGAACTGCTTCTTGGCTCAGTGGGGTCAGGGGGATTCCAAGAGAGGGGTGTTATATAGGGGTAGTCATCCAGAACGCATGAACTGGACATAAAGATATATCAATAAGGGTTTTCATTCAGTATTATAGACTAGGCGTTGACTTAGCTGTAGTGTTGAATTGAATCCTCTTACAATGTGCGCCTGTAAAAGGTGTTTGTGTGGCTTCCTCTTCCCTAACACTCCATGTCATCTTGCCATTCCGACTGTCTAATCTTTTCCTCCTCATCCTCATCCATCTCCTCAGGCTCTAGTCTTCTAAGGGGCTCTCTTGCATAGGTTCCACTCACGATCTCCTCCACTACATCCCTACCCATACTTTAAAGAGACTTCCCCTAACTCTCTCTTCTGCTCATACTGCCTTGTCTGCTCCTATATGTGCTATCATTATTCCTTCTCATAACTTTTCCCCTTTTTAAGTCCATTAATGTATGTCTGCTTATTATGTCAACTTCCTTTTGGCATCCCTCCCTCGCTCTCTATCTTGTTTTGTTTCCTTTCTCTTTCTCTCTCTTCCCCCGCCCTTTTCTCCTTCTCTGCCACCTGCCTGTTCTCATCTTCTAAAGCCTTCTCTTTAGGATCCTCTATGCCCTTTCCATCAAGTTTGAGTATTATTTGCCCGCCTAGCCATTTATCTGACACAATCATTGTCTCATCCCTTTCTCCATGCATGCCTCTTGTTCTTTGGTCTTCTTCCTCTGCTTCTGTTAGCTTTGCTTGCAAACTGTGCTGTGTGCCATATTCTACCTGCAATGACACTGGTGTGTGTTTGTTCACCTTTTCTCCCCTTATGTTGTGGTCATCAATATGTGCTGCGGTTGAATATTTCGGGTTGGTATACCCTACAGCAGCCTTCGGTGGGTATATTCCAGGCACAGTCAGGACGGGATGCTGGTTAGAGGAGGAAGAGGAGCAGTGGCCAATGTGTGCCTTTTGTCATGGTGGTTAAGCACCCAATTCTTTTTTTTCTTTGTTTCCACTACTTTCTCATCCAACATTTTCCACAGCTTCAGTATACTTAGTCTGTTCCATAATTCTTTTCCCTTATGTGTGGCATGTAAATATGTGTACATGTGTTGCAGCATGTCTTTCAAATGAGTACAGTCTTGAAGCAATGGCATAACCATTTTGACAGCTGTATCTTTAACCCACTGAACATGGTACTTTATTATCTTGGGCCTCATTACGACCCTGGCGTTAAGTTCCGTAAATTACCGCCATGGCGTAAATTACGTTAACGCCGAGTAGCGAAGACGTAAATAGCACCTAATTCCGACCCATCGGGCACGTGCTTTACGCCATGGCGGTAATGTAAAGTACGCCATGGCGCTAATGGGCCAAAAACGGCCCTTACCGCCATCGCACACCGTCCATGGAGCACTACCGCCACGCACACCATAGCGGTCACCGTACTTAGCGGTCACCGCAGTTAGCGGTCACCGTAAATAGGCGGAAGCGGAAATAGCGCCATCGCGCAGGAACGGGAAATGGCATGGCGGCCATCTTTAAAAACACAATCCATCGCCATCCTCCACTACCATACCTCATCCGGCCCCCATAACCATCCACACCCATCACCCACCCCAAAACCACATCCAACATGCCCAAAGTTGTAAAAAAGGCATGTGACAGGCAGCGCCAAGACCGCTTCACCAAGGAGGAACTTAACATGCTGGCAGAGACCCTGCAAGAGAATGCGGAAGTCGTATTCTCGACACAGATGACAAGGGCGGCTATCATGAAGAAGAAGGCGATATGGGCCCTAGTGGCACAGCGAGTGAGTGCAGTGGGGGCCGCACCCCGCACAGCCCAGCAGTGCCGGAAGCGCTGGGACGATCTGAGGCTCCGTGTCCGTAGCATCATTTCGGCTAACCGCAACCTAGCCATGTCAACTGGCGGAGGCTCAGAATCACCTATCAAGCTCCAGGCGTGGGAGGAAATATGCGCATCCACCATAGGGATGGAGAGAATTGAAGGTGTCGGAGCCATGGAGAGAGGAGTGCCGACCCCAGGAGACGCAGGTAGGTGGCCAGAGCTATGCATGCCACACTCAACAAAGCCCCACTGTGCGAAGTACCCAGTCGCCCCATAGTGCACATGCAACACATCGACAGGTGAACGTGCACACCCTGCAAACAAGCAGCATGCACACCCTAACTGCTGGAACACACATAGCACCATGCTACCTCCACACAAAAGCCACCAAACCTGTATGAAATGCGCTGCATGCACCGACTGTATAGATGTCATCCCCTAATGCACGTCCAATGTCCGCGGACCCATCAATAACACATCCCTCCTTTGCTCCACCACAGATTCCGACACAGAGCCCCAGGAAGAGGGCAACACCGCATCCTGTTCCTCCAGAATGGCCAGCCCGCAGGCATCCACCCCAGCCGTCCGGAAGGGAACCCACCGGCAGCCACCAACCCTGCCTGGGGTAGAGGACAGGCAAGTGCCAGCCCCCACTACTGCTGACACAGACACAGCAGCAGCAGCAGACATGCCACTAGTTGTGGCCACTGAGGGGACAGCCTCTGCCGCAAGCAGCACCCTTGGGGAGAGTGCAGCCATAGCGGCAGACTCTGACAGCGGGCCAGGCAGCATTGAGGACATTGTTGAAGGGCCCACTGCCCATCCACATTCCCCCGCAATTTCCCTAAGCCCCCTGCAGGCGGATGCCACACAGGGGCAGTCCGACTCCGACGAATGGCCAGCCACCCCATCCCCCCAGCCTGAGGTGGGCATCGCACCGGAGATGCAAATGGCACTGGCCATAGGCCAGCAGAACCAGCAGGCACTACAGGACATTGCAACACGGCAGCAACAACTAACTGACCTCCTCAATGCACATGTGGCACAGTGTGGTGGGCCAAGGGATGCCATGGAGCGGTCAGCTGACCGTGTCACAGCTGCCATAGAGAACTCCACAAGGAGTATATGCACTGAGCTAGCGGCTGTGCGCAATGAACTCCGTGAACTTGTGCACACCATCAGGGACATGCGACCGGATGTGGGGCATGGAGCCTCATCAACCACCAGCTCAGCACAGAGCAGCCCCGTCCGTAGATCTGGGCGCACTCTCCGCAGCACGGCCAGGGGTGCCCCAGGGGCCATGGGAGGGGATACACATCCTTGACTTGCCTGTTCAGCAGGACTACTCCGCACCTTGTAGCACGGACACTACTGCACCATTGTTGGGGTGTTCAGGGGGGAGGTGGGAGGGGGTTGGGGGGGTGTTGGGGTGTGCAGGGGGGAGGTGGGAGGGGGGAGGGGGTGTGTCACAAGATTTCACTGTTGCAATACACATTTATCATTACCACAAACCAAATGTGTTGACATCTTTATTGCGTCCATGTGCTACATTGTTGTAGAGTCCACAGTGTGCATGTCCCACACACACACAGTGCGCCGAGTGCCGTCTCCATGTGACACGCATACGCTGTGTGTGCTAGAAGCATTGGTCAATGAGAGTCTGACGCATGACACGCCCCTCCTGTGCATCGCTGCCTCCTTGAGGTGGTGCCCCATCCCCACCCTCATCATCCTCATCGTCAGGTGGTAGCAATTCTACGTCAGGGGGCAGGGGCACATTTCTTCTGACGCACATATTGTGTAGCATGACACATGCCATGACGACCATTGCAACCTTCTCATGCCGGTACAGGAGTGCCCCGCCAGACCTGCTGATGCAGCGGAAACGTGCCTTCAGTAGGCCAAAAGCTTGCTCGATCACTACACGCGTACGGGAATGGGCACGGTTGAAGTCCTCCTCATGCTGGTTCTGTGGGTGACCTGGCACGTGTCCCGTGAGGGTTGCATTCACATGATAGCGGGAATGCAGTCTGGCTCATCATTACCCCAGTGAACAAGACTGTTGCCCATGGGGACAGTCTGTGGGCCTTGCTGTCTGTGTTTTGGTGCATTGTTCTTCCAGTCCATCATGTGCCTCCTTTGGGCACAGTCATGGGGAACAGGCCTTTCAGTAGGAGCTGTTGGTGACGTGCATGGACGTACATTTCTTTGGAGTGTATGTGGTCACGGTATGGTCAATGCACTTGTAGGTGGTTGTGTCAGGGTTGGGTGACACCTTCATTGACATGTCAGGTCTTCTTAGGTCAGGCCTCATGTATGCAGGTGTCAGGTGACGTGAGTGCTGCCTCAGGGTGTGTTGTGGCTAATGCTAGTCGCAGCCAGATGGAGCATGCATCATTCCCCCCCCTGCATTGGTATGTCAATTACACACCCACTTCACATTTCAATGCCCATGACATTGGACTCACCGAGTAGCCAGGTTCTGGGCCCTGCCTGTTGCTCCATGTAGCGTGGTAATGTTGAGTTCCTCAGGACCAATGAATCATGGGTTGATCCGGGGAATCGGGCACAACAATGTGTGAAGATACTGTTGGAGTCACAGACCATTTGCACGTTGATTGAGTGAAATTGTTTGCGGTTCCGGTACGGTACCTCCTGGGCACGTGGGACCGTCAATTCCACATGGGTGCAGTCGATGGCACCGATGCAACCAGGTATGCCAGCTAGTGCATGGAAACCCACTTTGGTGTTGGCAATCTCCTGGGCAGTCCGTGGTGGTGAGATGTGGTCATCTGTGTGCTTGAGGAGTGCATCCAGCACTTGCGTCAGTGTACGCGAAAACGATGGTTGTGATATGCCATGCAAGTGCCCTACTGTGTGCTGGTAGGTGCCTGTGGCCAGGAAGTGGAGCACGGACACTACCTTCAGTAGGGGGGGGGTGGCGGTGGGTGTTTCAATCATGCTGGCGATGTCGTTGTGTATCATGTCCACGATGGTGGTGATGGTGTCCCGGTCCAGTCGATACAGGGCGTGGATCTGCTCAGCGGTGAGGTTGAATGGGTTGGGTCTGACGCGTGGGATTGGGGGCTGCCTGCGTGGTAGCACTGGCTGTGCTGGTGGGGCATGCTGGGTCTGCCTTGCCCTCCTTCTCCTCCTGCGTCTCCTCTGTGCAGCCTATTGTTGTTGTTGTAGTTGTTGTTGTTGTTGTTGTAGTTGTTGTTGTTGTTGTTGTAGTTGCTGTTGTAGCACTCGCATTGCTATCAGGTCCTCCAGCCCCAACATTGCTAGTCCTATCGGTAGCATTGTGGTGTGTGACTGGGTGTGGGCAGGGGTGGGGTGTGCTCTTTTTGTGCTTCCTGTGTCTGTATTGCCTTCACCTGTGCTGTTTCTGTGCACCTGTGGCAGCTGCATTCACTTAACTTGTCCCTTTGCGGTTGATTCGCGATGGCGTTGTTAGCGCCATGGCGGTAAGGTTCTTTACGGGCTGGGTGATGGCGTAAGGTGCATGTCCGCTTGGGTCGGCATTCGCGTACCTTACCGCCATGGCGCTAGTTACGGTGTGGGAGGTCGCGTGCACGCGCCCTTGGCGCAGTTAGCGGCAGCGTTGTCTACGATGCCGCTAATGGCATCGTAGTTAACGGTCAGGGGTCGTAATCGGCCCTAGCGGAAAACGATGGCGGTAATCGTTTACCGCCATCGTTTTACGCTTAGCGCCAGGGTCGTAATGAGGCCCCTTGTCTTGTGACTTAGATGCATGGGGCCTCATTACGACCCTGGCGGTAAGTTCCGTAAATTACCGCCATGGCGTAAATTACGTTAACGCCGAGTAGCGAAGACGTAAATAGCACCTAATTCCGACCCATCGGGCACGTGCTTTACGCCATGGCGGTAATGTAAAGTACGCCATGGCGCTAATGGGCCAAAAACGGCCCTTACCGCCATCGCACACCGTCCATGGAGCACTACCGCCACGCACACCATAGCGGTCACCGTACTTAGCGGTCACCGCAGTTAGCGGTCACCGTAAATAGGCGGAAGCGGAAATAGCGCCATCGCGCAGGAACGGGAAATGGCATGGCGGCCATCTTTAAAAACACAATCCATCGCCATCCTCCACTACCATACCTCATCCGGCCCCCATAACCATCCACACCCACCCCAAAACCACATCCAACATGCCCAAAGTTGTAAAAAAGGCATGTGACAGGCAGCGCCAAGACCGCTTCACAAAGGAGGAACTTAACATGCTGGCAGAGACCCTGCAAGAGAATGCGGAAGTCGTATTCTCGACACAGATGACAAGGGCGGCTATCATGAAGAAGAAGGCGATATGGGCCCTAGTGGCAAAGCGAGTGAGTGCAGTGGGGGCCGCACCCCGCACAGCCCAGCAGTGCCGGAAGCGCTGGGACGATCTGAGGCTCCGTGTCCGTAGCATCATTTCGGCTAACCGCAACCTAGCCATGTCAACTGGCGGAGGCTCAGAATCACCTATCAAGCTCCAGGCGTGGGAGGAAATATGCGCATCCACAATAGGGATGGAGAGCATTGAAGGTGTCGGAGCCATGGAGAGAGGAGTGCCGACCCCAGGAGACGCAGGTAGGTGGCCAGAGCTATGCATGCCACACTCAACAAAGCCCCACTGTGCGAAGTACCCAGTCGCCCCATAGTGCACATGCAACACATCGACAGGTGAACGTGCACAGACACATCCCAACACCACCCTGCAAACAAGCAGCATGCACACCCTAACTGCTGGAACACACATAGCACCATGCTACCTCCACACAAAAGCCACCAAACCTGTATGAAATGCGCTGCATGCACCGACTGTATAGATGTCATCCCCTAATGCACGTCCAATGTCCGCGGACCCATCAATAACACATCCCTCCTTTGCTCCACCACAGATTCCGACACAGAGCCCCAGGAAGAGGGCAACACCGCATCCTGTTCCTCCAGAATGGCCAGCCCGCAGGCATCCACCCCAGCCGTCCGGAAGGGAACCCACCGGCAGCCACCAACCCTGCCTGGGGTAGAGGACAGGCAAGTGCCACCCCCCACTACTGCTGACACAGACACAGCAGCAGCAGCAGACATGCCACTAGTTGTGGCCACTGAGGGGACAGCCTCTGCCGCAAGCAGCACCCTTGGGGAGAGTGCAGCCATAGCGGCAGACTCTGACAGCGGGCCAGGCAGCATTGAGGACATTGATGTTGAAGGGCCCACTGCCCATCCACATTCCCCCGCAATTTCCCTAAGCCCCCTGCAGGCGGATGCCACACAGGGGCAGTCCGACTCCGACGAATGGCCAGCTACCCCATCCCCCCAGCCTGAGGTGGGCATCGCACCGGAGATGCAAATGGCACTGGCCATAGGCCAGCAGAACCAGCAGGCACTACAGGACATTGCAACACGGCAGCAACAACTAACTGACCTCCTCAATGCACATGTGGCACAGTGTGGTGGGCCAAGGGATGCCATGGAGCGGTCAGCTGACCGTGTCACAGCTGCCATAGAGAACTCCACAAGGAGTATATGCACTGAGCTAGCGGCTGTGCGCAATGAACTCAGTGAACTTGTGCACACCATCAGGGACATGCGACCGGATGTGGGGCGTGGAGCCTCATCAACCACCAGCTCAGCACAGAGCAGCCCCGTCCGTAGATCTGGGCGCACTCTCCGCAGCACGGCCAGGGGTGCCCCAGGGGCCATGGGAGGGGATACACATCCTTGACTTGCCTGTTCAGCAGGACTACTCCGCACCTTGTAGCACGGACACTACTGCACCATTGTTGGGGTGTTCAGGGGGGAGGTGGGAGGGGGTTGGGGGGGTGTTGGGGTGTGCAGGGGGGAGGTGGGAGGGGGGAGGGGGTGTGTCACAAGATTTCACTGTTGCAATACACATTTATCATTACCACAAACCAAATGTGTTGACATCTTTATTGCGTCCATGTGCTACATTGTTGTAGAGTCCACAGTGTGCATGTCCCACACACACACAGTGCGCCGAGTGCCGTCTCCATGTGACACGCATACGCTGTGTGTGCTAGAAGCATTGGTCAATGAGAGTCTGACGCATGACACGCCCCTCCTGTGCATCGCTGCCTCCTTGAGGTGGTGCCCCATCCCCACCCTCATCATCCTCATCGTCAGGTGGTAGCAATTCTACGTCAGGGGGCAGGGGCACATTTCTTCTGACGCACATATTGTGTAGCATGACACATGCCATGACGACCATTGCAACCTTCTCATGCCGGTACAGGAGTGCCCCGCCAGACCTGCTGATGCAGCGGAAACGTGCCTTCAGTAGGCCAAAAGCTTGCTCGATCACTACACGCGTACGGGAATGGGCACGGTTGAAGTCCTCCTCATGCTGGTTCTGTGGGTGACCTGGCACGTGTCCCGTGAGGGTTGCATTCACATGATAGCGGGAATGCAGTCTGGCTCATCATTACCCCAGTGAACAAGACTGTTGCCCATGGGGACAGTCTGTGGGCCTTGCTGTCTGTGTTTTGGTGCATTGTTCTTCCAGTCCATCATGTGCCTCCTTTGGGCACAGTCATGGGGAACAGGCCTTTCAGTAGGAGCTGTTGGTGACGTGCATGGACGTACATTTCTTTGGAGTGTATGTGGTCACGGTATGGTCAATGCACTTGTAGGTGGTTGTGTCAGGGTTGGGTGACACCTTCATTGACATGTCAGGTCTTCTTAGGTCAGGCCTCATGTATGCAGGTGTCAGGTGACGTGAGTGCTGCCTCAGGGTGTGTTGTGGCTAATGCTAGTCGCAGCCAGATGGAGCATGCATCATTCCCCCCCCTGCATTGGTATGTCAATTACACACCCACTTCACATTTCAATGCCCATGACATTGGACTCACCGAGTAGCCAGGTTCTGGGCCCTGCCTGTTGCTCCATGTAGCGTGGTAATGTTGAGTTCCTCAGGACCAATGAATCATGGGTTGATCCGGGGAATCGGGCACAACAATGTGTGAAGATACTGTTGGAGTCACAGACCATTTGCACGTTGATTGAGTGAAATTGTTTGCGGTTCCGGTACGGTACCTCCTGGGCACGTGGGACCGTCAATTCCACATGGGTGCAGTCGATGGCACCGATGCAACCAGGTATGCCAGCTAGTGCATGGAAACCCACTTTGGTGTTGGCAATCTCCTGGGCAGTCCGTGGTGGTGAGATGTGGTCATCTGTGTGCTTGAGGAGTGCATCCAGCACTTGCGTCAGTGTACGCGAAAACGATGGTTGTGATATGCCATGCAAGTGCCCTACTGTGTGCTGGTAGGTGCCTGTGGCCAGGAAGTGGAGCACGGACACTACCTTCAGTAGGGGGGGGGTGGCGGTGGGTGTTTCAATCATGCTGGCGATGTCGTTGTGTATCATGTCCACGATGGTGGTGATGGTGTCCCGGTCCAGTCGATACAGGGTGTGGATCTGCTCAGCGGTGAGGTTGAATGGGTTGGGTCTGACGCGTGGGATTGGGGGCTGCCTGCGTGGTAGCACTGGCTGTGCTGGTGGGGCATGCTGGGCCTGCCTTGCCCTCCTTCTCCTCCTGCGTCTCCTCTGTGCAGCCTGTTGTTGTTGTTGTAGTTGTTGTTGTTGTTGTTGTAGTTGTTGTTGTTGTTGTTGTAGTTGCTGTTGTAGCACTCGCATTGCTATCAGGTCCTCCAGCCCCAACATTGCTAGTCCTATCGGTAGCATTGTGGTGTGTGACTGGGTGTGGGCAGGGGTGGGGTGTGCTCTTTTTGTGCTTCCTGTGTCTGTATTGCCTTCACCTGTGCTGTTTCTGTGCACCTGTGGCAGCTGCATTCACTTAACTTGTCCCTTTGCGGTTGATTCGCGATGGCGTTGTTAGCGCCATGGCGGTAAGGTACTTTATGGGCTGGGTGATGGCGTAAGGTGCATGTCCGCTTGGGTCGGCATTCGCGTACCTTACCGCCATGGCGCTAGTTACGGTGTGGGAGGTCGCGTGCACGCGCCCTTGGTGCAGTTAGCGGCAGCGTTGTCTACGATGCCGCTAATGGCATCGTAGTTAACGGTCAGGGGTCGTAATCGGCCCTAGCGGAAAACGATGGCGGTAATCGTTTACCGCCATCGTTTTATGCTTAGCGCCAGGGTCGTAATGAGGCCCATGGTCAATAGTGGTGTCGGACATGATAATATAGAGCACAACTTGCCAATAGTCAATAAAAACTGCTGAAAAACTCACTCACCTGTTTTCTCCTTTTCACATCACTCCCCAATGTTAACTCACTCACTACTTTTTTCAAAACCCACATCCTCCATGTTACACACAATCTCTCTACTAATAACACCAAAACACACTGCTCACAATTAAAACCATGGTCCACGATCAACAATTCCAATTCCCTCGTTTACCAACAGAAAACATCTTAAATATCCTATATTATACCCTGATAAAAAATACATGGTGCCAACACTCATTATCCAATTCAAAATACAGCTGCCTTCCCATTATATGCAGGGGAGCCTTCTCTGTGGCCTTTTCCAAACCTTGTCAGGCATTTTCAATATCTCAATATCTCATACCTCAAAAGTTCATAACAAACAAAATCTTAAATCCCCAGTTTTCCCGTACACAGTTTATACTCACATCCAAGGATCACCTGAGGGTCATCAGCGTTGAGAATTCTTTATCTGCTTGCTCTACCCTCTGTGCCCAGTGGGGTGACCTGTGTGACCAGGCAGGACTTTGCATCAATGGGGGGGCCATGCCGACCTCGCTCTTCAGGTGTGCGTTATTCCGCTCTCCTCAGGCTGCCTTTGGGTGTCTAGTCAAAGGATCAAATCAAAAGGGTCGAGAGGTCAAAGGATCGACACCAAAGGGTCGACAGGTCAAAGGATTCAATTTTTTTAAAAAATGATATATATTTTTTTAGGGGCCTCATTACACGGATGGCGGTAATGGTTAATGGTCACCGTTAATGGTAACGGTGACCGTTAACCATTACCGCCTTACTACGAGGTCCCTTAGCGGGTTGGTGCTTTAACACCTGCTTTTTGCAGGCATTAAAAACCAACCCGCTAAGGGACCTTGGTGCTAATTACGGCACTGCAAAATTGCAGTGCCGTAATTAGCACCTTCCCCATTCCCATTATGCCCTATGGGGCAAAAACGGGAATGGGGAAGGGCAGTGGTGGAAGGGGGAATTACCACCCCGCCAACCTTGGGACGGTAATTCCCCCTTCCACCAAGGCGGTGCCGGTATTTTACCGGCATGGACCAAGGTGCTAATAGCACCTTGGTTCATGTGCTAATACCGCCATCCGTGTAATGAGGCCCTAGGTTTTGGTTTAGGGAAAAAAAGTGTTTTTTAGCAAAAAAAGGGGGTTGGGGGAGACCCCCAGCCCAAAATAAAAAAATATATGAAAAAAATAAAAATAATTCGATCCTTTGACCTGTCGACCCTTTTGATTCGATCCTTTGACTGGCAACCTGCCCTTGCTGTCCAAGCGGGAACGCAGCAACGTATCCTTGTCAGTTTGCTAAACTCTTAGAGAACCATCCTCTGCTACCAAATGTAAAGGAGGGCCAAATTTATCACACTAGTAAAACCTGTATTCAACAATGGAGTACTCAAAGTGAATGGGAAAATCCAGATTTATTCATAGCACTGAATCTCGGACGGAAAAGCATACAATTAGCTCTCAGGGTTACAATAAATATGAGGGTTTTTGAAACAAAAGACACATCATCCATGTCATCATGTCACAATCACAATTCAAAACTAATGACTAATTTTGATTGATTAACATTGTAAACTACATGCAGAGTATATATGTGTTAGTTCAATGGTTTTCTTAGGCATATCTGATGGTTCCTCATGGACCCAACCTACTTTGGCTAATGCTTTTAATACATCATCACATTGATAATTAATTGGTTGGCGTTGTTAATATGGTGCTGTGACACGAGGGATTTTCATTGGTTGGCAGTTTGCTCACCAACCTTGGACATCTCCAACAGGCATCAAGATACAAGAGTGAGACATAAGGTGGGGGTGAGAGGTTGATGTACTGCTATAATTCAAATTACATTTGTAATTGCCAGGCACTGAGGCATTCCGTTCTCTTTGTACCTGGCCTTGGGTATCATCTAGTTTCTGTGTGTGTGCTAGGGAGTTCAGCAAGTGTCTTATCTGTGCTCATCTCATAAAAAACAGCCAGTGTTCACAATGCCTTGTTCACGTGTTAAAGGACCATGTTGGAGAATTAATTTCTTCCTATTTATTGAGCTTTTCAGCAAATTCTAGCGTATGGTGTTACCACTTTAGACGCCCATTGTCTATTATCTCATTTATCTTAAATGTATTTTGGAATACTATTCTCATGCCCCTGAACATCAATGGCTGTTTGTGCTACGATTAATGTAATTAACTTGAGAGGCTACTGCTTTGCGTCTTCAGAAATGTTATCTCCCCTCTAGGTTCTGCTTGCCCACTACTCCCTTCCTGACATTCCGACCTTGACACTCACTGTGAGTTTGCTATCTGTGAACCTTTAGAAGCTTCTAAAATAAAGGTGTTGTTGTAAATTCACCATGGCTGGATTCTAATGTGATAGGTTTTGGACAGGCTGATGCATTCAGGTTAATAAAATGGCTGAAAGTTCACATCCATGTTGACGACATCTGTATCGGCGTTGTTTTATTTCAGATTCATCTTGTACATCTGTCATACATTGGTTTCCCTGCCTGTGTACGCTGTGCTTTTATCTACCTATGGTTTCATCTGCCTTCCCAATGTAGTGAGGCTCTCTATTGGTATGCAGGACCCTTTGTTACTTACAGTACACTACGTGTACATTCTTCAGCATATATTAAATCCCTACTAGTGTTGGTCAACCTAACTAATCCTTTATGATATATGTATATGTGTTAATGGTTTACCCATTTTATGGACTCTGTCTCAACTTGTATCATTTCTCACTGTTAGGTTCTCGTCTTTAGAATAACAAGGAGGAGGAGGGGAAGAAGTTGGTACTTGCACATTTATCTGCACCATTACACCTGCATATTTAGGAAGGTAGAATGGCTAATCACAAGATCCAACCCCAGGCCTCTGTTAGAAGAGCACCCAAATTCCCTGAACTGAGGGTGAGCACTACAGATAGGAAACAGGAAATGTTACTTGGTTAGTGTGAAATGTGTAATTGTTTTGTGTAACATGATGCTCTAGTATGTCATTGGAAATTGTCTTGATGATACTCCCAGTGAGTTCATGGGGTAGATATTTTGTAAATTTTATTATTTTCGCTAATCTCACTAATGTTGTTTAGTCTGTCTGAATTTTTCTGACTGTTTAGCTTGTTTATAATGTTTATGTATCTGACTTTAATAAAGCACAACAAATAGTATATAAATCAATCCCTCAAGCATGGTTCTTTGGGTCTGCTCTCTCTTTTCTTTCTTCCTCTTCTCTCTCTTATTACCTTTCTTCTTTTGTTAATATGCGAGTGCAGCATCCTAAACGTAAAAGACAATACAAGCTTCGGGACTGCTATTACTGTAAGTGCCTTCACCACTTTATTGAATTGGGTTGCATTTCTGCCTCACTCTAGAGAGTGCATGGTCTGCCAAGTATGCAGCAGTGTGAGCTAGCAGCACAAATATTAACCATTGTATCAACAGGTAGGCCTCTTAGTGTTTCTCCATGTTGAGTGTCTCTGCTATTTTGAATTGCCACATCCTACAGATCAGTCAGACTGCCGAGTATGTGGCTGTTTGGCCTGGCAGCATAAATATTAGCTATTATTCTAAGAGTTAGGTCTCTGTTACACTTTATCATGAAATCCTTCCCAAGGGAGTCAAGCACACTATGAAATCATGGTTTAGTCCTTGGCATAGGCGCACAAAACTGCAATAATAACAAAGACATGCCTTAAAGGGGGAGAGCAGCAGGTGTTGGGAGTAGTAGGGGATGCAAAGATTTCTGGCCGCACGGGAAAGAATGGACTTGTATATAGTTTATTTCTGATGAAAGGCAGATTTTGCGCTTCGTACTGATTGGACATGATTAGGATGTCTGCGGGGGGAGGCATATCGGAAAGCAACCTGTCATTGTACTAACCAATCAGAATAAGGCAATGTACTAGGATAGGGCAAGTTATGCTGACTTTAGATTTTATATAGGCAGTAGCCAATAGGATGATTAGAATATAGCTACAAACAACGTTTAGATCATGCATTCATTTATTCTCATTTTTTTGTTTTCTTCTTTAAATACTCCTGTGTAATGTGGACATGTTGAGAGCTGACTCCTGGCTGTTATTTCATTTGCATTCAAGTTGTGATTTTTACAATTCGAGCACTCTCGTCAGTGTTTGGATTTTCAGGAGGGTCTACAAAGTAGTGACCCCGATGCGATCTCCAGGACCTCTGGATGGTGCCAGGGGAACCTGTTGCATGTCCCGGGCCACAGCGCAAGCCTCCTGAAATCTGTTGATGTGCACACCGAAAAGAGAGGTGAGCAGACAGTGTGTTTCTCTAAAGATCTGCATAGTTTCTGGCTTGGGGATGACAGCTCAGGACTGTGCAGGCTGTTATTTGTAGCACAGCATTGGGGGAAACCAAGGACACATAGTAAGTTGGGCGCATGTTTTGTACGAAATAGTGTTCTTGACATTTTGTCAATGCTTGTAAATTGCTATTTCTTATGTATTGATGAAGTATTGTGGAGAAACTCCTATTTACGAGGAAAGACAAGGTTGTTTAATATTACATGTGTAATGAAGAATTATTGAGGTGAATCTGCCCTTTAAAGGGGAACAGCAACATTGTGTAGTCAGAAAGCAGTGGGGTGACTCTCCTATTCAGTAGCCCCGCCCTTGACTTCTGGAATTGTATATCCGGTTACTGGAACTTCGGTACTACGCGTTGCTTCTCTATTCAGAGTCGCGCTGCGCACCGTAAGTTTACTACTTTTTTCCATTCAACCATTGCTATCTAGAGTTGCTTTCTCCACTTCGTCATTTATTCTTTTCCTATTTCTCGTCCTGAACATTAGAGTATATGATCCTTGTCTACGCTCTGTGGATCATCAGGAAGTCATCATCTAGTTTCAACAACCGCTCCTGCCGCCATTGGTTTGTAGCTGACATCTGTTTAGCTAGACAGAGTTGTGATTCTCATAGGATTTTTTCCTCACATCTAATCTTGTGGTTATTTACAATCTACATTAGGAACCAGCCTTAGACATCATTTTCAGCCTCCTATTCCTTCGAGTTCAAGACCCGTAATCTGTTCTATGCTATCCATTCCTGGGTCTATTGTTTATGGGTAAGATCCAAATCTCTAATTGCATTTCTCTTTTCGCACATTGGACATATTCTTACTCCTTATCTGTTCTATTAGGCGCTTTGCCAACATTTACCATCAGACTGAGATATAAAGACCTAGTAGGGAATGGGCTTGTCAGGGTAAGCTCCTTTCTATATCCTTTTCTATTTCACTAGACTCTGGAAACCATATCCTTACTTATCTGCATTTCTACCCTTTTGAATTAGAATCCTTCCTGACAAGAATCTGGACCACATTAAAACTAGCGTGAGCTTTCACCAGCTGGCTGCAGGAACCCACGCACCCCAGCAGCACATCACAGGGTTTTTTCCCCTATTGGGGTTTTCCCTGGAGACTCCACTTCTACCTAGCCTTTTGGCTTGGTTTAAGAGGGGTTTTTAGGTAATTCTCTCTTTCATCTATTACAAGACTGTTGACCATCACAGAGGTAAGTGTTATTTACAATTGCCGAGAGACATATTTGGTTTCAAGTGCTTTATTATTATAAAGTTATTACAGATGGTAATTGAACTCTCCATACCCTGCCAGTTCGTAGTGGAAAACAGAGAAGTACCACACACCCTGCTCTGGCCAACACATCATTGTCACACTTGCAGAAGGACCTCGTTAGGAAGCACAGTCCATTGTGGACCAGTGGCCCACATAATGTAGGCCTGCTAAAAAGCAAATGAGTGGTTTGCATTAAACAGAGACAGGGAGCAGTTTTGCCACAAGTAACACAATACCCCGTGTCAGAGGAAGCAGAGGAAGGCATTTACTTCACCTTAGAGGCCTTATAGCAGCAACTTCTCAACCCTTTGGCAATCTCTCTCCCTTATTTCTTCTCTGTCATTCGCCCTCTAGCTCAGCAAATACACAAAAACAAACTTATACAATTAAATATATCAAACCTCTGACCACTCCAAAACCCTCCAATGATGGGCTTGTTCTGTCTATAGCTCCCCTCACAGCCTAGATTAATCCACAAAGAATGGAAAAGATATGGTGTTCTAAATGAAGGTCAAACTTCTTTTACCCGATTAAGGGATCTATTTGACTGAATGTACTTGATAAATCAGCATTAGCGGGGTTTCATTTGGCAAAAAAATACGAATCAAACCGAGAATCGACCCTAGAACCACGGCTTAGGATTGGACCACAAATCATTGTGAAAAATCAGAGCCTGCTGCGAATTCGACATGGGAGTCCACCATAAAAACGTCCAATGTAGACACACGACAAAGGAAAAATCATGGCAAAACGATTTAAGGTGCCTGCAGGTTGGTTTTATTGGAGTTTATCAATGGTTAATCCTCAACAAGGCTAGGGCAATATTAATTAGCATCATCAGAGTTGAGTATCTAGAGCGTGTTTTTATCTGATTCTCGTGCTGTTACATGATGTAATACATTTGCACTCGGGGATAGGCCAATCTGACCAAACAGGTGACCTGGAATGTGGGCCTAGTCCCACAGCAATTCCTATCATCTCCCTGCCAATCAGTACCCCTTTCTACCATCTCAATTTTTCACTGCCAGTTCTCCAGACCCCTTCAGTCCCCAAGCCGGGTTCATCTACCCCCCACGTCCTGCCAACTCCCCCCCCCCCGCAAATTACCAGTATGCCATTCACAAGTAACTCCTGGATCCTGCACTCGCTGCCAGGAGCACCATAGAAATAGTAACAACACTTTCTCAATTTACTCTTTTCCGTGGTAGCACTATTTATTTAAAGTTTTTTTAAAAGGAAATTGGTGATGCTTGAAAGTCACAGTCTTAATTTCCCAAGGGGGTATTTTAGCATCACCGGAAAATGCCATAGAACGCTAACTGATATCACCCATATTGGCATTGGAAGTAAGTGAAAAGAAACGCAGCAGCAGAAGTAACTCTTGTTTTTTATTCTGCCTCGTTGTGAATTCACATCCCAGAAAAAGGAAATACCTCCAGCACTTGCATTGGGGAAGTTCCTGAAGAAATAGGGCCGAATTAACCATCAGCTTGCTTAAAAATGGCAGCAATTGCTCTATCGCTGAATTAAGTCTCATGGGACTTCAAAATGGGCAGTAGCCAAATTGATCTGGCAATGTAACCATTGCCACGTACAGTATAAATGGTAAACCCATTCACAGCCATTAAAGCTCGTTACATGTTACAAACTATCAGATAATAAAGTAACCAAACATTGTTAAGAATTACTATAACCTATTTTGCGGACCAATTTCAAAAGAAGTCACCATGGCCAATATTGAACTTATATGAGTAAAATAATGACTCTTACTTATACCTTCATTACTCAAACATACTTTCTAATTATCATACCACAGAAGGATAACAGTACCCTGACATCTGCCAATGAGTTAGCTGCTTTCCAATTACAACTTTGCATATTTTACCACTGGCAGTGACTTTTAACCTGAAATAGAATCGTGTTTGTTAGTTAACAAAACATTTAATGAGGAAATTAGAGAAATCCATACTCACAGTGATCTGTCAAAGTTGTTTACCTGGCCCGGGGCCTCCCCAGGGGTTGGGTAATTAAGACAAGGGTTGTTCACATTACACAGGATGGTCTGTATCCATGGCAGTAACCCAGCTGAAGGCATGGCCTTATTACGATAATGACCTGCAGAGCAAGGAAATGGCGAGAGAACCCATAAATAATGAAACAGGGTCCAGAGGTCTGGCAAATAGAATGCTTCAACAAGGCATGCTATTTCTTTATTTAGTCACACGAGCACTATTTTAACATGTGCAGGGACTTCCCTTTAGCACAATTGCACATATTTCTGGCAGTTTTAAGTTACCATGCAGAAGTCAAAACAATATTGTAGCCTACATCTTGAAAAGCACGTTGCAATATATATATATATATATATAGTGTCGCAAACAATTTGACAATGGGTGACAGGCTTATGCAGTTCCTTTCTTTTTCTGAAGACAGGCTGCGTTCAAGCAATATTCGAACTTGCGTCCCCATTTTCCTGTTGGAGGAGAACCCCAAGATAATAGCTTGACCACTACCACATTCAGCTCTCACGCCCAATATTTCTTGCAGCAGTCTCAAGTGACACCCAGGAGGTTTCTGTCGATGTTCACTCATATGCATTATGTCCAAAAAGAAACACATAGGACACAAAGGATAATTGGGATATGATGGAGTAGGAAGCGAGCTGTGGGCTTAAATGTGGGCGTTTTGAGGCAAGAGATACAGCTTTGTGATGTTTCGCTTCTCCGGGCATATTTCCAGCCATAGATGTCGTGCATTATGTCTTTTTGGGTCATACAACCATCCACGTCATTATGCATCCTTAGTATCATACATGTCCTATTTCACTATCGAGCAAAGCAGCAGAAATGGACAGCAACAGTGTTAACTGTTCTCGCCATTTTCTGCAAGTGAAGTGTAATGTGGCTTCTCAAAGATCCCGAGTTACATCCCTGATCCTGTATTTCAGTCAGGCCTCAGGGTAGTCTCACTTCAACTTATCTAGCAACTTAAAAGATCCTTCTGGTGGATAATAAAATAGCACTAGCAGAAAAAAAGCACAGAGATGAGGCTTAAAATGATCTGGTGATCCCTGAAAAACAGAGGCAAACACATCTGGTGATGCCAGGCCTCTGGTGAGGAGGGAAGTGATTCAAACCGAGGCACCCAGGACATGGCCAGGAACCATCTCCCAAAGGATATATGCAACCATATGAGATGGGGAAGGACATCTGTGATTATTTGGAAGCACTAGAGTTGGATTTCCAACTCCAGGAGGTAGAATATGAATTGCACGGTGCAGCTCTAATGAGCAGTCTACAGGTCACAGGTCACAGGGGGTATCATTCAGTTGAGCACACTGAAGTAAGAAAAGAAGGATTCGGAGAAAATAAAAATAGCAAGCAGGGCAAGGACAACGTTTCTCATTCTCAATGGGGGTAAGGATAAATGTTCTCACTTTTCTTACAAGAAACGCCCATAGGCATTTGAAGGGAAATCCCAATCACATGGCTCATCAGCATCTACAGAAAAGAAGAGTGATGTTACCTTTAACACTGGGGCACCAACACACTTAGGATGTTTTCTGTGTGGTACTTGATGCATATAAAGGGAGATGTGGGCAGTAAAGGCAACCCTAAACAGTCGATAGACAGTGCTGGTCTTGTGCAAGAGGCCATATTAAGGGTGAGCTTCCTAGTGGATGAATTCCTACTATGCCATGGAGTTGCCAAATGTCCTCTGTTTGCTCTCAGTGGGTACAGTACCGTGTCCCCAGAGCAGAGCCCAGGTCCCATGAATACTCACATATTTTAAGATTTTTTTCAAAATTGAGAACACATCTCTTTCCCTGTTTGACACAGTTGCTAGTCACAATGGTGTCAGGTAACAATCGATGTAAGCAGTGGCGTAACACAAAATTTGCGCCCCCCCTGCGAACTGTGAACCATGCTAAGGGGGCTCCCCAGTTCCACAACAAATCATGGGTCGCCCCACACTCTGGGCCGGCCTAAATTACCACGCTTGTTCAATATGCACAAGTGTGCTACTTCAAGGGTACACCACACAATGTGCTAGGAGCAGTATATATATAAATATTACATGGCCTGCGGTAGCGGCCATGTAGTTTGGTTAAGTTGCTAAACCCATAGGAAGAGCACTTTTTGGGAGCTTCTCTCCCCCTGGATGAATCCTCACCAAACTGTGCAGAAAAGGTACATGGTCCACTCTGAATCTCTTCGCAAAGTTTGGTGAGGTTTGGTCAAGGGGGGGCAAAGTTATAGGGGGGTCCCAACATTTCTTTTTTTCCCATAGACATAATGGGAAAAAACTTTGCTCACACCTACAGCCCAAGCCGCTGGACGGATTTTCACCAACTTTGCGGCAGGAGCGGCGGTGTAGTCCCGAAAGGAAGATAGAAAGGGGAGAGTCTTTGGAGCATGGCCGTATGGGCATGCACCCAAGACCCTATGCCCTGGCCACAAACACCGCAGCATAGCACACCCATAGTGGCTTATCCAGTCTTGGGTGCATGGGCAAGATCAAATTTATAAGCACTGAAGTTATAAGCTATTATGGGTGTGGTATGCTGCCGTGGTTGCGGTGTCCTGAAATGTTCATAAATAAACGAAATGGGTGTGTCCTCAGGATGCTGTCCCTACAGTCCGTAGGCAAGTTGAAATTGTTCTAAGATCATATGTCCTGGGATGTTCGTAAATAAACAAAATGGGGGTGTGCTGAGGACGCTATATCTGTCCGTACTGTTCGTAGGCAAGTTGGAACTGTTCTAAGAACACATCCAGTGTCCTTGGATGTTCATAAATAAACAAAATAGGTGTGTCCTGAGGACGCTATGCCTGTCCGTACTGTTTGCAGGCAAGTTGAAACTGTTCTAAAAACACTTGTCTTGTTTGCGGACATTAAAAGTGCCCATATGGCATAGTTAAAATGTTTGACTCCATGGGTGTGATATGCTGTGGTGGTTGTGGCCAGGGCATAGAGTCTTTGGAGCATGGTCGTATGGGCATGCACCCAAGACTCTATGCCCTGGCCTCAAACACCACAGCATAGCACAGCCATAGTGGCTTATCCAGTCTTGGGTGCATGGACAAGATCAAATTTATAAGCACCGAAGTTATAAGCTATTATGGGTGTGGTATGCTGCAGTGGTTGCGGTGTCCTGAAATGTTCGTAAATAAACGAAATGGGTGTGTCCTCAGGATGCTGTCAGTATTGTCCGTAGGCAAGTTGAAATTGTTCTAAGAACATGTGTCCTGGGATGTTCGTAAATAAACAAAATGGGGGTGTCCTGAGGACTCTATTCCTGTCCATACTGTTCGTAGGCAAGTTGGAACTGTACTAAGAACACATCAAGTGTCGTGGGATGTTCATAAATAAATGAAATAGGTGTGTCCTGAGGACGCTGGGTGTGTCCTGAGGATGCTGTCCGTATTGTCCGTAGGCAAGTTGAAATTGTTCTAAGAACATGTGTCCTGGAATGTTCGTAAATAAACAAAATGGGGGTGTCGGGAGGACGCTATACCTGTCCATACTGTTCGTAGGCAAGTGGAACTGTTCTAAGACCACTCGTCATGTTTGCGGACATTAAAAGTGCCCATATGGCATAGTTAAAATGTTTGACTCTATGGGGTGCATGGACAAGCTCAAATTTATAAGCAGCAAAGTTATAAGCTATTATGGGTGTGGTATGCTGCGGTGGTTGTGGCCAGGGCCTAGAGTCTTGTGTGCATGGTCAAGACCAAATTTATAAACAGTGAAGTTATAAATCACTATGGGTGTGGTTTGCTGCGATGGTTATACTACTATTATACTACAGTACTACTTACTGTTTGGTTTAGTAACTGAAGTACATGTATTCCTTGTTAATTTCTGTGATAAAAGAAAAGATAATGTTAGTATTGGTATTTTGTAACGATTTATAACATGGAATAATCCCCAAAAAATGTTTGACCCTCATATTTAGTAGATTACAAACCAGTGTACTGTGCAATTTGCTCCGTGTCTGTGTTTGTTGCTAAAATCATTGGGTCTGTGGAAAAAATAAATCCATGTTGGATTATTGGATTAAAGAAAAACTTTTTTTGTTATGCTACAGTCTATTTGTTTGTTTGTTTTTAGTGTTCACTTGTTGTTTCTGGCTAATGTTCTATATGTTGGCTTGTTGGAGATTTTTGGAGCAGTTGGATATCTGTTGACATATTGTAACTGTCTATTTTTTTGTTATAATGAAGTGGTATTGATTATCTGTTTGGATATTGTAAAATCTTGGGGCAGTTAGATACCTGTTGGCATATTCTTACTGTCTATTATTTTTATAATGTAGTGGTATTGATTTATCTGTTTGGTTATTGAAAATCTTGGGGCAGTTACATACCAGTTGGCATATTCTAACTGTCTATTTTATGATATAATTTAGTGTTATTCATTTATCTGTTTAGTTGTTGTAGAATCTTGGGGCAGTTAGATAGCTGTTAGCATATTTTAACAGTTTATAGTTTTTTAGTAGAAGTTTGTTACTGTTTAAGTACAGTTTAGTTAATAAATTTTGGTTTTAAGAAGATTAAATAAGCGTTTGTAAGATTTGCAGGTAATCTCTGCTTTAGAGTAATGGTACTATCATTACATTCGAACCATCCACTTTTTTTTTATATATATATGCAGTATAGAGACCCGCATTGGTTGTGTCTCCTGTGTGGTAGATTATACCTATTGTTGTGAAGGTTTTCTTACCAAGTGATACTTGACCATGTGTGAATTCAGTCAACTTGCAGTTGTTTTTGGTACCATCTGCATTGTAATGTAGAAGCATTAGTATTACATATTTACCATGTGTTTGTATTAGTAAGGTGGAGCGATGATCCGAATTGCAGGTAGTACATAATCTATCATGGTTTGCATTTTTGTCACGACTCGCTCCCTTCGCTCCCGTTCCCACCACTTGGGGGCATGATTTGGGGTTTATTCCCTACTGGACCTTTCCTCCGAACCTTATGCTACAGTGCTGTGATGAATTGGGAGCGCTAAATCCCTATTTTCCAAGCTACTTCCCTTCCGGATCCATTCCAGGTTTTTGGCAGCCAGCATGCTTCTTTAACCAAATGACTATGCTTCCCAGAATGCCTGGCCCACTGCTCCACCTCCACCCTTGCAGGACAAGGTTGGGTGGAGGATAGGCAACAGCTGTGGCTGCAGGTGCAGCAATCAGCACACCTGAGGCGTGTGCTCGTTAAGCAGCTTTAAAAGCCTCAGTCTTACTTCAGTCCAGCGCTGGTCATCGTTTGCAGTGTTCCTGTTGTGACTAGTCCCTTGTTCCTTGTTCCTTGCCTTTGTACCTAGTTCCTAGTTCCTGTTTTCTTGTTCCTCCGCCCTGAATCTCGGATTCATGCGCTAATTGATTTCTGCTCCCTTGATTCCCTTTTTGTCTTCCTCTGTTTGCAGGCAGCATTTCTCAGTGCTTTCCCCTTTTAGATGCAGCCCAGTTTGTCTGTGTTCTATATTTCTTTGACTCTGTCCTTTGCTGCTGTGAACCCGTATGCCTTAGCCTTCCTCTTAGATTAGCTTCCTGTCTTTTCCTTGGAAGGGTAGGGAGAAGTTTGCATTGGTTATTTCGTTTTTCCCTGCTCCTGATCCTTACTTTCTATTGGGATCCATTCCATGTTTTCCATTGCACTTCTGCATTTATTTCCCATTTGATTATTAGGTGTGGTGTGCGGTTGTAGCTAGCTCCTGTGTGAATGCTTATGTTTTCCTCACTAATTGGTAATCACTATTCCAACTTAGGTATTTAGTTTTCCTCCCATTGCTGTTCTAGCCTTTCGGGGTCCCAGTTTCATCAACAGGATTCGTGGGCTAGCTGACATTCAAGAGGTTTATCTCGTCCTCGTGAGTACAGTTCTTTAGTTCCCTTATTTAATACCATCAAGAGTGTTAGTTCACAGATCCTGTCATTGCTTGCCCTCCACGTGGGTTTAGCGCTGTCAGTACCTGTAACAGCAATTGGGGGTAAGGCGCTTGCCGACTTTCCTCGCGGTCAGGTGCTTACCCCACATCCCTTTTCATATATTGGTTTTGATGTCACACTCTATTTGCACTCCTGGGTTCTAGCATACATGAGTCGTTGTTCCTGTGTGCACATTTCCCTTGCCATATTCGCTGCCTTTGTACTTGCCTGCCTAATCCTGACAGAAGGACCAGCCCAAAATTCCCATTGAATATGGCAAGTTTAAGAAAGAAAGGCAGCAAGGCCTCTAACAAGTTTGTACAGAAAGCTTCCCCTACATTTACCTGTGACAATCAAATCACTAGTCCTGACTTAAATGAACTCCTTGTCACGAATGGACATTTGCGTGCAAAGTATTTTTCCCATAGGATGGCACATCCTACATTGCCTGATCCTAGTTCTATCTTTTGTTTTGATCCCGATTCTATGTCAGCGCAAGCCTTAGCCGCAGAAAACAACACACTGTTAGACTTATTATACAAGAGTACCTCTGCTGTTTAGCCCCATGATTCCAGTTGTGCTTCACCTCAGATAGAACAGTTTTATGATACAAACATAAAGAATGGAGGGGTTCCTTGCATAACTTCTGTTTTCTACCCTCAGTCTAAAGCATACTCCTTTGCACAGGTACATACTGTAGTCCCTAATGCCAAGAGGTCTAATGTCAATAGTTTGCTTAAGGGAAACACAGACCAAGTTGGTAAGAGAAACTATAAATCACAGAACCTGCAAGCAGTAGAGGACAATGTACAATCGGTGCACATCCAGATTGCTAGTGCAGGATCCAGCCCTGATGCCACTATGCCTCCCCCTGTGCCTACTGAAAGTGATGTACAGTTAATGCAGGGCATGCTAAGAGCTAAGCTTGAGGAGTTAAGACAAGAATTCATTTATTTACAAGAGGAGAATAAAACCTTGCACTCTTTACTGAATACACCTCAGACTTTATCTGTTGATGTTGAGGAAGTGAACACTGTTCAGCCCCTGAGTGCAGAGACTTTGGTAAACCATGATATTTGTCAATATGTTAGATCTATTGGGAGTGAAGGTCTTTCGTCTAGCACAGCGCTTCATCTGGGCACAGTTTCTAACAATTGTTCTGCTGTTTGTCAGGGATTGCAGTTAGCTGAAGATTTACAAGCCACTCCTTTACCTAAAAATTCCTGTGTAGCAGTTTGTCATAATTCTGACCTAGCACACATACAAGCTTCTGATTTCCAAACACAATCCACAATGGTGGCATACACAGATTCAGTCACTACAGTAGGCTTAGGCCCTGCTCTTGATACAGCTGCTGAGACTGAAGTAGATGTTAAAGCTGATGTGGAAAACGATGTTACCTCTGGGTTCACTCTTCCTTCTGCCAATTCTGATCAATACGAACAGTCAGATACAGTACAGATTTCTTGTTCTGATGGACTCATTCCATAGTATACAGAACCAAAAAAACCGGCAGGCGATTCCTGAACTGTTGATTGTTAATCTGCCTCTTTCAGAAGCTAAAACAGAGGAATGGACAATTGACGAAATCCTGATTAACAGAGACTTTACTATGGTGATTTCACTGGTTGATTTTGACTTCTACAAAGAAAGAGACTCTGTGTCACCCACTAAAGAAAGGGACTGCAAGGGTACAGCTCAGTCTTTGGTTACTGGTGCCAAGGAGTCTACTGCCCTAAAGGTGCCCTCCATTCCTGAGCCACCAATGTGTCTGTCAACTTCTGAGACTTCTGTCTGTCCTCCTACAACCATTGACTCTTCTATGATCCAATCCACAGCCCTGCAGTCATCTTTGGCACACGTGTCTTCAACCAATGAACCGCTGCCATGTCTGCCATTTACTCAAGAGCCAGTCCCAAAGACCTGGACATGTTTGTATCCAGCAACCGAGATTGCTTCAGCTTGCATGCCTTCAGCCTCAAGGTTTCCCCTGGCCTGCCTGTCTTCAGCTACAGTGACTCATCCTGCAGATCATCCTTCAGCTTTAGAGCCTCTGGTAGTCCATCAAAAGTGCATGTCTTCAGTCCCGGAGTATACTGAGTATTTGCCTTCAGTTCATGAGACGCCTGTATCCTGCTTAGCCTCGCTGCCAATATCAGAGGTATACCTGTCTACACCATCAGATCCTGCTGTATTTTCTTCTGCTCCAGCGATTCCTCCTGAATCCCAACCATTTACTGTCGATGAACATCTAGCTTGCCTTTCTTTTGCTTCAGGAGGAGCACCAGAATGCCTGCCTTTTCCACAAGACGATTCTGCCAACTGCTTCACTTTAGCATCAGAGCCTCCTAAAAATGCAGCATCAGAGTTTGAGACTTTTGCCAGCTCCCGCTTCAGAGTCATCAAGCTGGACCAAGTGGTGAGTCAGAACCACTCACCTGGGTGTGCACAGGGGGTGGTACAGACCGGCGTATTACCTACAGGACTTGTGCAACAGAATTCCGCCAAAAAGCACCAGTTGGGTGCTAGTAGCCAAAGGAAGGGAATGACTGCTGCAGTTCAAAATGTGTCTGTTATTGCTCCTTCTGCGAGTGTGCCTGAAATACCAAGTACTGCGTCTATCACTCCTATCAGTATGCCAAACGTCCCTGCTGTTGTATCCCACGTGCAACAAGGTGGTTACACGACTGTCACCAGGAGTACCAGCCTCGTACAACCCATTGGACTTTCAGGTCTCCAAGGCGTAGAACATGTGCAGTCAAACCTTAGCCACTTTCAACCACAAGCCTTTTCCCAGATGGATGACAGAAGAAAATCTGAACCTCTACCTCAGCCGCCACCTTCTCTAATTGCTGAACATAAACCTTTCCTGAAGCCAGCAATTTCCTCACCTCCCGCATGTCCACTCACGGCAGAAAGGCTAACAGGGCTTCAACCATTGTCTAAGGCATGTTGCACCAGCCTGCCTCCCTCCTCAAAGACTTATAAGGGTCCACTCCCAGTGACTGAGCTTCCTGGACCTTCCAACTCTGCTTCAGGTCCTGCAAGTCCTTCATGCCTTTCTTCGAACCATGAGTCTCTTCCTCACCAGAAGCCATCGTTTCCATCAGTACCACCTCCAAAGACAAAGCACTCCTATCATGGAAGTCCATCTGCCTTTGCCCACAGGCCACCCTTTCCATCAGTGCCACCTCCAAAGAAAAAGCACTCCCATCATGGAAAGAAGATGTCTCGTGCGGGTGGCGGGCACCCGAAGACGGCCGTAGGAGGGGGTATACTGTCACGACTCGCTCCCTTCGCTCCCGTTCCCACCACTTGGGGGCATGATTTGGGGTTTATTCCCTACTGGACCTTTCCTCCGAACCTTATGCTACAGTCCTGTGATGAATTGGGAGTGCTAAATCCCTATTTTCCAAGCTACTTCCCTTCCGGATCCATTCCAGATTTTTGGCAGCCAGCATGCTTCTTTAACCAAATGACTATGCTTCCCAGAATGCCTGGCCCACTGCTCCACCTCCACCCTTGCAGGACAAGGTTGGGTGGAGGATAGGCAACAGCTGTGGCTGCAGGTGCAGCAATCAGCACACCTGAGGCGTGTGCTCGTTAAGCAGCTTTAAAAGCCTCAGTCTTACTTCAGTCCAGCGCTGGTCATCGTTTGCAGTGTTCCTGTTGTGACTAGTCCCTTGTTCCTTGTTCCTTGCCTTTGTACTTAGTTCCTAGTTCCTGTTTTCTTGTTCCTCCGCCCTGAATCTCGGATTCATGCGCTAATTGATTTCTGCTCCCTTGATTCCCTTTTTGTCTTCCTCTGTTTGCAGGCAGCATTTCTCAGTGCTTTCCCCTTTTAGATGCAGCCCAGTTTGTCTGTGTTCTATATTTCTTTGACTCTGTCCTTTGCTGCTGTGAACCCGTATGCCTTAGCCTTCCTCTTAGATTAGCTTCCTGTCTTTTCCTTGGAAGGGTAGGGAGAAGTTTGCATTGGTTATTTCGTTTTTCCCTGCTCCTGATCCTTACTTTCTATTGGGATCCATTCCATGTTTTCCATTGCACTTCTGCATTTATTTCCCATTTGATTATTAGGTGTGGTGTGCGGTTGTAGCTAGCTCCTGTGTGAATGCTTATGTTTTCCTCACTAATTGGTAAATACTATTCCAACTTAGGTATTTAGTTTTCCTCCCATTGCTGTTCTAGCCTTTCGGGGTCCCAGTTTCATCAACAGGATTCGTGGGCTAGCTGACATTCAAGAGGTTTATCTCGTCCTCGTGAGTACAGTTCTTTAGTTCCCTTATTTAATACCATCAAGAGTGTTAGTTCACAGATCCTGTCATTGCTTGCCCTCCACGCGGGTTTAGCGCTGTCAGTACCTGTAGCAGCAATTGGGGTAAGGCGCTTGCCGACTTTCCTCGCGGTCAGGTGCTTACCCCACATCCCTTTTCATATATTGGTTTTGATGTCACACTCTATTTGCACTCGTGGGTTCTAGCATACATGAGTCGTTGTTCCTGTGTGCACATTTCCCTTGCCATATTCGCTGCCTTTGTACTTGCCTGCCTAATCCTGACAGATTTGTACAAGTTGCTGAAATGGAACGGATTCACAATTAGGTATTGATACATACATGAAGCGCTCATTGGGGATTTGCTCTTGTGTCACATTGTTGCAGAGAGTGCATGTATGTTTCCACATGTATGAAATCTGGAAGATTTCATTTATAGGTATGTTTTTGTTTTCCAGTACTTTTAGTAAGCACATTAGAAATCCTTGTGGATCTTCCTGTGAGTTTATAGTGAATTTCACCATTCCAGCACAGTAGTCCAATTGTTGTCTTATTCCATAAAGACTATACATGTTGTCAGGATTGTTTGTTACGTTTCTATGAAGTACTAACATTTGAAAACACTATTGGTCTGTACTGTGTAAGTAAATGTTGTCAACAATTGGTGGTAATTGAAATAGAATATTCATTGCTACATTTGCGTAGCAACTTACACCAATTACATTTGAAAGTTTAAATGGACCAGGTAGTTCTGTATCTGAGTGCTTTTTTTTTAGTCTGTCTTCCTTTTTTGAAGAAGTACCTGGTTTACTTTCCCTAATAGTTTCTTTTTTGTTTGTGATACTTGATGAAGTATTAGTTTTTTTTTATTCTCTTTGGAGGATTTGCAGTTACATCCTGTTGCATTTCTGTTTGATTTAGTTTTCTTTTTAGAACATTTTACTTTTTGTGGAACAGGATATGTTTTTAGATGGGCGGTGTATAGTGATCGAAGTCTATTGTATTCTGAAATGCAAGGAATATCAGCGTTTACTTTACTTGCATCAAAGTTGATTAGAAATAGACCGTCAAGTGTACGTAAGCGTGATAGTGCTACGTAGCTCATGCCTTCTTTAAAGACTGTGTTACCAATGTCTATCAATGCTTTGTCTAGGGTAAGACCTTGTGATTTATGAATGGTGACTGCGTATGCAAGAGTTAGAGAAAATTGTTCTCTACGTACATACATGTCTTTGAAGAGAAGGAATGGAGCTGTTGAGCGTCCTATCCTTTTCACTTCTGAAAGTTTGTCAAAGAGAGTATTGACAAACTGAATGTTGTTGTCACGTGGGTATGTTTGAAAGCCAATAACTTTACCCAGTGCTCTATTAACTAGTCCTTGATCCACGTCAAGGTTACGTTTAAGCATTACTCTGCAATTTAAGGATAATTTTAATATTTTTTCCAATCCAGCTGTGTTGGAGATTGAATTTTCTAAACTATTTAGGCTTGTTGTGGCTTGTTCACACATGGGTAGTGTCATACCATGTATGTCTAGTTTGTCTGTGGCGCTAATTTTAATTATTGGTTGCATTTCTTTTTTTAACATTGTTTCATTGAATTTGAAACAGCTTGCAAGAGTTGACATACGAAGGCCATACAAAGGCCTGTTGAGAGCCTGTTGGGCCTCACTACATCGCCCCATCCAAGGGAAGAGGGCAGGAGCCCTTTCCCCATCGCTGCAACGCCATAACAGCTGGTAAGCTGCAGAGAAGGCCTGCCTGGCCTTGTCCAACTTCCTGCCTGACCCCCGCATGCCGGGCGCATCGCGGCGCCACATCGAGGCTAAGCCTCGCTTATCCCGCCCATTACATCCGCCGGCAGGCGGATGCGCCGGCGGCCCTACGAAGGCCATACAAAGGCCTGTTGAGAGCCTGTTGGGCCTCACTACATCGCCCCATCCAAGGGAAGAGGGCAGGAGCCCTTTCCCCATCGCTGCAACGCCATAACAGCTGGTAAGCTGCAACGAAGGCCTGCCTGGCCTTATCCAACTTCCTGCCTGACCCCCGCATGCCGGGCGCATCGCGGCGCCACATCGAGGCTAAGCCTCGCTTATCCCGCCCATTACATCCGCCGGCAGGCGGATGCGCCGGCGGCCCTACGAAGGCCATACAAAGGCCTGTTGAGAGCCTGTTGGAGCATCAGGAGCCAGGGGCCACGGACCTTTAATCTTTTGTGAGTAGTGGGAATACCCTCAGTCTATACCATTGTGCTTTCTGGTATGCCCTCTGCTACTACGCACCCATAAACATTTGAACTCGGTTTCTTTAACTGTTTGCTACATACGCTCATGCTTCCAACGCCGCCGCCTCTATGCATTACTGCTGCCACTTCTTTAATAGTACAGGCATCCTTAGCCCTTAGTGCTCCATGCCTCATGACTGCTATTTGGCCGTGCCCTATGGTCGCTAACGTACCACTGCAACTGTGTTCTGCCCTATGGTCGCTTAGACCTCATTCGCATTGTGTTGTGCCCTATGGTCGCCTAGACCCCACTTGCATTGTGTTGTGCCCTATGGTCGCCCAGACCCCACTTACATTGTGTTGTGCCCTATGGTCGCTTAGACCTCATTCGCATTGTGTTGTGCCCTATGGTCGCCTAGACCCCACTTGCATTGTGTTGTGCCCTATGGTCGCCCAGACCCCACTCGCATTGTGTTGTGCCCTATGGTCGCCCAGACCCCACTCGCATTGTGCTGTGCCCTATGGTCGCCTAGACCTCATTCGCATTGTGTTGTGCCCTACCTATAACGCCTATGCCCCCTTCACGCCACTCCCCTGTACATTACCTTAGCCCCAGCATGCTACTCTGCCTGACTGCGATCATGTTCCGCTTCTGTGTCATGCAAAGTAACATACCCTGCACTGGCAACAGTTACCTAGCCTATAATAATGGTTTAGTCAGACCCGCCTGCCCAAGACACCACCCGATCACCTGCCCTACACCATTCCTGCCCACCACACCAGCCTTCCCCCCGGATACCAAGTCCGCCCTTCCCACCCATAGACATGCACACGTTCCGCATGTCGCAGCTAACACACACCTAGCTGTCTATAAGCAGAACCCCATCAACACGAGAGCATCTTGCCCTACCATTGACTACAACACCTCTACATTAGCTAACCCAACCAACTCCCGTAACACTACCCTCATCCCCTCCGATCGGAATTCTAGACTTGGCGCCAGAACCCACCACAGACCTAGCAAAGGCCCTACCAAATCACTCAATAAGATCAACCCTCACACTGTAACACCCATCAACACTATCCATCCCAGTCTTAAAGGAGCTCTCCTAAATGTCAGATCATTAGTCGCCCATGCCTCAGAAGTCGCTGACATTATTCTAACAAACAACCTGGACTTCCTTGCGGTAACCGAAACATGGCTGCACGATGCTGCAGGTCCATCTCTTACCCTAGCCATACCTGATAACTACACCATCCTTAGAGCAGATAGACCGAACGCTCAAGGTGGCGGCGTAGCTATCATCTTTAAGTCCACGCTTGACATCAGACTATCCTCTGCTCCCCCACTCAAATCCTGTGAACACATTACAGTCAAATTTCAAACCTCCCCTAAAAGTACTATTACGCTGCACTTAATTTACCGACCCCCGGGCCCTCCTGGCTCATTTGAGGAAGACATCACTTCACTAGTTGCTGAAAGCTCCAAACCATCAGCACAATTGATTATACTCGGAGACTTTAACCTTGGGTTTAACGACCCCCTAGACACCCCAGCCACTGCCCTGGCCATGGCACTAGAGGAGCATGGTCTCCAACAACTTTGCTCCAAACCCACCCACTCGAAAGGCAGAATCCTTGACTGGATAACTACCCTTAACTGCAACATTACTACGAAAGATCCCACACAACTTATCTGGACTGACCACCACCTCCTCCCGTTTGACATTCTTACCAGCAACTCAGCACATAAAAGGCCTATCATGGCACCTGCCTGCCCTACTAGGAAAAAGAGCAATATCACAGCGGAAGCCCTAATACCTCTGGTGATCCCTACTTTAAACACACTACCCGCCACAACGGACTTGAACCAACTGGTCAACGCCTACAATGAGTCCATGGCCAAAGCCATTGACATCATTGCCCCACTGAAACTGCGCAAAGGAATACCCAAAGCGCACCTGAACACATGGTTCACCCCGGAGCTGAAAACCCTGCGTCAACAAAAAAACAAACTTGAAGCACTCTGGAAATCAGTGCCTTCTATAAATAACAGAACCAATCTCACCAACATCTCCTCCCTCTACAAAAATGAGATTATACGGGCCAAGAAAGTATCTCTCAATACTAGGATCTCCCAGGCAAGCTCCAGTACTAAGGAGCTCTTTAACATACTAAAGGAACTAGAAAACCCCATTACCCCCACTGACTCTTGCACTAAGGATAAACCCTGGTGCACAGGGATCCAGAATGCCCTAGCTAACAAAATCTCAGGGCTCCAAACTAAAATCAACAACAAACGACAACAACTCACTCTCGATCCCACCTCCTTCCCCACGCCCCCTCCACCTACTGCCACTAGTTCAGGCTTCACCTTCAAAAAGGTATCCATATTGGAGGTTCAGAAAATTATAGCATCCCTTAAACCATCGAATTGCAAGGGGGACAGCTGCCCCGCACAGATCATAAAAGATGCAGCTAGGGACCTCTCCCCATTTATCACCAAATTAATAAACCTGTCCTTCGCCAACAACATGGTCCCCAGCAATCTGAAACAGTCCTGGGTCCTACCGCTACTAAAAAAAACTACTCTCAACCCTGACATCCCCACGAATTACAGACCCATTACCACCGTCCCATTCCTACTAAAAATCTTGGATAGAGTGGCTTATTTACAAATCCAGGACTACCTTGAGGCCAATCACCTACTAGGAACTCGCCAATCTGGCTTTCGACCACAACACGGGACAGAAACGGCCCTTGTTGATCTCAAATGCCAGATAGACGAACTCAAAGACAAAAACAAGGCTGCCATCCTTCTACTCCTTGACCTCTCCGCTGCCTTTGACCTGGTCGACCATAAAATCCTGTGCAACCATTTGTCTCTGGCAGCACACTTCTCCCACTCTGCAGTCACATGGATCCAATCTTTCCTGGACAACAGAACCATGCGGGTCTTCTCCCCCCTAGCAGCGGCTGACCCTATCCCCATCACCTGCGGTGTCCCACAAGGATCCTGTGTCTCACCTACCCTTTACAATATTTTCACCAAGCCCTTATTCGACAAGCTGGACAATCTGGGTGTCACCTATACTAACTACGCAGATGACACCCAGATACTCCTCACCCTATCAGGCAACTACAACAAGGACGCCAAATGGATCAATGAAGTCTTTTCCATCATTCAGGCATGGATGGCCACACATGGCCTATGCCTGAATGATGACAAGACTGAATTGCTTCTTGTCGGCTCACCGAACACTATCAGTAAACTCTGTCCCGGCTACACTAGCTTCACTATTGACGGTAACACCATACCCATTGCCAAGAGCGTAAAAACCCTCGGTTTCTACCTAGACACGAACATCAACCTAGCTAAACAAATCAACATGACCGCCTCAGCCACTGCCTACACCGGTAAACTAATCAGGGCCTGCAGACCACTGATCTCCCCTAGCAACTGTCTCATCCTAGCCAGAGCACTCATTCAATCTAAACTGGATTACTGTAATAGCCTCTATGTAGGTGCCAACAAAACAGTAATCAATAAATTGCAAGTTTTACAAAATAACGCACTCCGTGCCGCCCTCAATATTCCTAGAAGGGAACACATCTCCGCCACCAGAACTGCCTGCAAATGGTTGTCCATCCAACAGAAAATTGACTTGAAAACCATATGCCTTACTTACAAAGCCCTCAATCATCTTGCCCCACCCTACCTCTCGAACAAATTTACACTAAGACAGAACACTAGAACCACCAGATCGTCCAACTCATTACAACTAACAGTTCCCAAATACTCCCTCAAAAGAGCTGGAGGATCCAGCTTCCCAACTTTGGCATCACAACTCTGGAATTCCATCCCACTGGATATTAAATCTACACCTACTTTCCAACCCTTCAGAACTAAGGTCATTTCCTGGTTAACCAACAAATAACTGTCCTACCACATATGTATGCACTCCGAATGTCCAATTTTATGTATATTGTTTGAATACTATTATCTATGCCCTATCAATACTGTACTATTGTCTTTTACCTGTAACCTGATGTTCAAAGCGCATATATACCCCCGGGTCAAGAGCGCTATATAAATAAATAAACAAACAAACAAACAAATTGACATTTTTGTGGGCTAATTGTTCCATAACATCCGTAGCACATGCATTATCGCCTTAAAGTGCATGGATGTGACGGGTTTTCAATATTGCTTGTGCTTCTTGAGACAGTATACCAACTCTAATACTTTTTAAGATGTTGGCATAAGTGAGATCTGCAGATTGCCGCATGTTTTCTGTTAATTCTCTGTATTGGAAATGTTGCCAAAGGTTGGCATTTCCTATACTGCAAACAGTTTTATGGCAGAGTTTGTGTCCTAAGGTTTTAAAAATAGGCTCACTTTTCTCTGGTGTCAATTGAAGGAGATCTCCGAAAACAATAATATGTTTTCGTCCAAAGAGCTCTTCGTAGTTTGTTTTGAGTACTTCTTGTAATCTGAGGTGAATCAAAGCCAACATTAGGTTGGAGACCATGCTCACTTCATCTATTAGTAGCATTTTCATTTGTTTTAATACTCTGCGTAGTTCCATTGCAGCTTCTGTAGAAAGTTTGTAATAGTCTAATTTGTTTTGGTGTTCTACTGGCAGGAGTAGTAATCGGTGTAAAGTGACACCACCTATATTGTAGGCAGCTAAACCTGTGGGGGCAGTGACAACAGCTGACAGTTTGTTGTTTGTCAATTGTTGAAGGAATTTACTGATGATTTTGATTAAGAATGTTTTGCCTGAACCAGCTTCACCACTGACGTACAGTAGTATAGGTTTGTAATTTTGGCAGGTGCATTCTTTGTTTTCATTTTGTACACCATGTGCAATTTCTTTTGTTACTTCTTGAAAAATGCTACGTTGCTCATTGTTTAGTTTTGATTGTAGTATAGTTAAGTCTTCTTTAACTTCATACTGAAACATGGTGTTTTCTACTTCCGTCATAGCTAATTCTGCCTCATTTGTTATTAGTGGCTCTCCCAGTGGTTCTTGGCTTCCTGTTACAGAAGGTTGACTACTGTCAGAAGTGTCCTTATCTAGTTGGGCCTGGAGTTCTTCTTCGTGTTGCTGTTCATTGTGCAACATTGTTTTGTACTGTGTAAAGTTTACATCAGTTATAGTGCTTTAATTTGCTTTGTAAGCGTCTTCATAGGAGTCATAGTTATCTAGTATTTCTTCTTTGTTTCTTCGTGGTTTAAAGAGTTGTAGCAGGGACATGTAAAATAGTTCTTTTTTGGTTTGGTGAGTTTTACTGAGCTGCCTTCACAATTTGACACTCTGTATCTACCTTTTTTTTCATCGGGTTTTATATTATTTTTGTATGGGAAGTTTTGGGCTATGTAGTATAGACACATGGTTTCCAAAGTAGTACTTCTGTTTGGGTAGTATGTGTCCAGCAAATTGTTTTTTAAAATGCCTTGGCTGTTGGGATCATGTTTGGCTATTTTCAGATTGTCCATACAAAGCAGTGCCGGTTAAACGATCTGCTGCTTCATAGGAGCCACATTCTCTATGGGAGAGCATTTTTATGCCCAAGCTGTATCATATCTGAGACAGTGTTTTGTCTTATGACAGGTCATTCCAGAGGTCTTGGAGCTCTGTTTTTTCTGCTTTGGTGAAGTATGCTGTAACATATCGTGCAACTGCAGTGGAATTGTCTGTAATGTACTGCCCATCTATGTTTGCATTCCATAAGTGGGCAATGATTGCATTGAAATCATCGATATATTTTTCTTCTTCTGTTCTTTTAATGTAATATGCATTTTTAGGTGATTTACCTTTAACACTATGTCTAACTGAAGACATGAAGTTGTTTACTTGACCTGTTTTTGTAACTGGTCTAGGGAAACCAAAGCAGCATTGGTGGAGTATTTCCCTTCATTTTTGTATTTGCGACAACAATATTTGCCACATTTGTGTCTTTGAAATTGTAAAATTTGTGCATGAAGATCACTATTTGTTGCTTCCGATGGAATTTAACAAGTGACATATTTTTCGATAAACTGTAACACAGTGGCATCATTGTCTTGACCAAATTTAGGAGCATATTTAATCCATAAAAGCATGTGGATATGTGGTGCTCCTCTGGCTTGGTATTCTTTTCTCCAAAAGAAGTGTTGCACTTCTCCGAGGGGAGGAACAGTTTTATTGCAAATAAAGTGTAGCATAGCAATGAAGCGATGGTGAAAATATCTTGAAACATTAACAGGATCTAGAGAACAAAGTTCTCCAGGTGTTAGTATATCTATGTTTGTTTTGTTTTTGTTTGATATGCGTAGGAAATCATGTAAATCTTCCCATGCATATTCTGCACAACTTAATGTAACAAACCAAGTGGGTGAGACAAGCTTTCTTATCATACAACGTACATCTCCATGACGTCGGAACCAGTATTCTTTAGTAACACGCATGTTTGCTAATAGATTTATAATACTTGATTGTAAAACCTCACCTTTTTGTTGCACTTTTTGTAATAATTGTGTAGCTGACATATTTTGAAAGTGGGCTTCTGATTTTAAGGTGTGTGCAACTCCGTAACATAGAGTTGCTAGTTCACTTTCAAAGAGTAGGTGGAATATGTATTCCACATTTTGTCTAAATCTGAGATCTTCAGAATACATCCGTAACGAGCGGTATTCTGATGCTGTTATTTGAATAGGTCTATCATCGTACCTTCCTCCTTTGCCAGTAGGAAAGAGTAGAGGAAAAGCACTTGTTTCTATACTTTTTTCCCATATGCTGTTTGTGATCCTTTTGTTTGTCGCATTTGGTACGTTTCTAGTGCATCTTCTACAGTGTCATTAGAGTGCAATGGATGAATTGTATAATGGTCTAAAGTATTGGATACTGTAGCAGGATCTAGAAGCTCAAACTGACCAGCTTCTGCTGACTCTTGAATTGAATCAGTGGTTTCTTTCAAGTTTTCTTCAACATTAATTTCTTTGTAGTATTCATTATTGTCTTTTAGATATTACAAGGCTTGTCTAAGTTTATGTAAATCTACCACTTGTTGCCACATTTTTTGTCTTTTGCAGATACACCATTTACTAAGATAATTAAAGATTGCTCCATTAGACCTTGCACTCCCAGAGTGTGCACATTTTATTTGAGATCTAATGGTAAATACACTACTTTTCCATGAATACCTTTCACTAATTCAGAGGGAGGTAATTTTGCTGTTTTTGGTTGAAGGCGTATTATTGCTTGAAAGGCGTGCACTGTTTGAATTATGATGCTCTCATATAAATTGAGTTGTTGTAGGGGTTTTTGTAGTGGAATTAATTCCAAATTATTTGTGATAGCACGTGAAGGAGTTTGGTTGTTGTCAGGTTTTGTAGTGCAGTAACTGCAAAGTATTAAGGTGTCAGTTATTTCATATTTGTTTTCTGCTATAAGGTAGAGAGCTAATTCAATCCATTTAGAATCTTCATTTTCTTCTATTTTGTATGTTAGGCCTACAGTTTTTGTGTTACTTTTATAAAAAGTTCTGCGGCAACATACACACACATGGTTTGGTACTTCAGCAGATGTACTTTTAAATTTTAGTATTTCTTTTTTGTATGTGTGTAGTAGAAGGTTGCCATGCATCGAATTGGTGCTAATTTTTTTTAAAGCTATTTCATTCTATAGAAGAATGTTATTTAAATTGGCTAGTGCTAAAGCAGGACTTTTAGCATAGTACAGTTTATAGACTAGATTTCTTATAGTTGAATGATGTGTTGATATCATTTTGATATGATGGAAAGTGGTTTTGCAAGTAGGTCCTGAAATGCAGGCCAATGAATGTCCTTGTAGTCCTGTGTACAGGTATCCATATTTTGCAGTAGTTTAATTTTGATTTTGTCTTTGCCTTTCACATACTGATTGAGGAATTGGCGTAAAGACTTGAAAGATTTTTTGGGAATGTTACACATTGACGTGCATGGCCATTTGTATACTAGACGTTCTGATTCAGTTGAATGGAGAGCTAATTCTAAGTTTTCTGGGGATATTTTTGTAAGCAGTATTTCTTGTTCCATTCTGGTATTATTAACTTTTCCATAACCTCGTCAACTGCTATGTATGGCAATTGTATTTGTTTGCTTTTGTTGGTATGCTTCTTCATTGACATATGGTTCTGTGCTTGTAGTGTGACTCCACTCACCTCCACAGATATTTAAGAAGTTATTTCTGTTGACATTTCGTTTATTGAGAAGTCTTTTTTGTAATTTAGTCATTAGTTTTGTTAGTGGTTTCATTTTGTTAAACACTAAAATAAATAACTTTCTTTTGAGAAGGATTGCACTGTCTATCAAAGCTTCTAAGATTAATTTCCTATGATAGGTTTTAAGGGTTGCGCCTGATTTCTCTCCTGTTTTTTTATAAGATTTTGAAGGACTCTGTGGTGGAACATTTTTGCTAAAATACTTTTTTTGGTATGCTTACTTGGCACTATATCAATATTTATAGGAGCAGTTTTATCAGTAGTGGTAGCTGGCTTCTTGTTAATTGTTTCCTGTTTCGTTTTACATTTTGATAGAGGAGGCAAAGTTTCTGTACTTGAAGCTTGTTTTATTTCGCTAATTGACTGTATTAGCTTTATTTTACAAATTCTGCTAGAGATGGATGCTTATTTTCGACACTTCTATTTTAATTTTCTCTACTTCTGCATTGCTTTCTACGGACTTGATTTTTGGTTGGCATTATTTAGGGTCTTTTGGAAAAAATAAAGAAGGTATGGGTTGGGGTGTTCTGCAATGCATGTGTGCTGTGTGCATGAGTGTCTGAGTATGATGATAAATATGTATGTGATGGTGTGTGATTGTGCTTTGGGCAACTACAACTAGTTGGGATGGGTATGCTTGAATTTATGCGCTACGAAACTGGGGTTCAGATGACAGTAGAAAGTAAGCTTGTGGTGTGCAAAAGTACAAATATAAAAATGTAATGCTATACAATTAAAACTTTTGTTTGTTCTATAATATCAAAATTCTATGGGCTGAGTTGTGTCATTTGTCCGCCGAAAAATGGGAATTTGTGCGACATTCTGCCTGTAAATCTCTGTTTAACAAATGGGGATTTGTGGACAGAATGGTACACAATCTCTATTTTTAGGTGCAGAAATAGCATGAATTAACCTTACAGCATGTTTAAAAAATAGTACAAATATTGTGGTGGTATTTAACTTACTTTTTTGTGGAATGAGCAGGTTTCTTCTTAGTTGTTGTTTGTACTTCAAATTCTGCTGCTGCTTTTCAGGAGAGTGGTCTTCACTGCAAATGTAAAGGAAACAAATTAGTAATTTTGTTTGTATATAGCACTGATGTTAATTTAGACATTGATTTTTATGTTTTTGTACAAGTATTGTTGTTTGATATTTGAACATAGTGTGTGCATGCAATTTTGTTTAACTATGTGAACTCTTTATATTTTACTTAAAATATGTTAGTTCAACATGCTTTGCAAATGTGTGTGTAAAAAGAAATTAAATAGCAGATAGGTTTGGAAGTGATAGTTGATTATAGGAGATGGGAAAAATTACAGTAATTTTATTTTATAGGTTATACAAGCTAAAAGTCAGTTAATCTGTTTATATGGATGTATAAGAATTGTACATGTACTATACAGAAAATATGCATACCTGTAGTTTGTGTTCATGCATATGGATATGCATGCAGCTGCAAGTAGAAATCTTGGAGACTTGTATAGTATTTCTTGTAGAAGGTGCTTTCCAATGATATGACACTTGCACTCAGAGTGATTAACAGTACATTTGAAGTGCTGATCTATGATGATGCAGTTAGATGTAGAGGTCTTGGATGTGATTGGTGGATGGTCGTGTGACTGCTTAGCTATATCCAATGAGGGAATGGCACAGAAAGTGAAATGGAACTGGTAGAAGGACTGTCCATGTTACGATATGTCCGCGGACATGGCGGTAGTCCGCGGACATCGCGTGTTACATCCGGGGATTTTGGGGTGGTGAGGCATGCAAATGAGAATGAGCAGAGCAAGGGATTGGTCAGTAAAGTTTAGTGGGTGTGTTGTGCCAGGAGAGAGTTTGTCAGATACTCTTTTTCCTGAGAGAAGAACAGATAGCTATGGCTGTGTGTTTCAGAAAACAGATTGTTTAGATTTTGGGAGACTCGTGGATACATTGGTTGAAGGTGCATGTAGAAAGCTGTGGAGTAGCTGTAGATCTTGGATCCTCACATGTGGAAGTGCACTGGCATGGAGTACGTGGAATGAAGCTCTGTGCTACTTTGGAGACAGAGCATTACCCAGACATAATTGTAATTCATTGTGGAGGGAACAGTTTAGGACATGTGTCTGGAATTTCTTTGCAATTTGCAATGATAGAAGGACTTGGGAAGGTCATGGACATGTTTCCTTATTCTCAAGTAATTTTTTCACGGATTGCGCAAAGACCAATGTGGCTGCGTTCTTCATTTGGTCCACAAATGGAGAAAGCAAGGCGCAATGTCAATAAGGCTGTTTGTGCTTTTCTAAGAGATGTTGGCATGTCCTCTTTTCACAATGAAAATATTATGTTTCGTAGCACATACGTTTTTCGCAGAGATGGAGTCCATCTTACTTATACTGGCAATCAGATTTTTCTGAGAAATGTACAAAATGCACTGCGACCTTTTTTGGAATTACAGCATCCATTTTGTAGTAGGTGTTGAGCATTTCAAATTTTTCAAACACAAACAACCACCACCAAAAGGCTCTTTTCAGAGCCACCACTTCCTCCCAGACAAAATTGTTATGATAGGACAGCACCCCAAAATGTAAGATGTTTGCGGACTGTCCGCGGACTTCTAAAAAATACACAAGGCCCTGCTTCATTTATTTTCACTTCTATTTTTAAACTGTGAAAGGCGGCTCTGAAAAGAGCCTTTTTTTTTTTTTTTTTTTTACACACGACACACTAGGAGAGAAGGGAAAAGGAGGGTAAGGGGGAACACCAACCACGGGGATAAGAAAGGGCAGGTGGATAGAGGAAGATGTAGAGTGGGCCTTACTTAGGTAGTGAGCAGGTCTTTGCGTGCTCTGAGACCAGAGTCTCAAAAGCACTTCAAAGTCTCTCCTCCCTGCAGAGTACTGCGTCACAGTATGTACACACAACTGTGACCCTCGAAAGGTAAGGGTCATCAGCATTGTGAATGGCCTGTGAGGCAGCTGGAGGAATACGCTGTCCCACAGGAGTGTTCCTTGTGGTGACAGGATCGGAAACAGAGGATGTAGTAGAGGAAGTCAACCTACTACGCTCCTCGCAAGGTAGAACCTTGCGAACGCCCCCCGCATGGAACGACTTTAGGTGTCACTTCATAGTAGTCGTACCAAAGCTGTACGAAACAGGCCTTCCGTGACTCAGTACCATTTTGCACTGGTTGCAAGAGACTTGGTTCGCACGCGCCTTAGGTACATTACCATGAATGGTAAATAACCGCTACACCAAAGAGTCACAGCGAGGGCTGGTGGTAGGGACTTCCACTACCTCATTCTCATGATCTTCTTCATCCTCCTCTGCATCCTCACTCATGTTCCCCTCTTCAGGCCCTTGGGGAGGTGGTGGTTGTGGAGGGGGTGGGGCTGGTAGCACCAGGTGGCAGTACTGCAGCCATGGATGCCATCAGGTTTCAGATGAAAATCTGGAAAGTTGGCAGCAAAATGCACTGTGTTCTGTAAGATAGCCAGAAACACATGTGTGATGTCATCTTTGATGTCCTGGGTGTTAGTCTTAGCAGTGCACTGTGGTGGCGCGAGTTATGGTTGCTTAGTTTACCATAACTGGTGAATTTCAGGGGGTTTTCGGTTTTACTTGGAACCATAACGTCCCTTTAACAAAGTTTTTGTACTGAATTTCATAGGTTTTTAGTAGCGCAACTTAACCATAACGTCCCTTTAACAACGTTTTTTTACTGAATATATATATATGTATGTTTTAATGCATTATACAGCACACCTTTTGAGAAAAATTGGCTAAAAAACCAGAGCGTTTGCAATTGTTTTCTAGGGTTACACCAGTCCAAAATCCAATACCTGCAAGTCACCAACAGTGCACAGGAACATTAATGCTTTCATTAATTGAATGCTTTGCTATTAAAAATACCATGCTACAATGAAAACATGTCCAACTGGCTGTGCAATGTAGACCAGTCTAGACACGTAATAACATATTACAGTAAAGCATGCCAGGCCACATTTAGACTTAAATGTCTAAATGTAATAAGACATACCTAAACTGGTTGCACCAACATGGCAATCGAAGCAATAACACGTATCATGGTTGTTTTGCCCAGAAAAATATACAATGCCACAGTAAGAAATGGCTAGACTGGCAGCAACCAGTCTAGCCAGATAATTACACTTAGCAGAACTGCTTTATCAGAGATGCCCAGTTAAAGAAAGTCAAGCCAAAATGAGAAATGACTAGAATGGCTGCAGCAAAATGGCTCTTTTGCCACTAAAATCACATATCATGCCCGCTTAGCCTGGAGATGGATTGCCATTACGATCTATCCCACAATCCCTGCCCCCACACATCCCCTCTCCCTCCAACCCCTTGCTCCAACCACCAAAATCAGCACATTGGCCCAGAATTACCGCCACGTCCCTCTTCCTTGTCCCAGTGCTGATGTATGAGGCACCTTCCCTCATAGGTAAGTACAGGGACGAGGAAGAGTGGGGCTAGAAGTAATGAAGATTACAGGTAACTAAGACAGGCATTACCTCCATGTCCCATAACCTCATCCCAGTTCTTATGTATGAGGCAAAGTGCCTCATACACAAGTACTGGCATGAGGAAGAATGGGGATACAAGTAATGAAGATTACCAATAAGTAATCATGGCATTAAAAACAAGCAGTGGCACAACTCCATTGATCTGACTGGGCTTCAATCCTCTCCCCCACCCTCTGAAATTTTGGGCTATGTTGACTCGACCTGGCTGACCTACAAAGCTGTTGCCAGACAGAACAGGACACAGATGTTAAACTGCACCTGTGTTTCGTCCTTAAGGCCCAGAAAATACTAACGTAAAGCATTTCACTGTTTGTTTTTAGCCAGTTGAAAACGTGATGTGGGTTTAAAACTTGCATGCCAGGGGAGTGATTGGAAGGGTAGAGAGGGGACAGAGACCGCTCATTCTCACAGCAGTCCATAAGTGGGTACTTTCAGACTTAACGGAGAGAGTTAACTGTTTGTAACATTGAAGCTGCACTAGAATAGTCAGTCTCATTAGAATGCATAAAAAAGTTTGATGCCCCCACACAAATAAGTTTGCCTCTGCCCCACCACTCGTGAAGTTAGCGCCTCTCCCAACATTTGAAGGGTTAGCGGTCTCCCGAAATTAAGGTTTTGTTGAGCCCCTGAACAGAAGCACCCTCACCATTCATCATATGCATACACGGGAACACACGCACACCCAACCACCCATACATTTAAGTGTGTACCCTTTCATCACACAGGCACACCCAGGCCACCACCCGTACATTTAAGTGTGCACCCTTTCACCATAGACTCACACACACAGCCACCCATACATTTGAGTGTGCACACTGTCACCATACACTCACACAGGCATACCCAGGTCGCATCATGCACCCACTCATTATTGCACATTACACTATATACATACATATACACACACTTACATGCATGCACATGCATTTTTTAAAGAAAATACATTTCCTTACCTTTAATCCATCGGTCCAGGGAACGAGACCTTCAGCTCCCTGGAGTAGCCAGGAATGCTTGTTTCCGTCTTCTGCAGATGATTGGGAGAGCTCCGTGTCATGGGATGGAGGGGAGTCCCATTACTTCAAAAATAAATGGTTTCTTTTTGAAGTCACTCTGACTTCATAAAGAAATTATTTCCGTTAAAGGACCAAACTGGAAAATATATATTTTTTTAATGAAGACAGAGTACTTCAAACAGACTATGGGCCTCAATATGAGTGTGGCTGTCCGGAAACAAGGGTGCGGGTAAGCTTACCGGCACCCTTGTTTCTGGACCACAACACTCAGAGTCTGCCCGCTGGGGCCGCTGCGTCTGACAGGTCTGATCCTGGTAGGCGCAGCAGACCCAGTAGGCAGACTCATCATGGTAGCACCGGCACCATTAGTGACGGTGCTTCCGTGAACCCATGGGGACTAACATTTTCCGGCAAATACCTTCCCGGACAGCCGGGATTTGTAATGTCCCAGTAGCACCGGGAACCTACGTGTCAGAAATGGTGTTACGATGTGGGCAACAAACTGCCAGTCGTACTGGCGGGTTACTGCCAACCTCGTAATGAGGCCCTATTTCTTTTTGAAGTCATAGGGCTCCCCGTCCCATGCCTTGGAGGCCACTAGCCTTTAGGCTTCCACATCATGAGGTGGGGGAGCCCTCGGACTTCATAAAGAAATAGAATCTTTTTTTTAGTCCCTCTGCCTTCATAAAAAATAGTTTCTGTAAAAAAAATCTTTATGAAGGCAGAGGACATGGACTGGGACCCCCGCACCACAGGGATTGTGGGAGTCCCAGTTACGCCAGTGGTTTCATACTGAGCCGTGTGCCTTCCCAGACGGACCTAGCTCAAAGAAGCATTTTTCTTCTGACACTAGACACAGGCTGAATCTCCAATGTCACATAATGTGGGACGGCCAGCTCGGAGTTGTGTCCTTTATAGTAATCAAAGTATTCATGCATAAAGCGAGCCTCATCCGTGAGCCGGGCAGCAACATCTCACCAAACCGGGTGTTCGGGTGCGGTGCCGGTCTTAAATGTGGTGATGTACACAGACATCCACATCACAAATAGATGACTGCTGGGAGGAAACGGTGCCCCAGTGCACTGACATATATGAACACATGCAGTATCATGTATGCTATACACATATAATCTGTGAATAATGTATGTGTGCCTGTATCGACAAATTAACATGGCACTATGTGCCTTCACCCAAAGACACTCCTTTGACAATCTGGGTTGTCTCGTTTTACAGAACCCGTGCTAACTCAATTACAGGAGAATGCCTGGCACACCGTCGAGTACTTGAAAAGCCTTATGTCCTGGTGGCTGATTTGACTCTGTGAAGCATAGACGACCTGCATTTTACATCCCGAAGTCCATGTGAGTATGATTTTGATCTTGGTGAAACCCCCAGTATAACGTGCTCTTGTAAGTGTTCCTGGGAGGAGAAACGCAGCCCTCTTACCTCTTCCAGCAGACCAGCTGGTGGAGAGTGAACCCGCGTTACTCTGGCACCAGCGTGAGACAGGCTCCCAGGTCCAAGCGCAACCACCTGCAGCAGGGGAGCGCAGCAGGCCAGGCCAGCGGCAGGGCGCCACAATGGCAAGGTACCGGGCAGGCTCAGGGCGGCACATGGCCAGGCAAGAGCGCTGGCTGCTGAAATTAGTACGTGCGTGGACAACGTGCACACCTGGACTGGTAGGCCAAGTTGTTTCTGGGCTGGGCACGCAGAATTGCTACATGATGTAGCAAATGTGCCTGGTTACAGATTCTCGGCTCCAGATAGTGTGGCCTGGGACGGGCAGAACAGGGAAATCGAAACTGCAGTGGCAGTGAGTGCCATTTCATTATCGGACCCTGGAGCAGTTTTCCTTCAGCCTGAGCGTCAGGCTACTGAAGACAATGATGCATCAGCATCTCACCTCCACCTCCCCAGCCGGGGCTGCCAGAAACCTACATGAAACAGTTTCAAGCTCTAGCCTGTTGGATTACACCGTCCATTTTACGAAACAGACAGGATCATCATCATTCAGGCTAGCTGGCAGGCAAGGCTTGGGGTCTGGGGACGCCGGAACCAATTGGTGAGTGGTCTAAAGGCAAGGGCCAACACCCCAGGCCAGCAAGGTGCCAACCAAGGTCACGCGTGCTGAGCTCGTGCTCGGCTGGGCGCAGCACCAGAGTCGACAGCGTGTGTGTGCGCACACCTCCACCGTATTCAAATGAATGGTTAATGGCATTCACACAGCCCAGCAAGAGCCGGGGGGGGGCTCACCGGGCACCAGGCTTGGGCCAGGGGGGGCAAGCACCCCTCCTGTTCCCCTGTCGCTCTGCCACTCGTGACGGTCACTACATCAACCTCAACAGCAGCACCTGGGCTGCTCTTCGACCAGGCCCCTATTGAAACTACTGTAGATGTCGACACCTTTAGGCAACCAACCCACACCACAGAGGGCCCGTCCTTGGACTCCTCTTTAAACACTATCACCGAAGTAGTTTGTGCAGTGCATGCTTAGACAGCAATCCAGGAGCACATGGGACAAAGGTCTTTCCTACCTGGCATTCACATGACGAAGTGCCTTATCATGTCGCTAAATCCTCTTAAAGGTTGAGAGGCTTCAATTTAAAAGGACAGTCACGTGTACGACTGGTGGCAGGGCCAGGCTGTTGTGTTGTTTCCTAAGATAAATATGTATCACATTGTCCTTTAGGCAGGTAGCCTGTTATGGACCACAGCCATAATACCCATGCTAGACCAAATATTCTCAGCATTCGTGGGCCCCGAGGTGATGAAGTCGGACAATGGTTTCCCGTTCACCAGTAAAGACTTGCACGACTTTGCCGCCTGCATGGGTTAACACCACCGCAAAATGATGCCACTGTGGCCGCAAGCGAATGGGGCTGTCGAGTGGTTCATGGCAAATGTCAAGAGGGTCATATGCATAGCCAACATCACCCACATGTCCATTGAACAATCACTGTATCAGCTGCTGCAGGATTATTGGAACACACCACATGACTCCACAGGAACATGCTCGGCTGAACTAATGTTTGGTCGCTTTGTGAGTCCAAGGTTGCCCCAAAAATGCCATCCCTCCAAGGAGAATGCAGAAGAACATGAAGTAAGGATAATGATAATGATGTGTTATTTATATAGTGCCTTAATTCAAAGCGCTTCACAGAGCTCATAGTTACATACAATATCACCCAACCGAAATTGGTACTCATTTATCGACCTCGGAAGGATGAAAGGCTGAGTTGGCCTTGCCAGGATTCGAACCTGCGACCTGCAGATCACGCTCAGATCGCAGCAGCGAGCGCTCAACCTGCTGGGCTATCTTACCGTCAAGGAGGAAAGATGGTCAAGCAAAGGACAGAAGGAAACATATGCAGACTGAAGAAACCGAGCACGGGAAGCAGAGCTGAGTGTGGGAGATCACGGCCAAGTGCAACAGACCCACTCCCCCAAGGACATCCCGCCATTCGACTCTGTGTACCTGACCATCACTCACATGAATGGATCCATGGTAACGGCAGAAAGAGACGGATGGGCAGTGACAAGGAACAGCACACTCTTCAGAAAGGCATGCTCCGACAGACCACAGATCGCTCAGACATGGAGTGAGGCGGAGTACTACGCAAGGGAAATGTCAGGATACTCTGGAGATGAAGATGAATCGGAAGAAGGTAGCAAAACTCACTTGAGGGAGCACAAAGGGAAGAAAGGACATCACACCAAGTCAACAATAGACCATGCCACACCATTCGAAAACCGAGACGATGGATCGAAGAAATGGGTTAGGACAATGTTATTTTGGGAGGAGATATGGCGTCGCCGGTGATCACCTGACTGGGGACAGGGCGGCACCTGTTACATGGTCAGCTGACCATTGTTTCTGTGCGCAAGCCAAACGCGCAAATAAAGTTAGTTCCTGTTTGACCCACGTGGTGGGTGCTTGTCTCTCCTTGCGGCAGGCGCTGTTAGGTCCGTGAGCATGCAGCCTTAACCTAAGGCTGCAACCTCACAAACTCAAACCGAATAACACACTGTCTGTCATCCAAAGACTCTGAACTGACGTTTTGACTCTGCACCCTCACACATATCCCATTCACTTATTTAGAGTTTAATATTTACAATCCAAGGTAGGATATTGCAGCCGAGAGGATCCATAACCAAGAAGCAACACAAGGTGTGAAACCCTTCCATGAAACACAACTAGAGAAACATATGTGATCCTAAAGGACACAATGTCTCCTATCATGATAAAAAGAGATGGATTTGACTTAGTCCATTGGTTTTACATCAAAAGTGATGGCAAATGGGTGGTCGAGGGGAGAGACATCTGTGTGCCCATGTGCATTTTCCGAGGTAAATGAACCGGTAAAATGCAGATTTGCATCATACTACACAGGTCCCAAATGTAGAAAACCTTGCAAACCAAAGATCTGGGTGTGACATATTAATTTCCTCTGGGATGCACGTTTCTTAATGTTCCGTACTTAGTCACAATTAGCAGAATAAATTATGGATTTAGAAGAATTGAACATAATATGCGCACGTGTTTAAAACCATGGAGCATCAAAACCCTCAGGGCCAGGTCGGTCTACCACGAACATTTAATGCATAATAATGAAATTCCCACGAGAGGATTTTCCAGGAAAGCAATTAAAAGCAAGACCTTGAACACTGCGTTAGCAACCGAAGACAGCAGCACTCTCTGGAGTCAAGCAGTATGCGGGCGTTTTACCATTACCACCTGCGAGAGACATTCTGAAGGCACACTGGAAGTGATCTTTCAAACGAAGACCATGGGTTAAGATAATAAAGCCAAGTGAAGGTAGAAAAGACGTGAGGAGTGAAGAAAAGAGTGAGGGAGGAAGGAAGAAGGAAGGAAGGAAGGAAGGAAGGAAGGAAGGAAGGAAGGAAGGAAGGAAGGAAGGAAGGAAGGAAGGAAGGAAGGAAGGAAGGAAGGAAGGAAGGAAGGAAGGAAGGAAGGAAGGAAGGAAGGAAGGAAGGAAGGAAGGAAGGAAGGAAGGAAGGAAGGAAGGAAGGAAGGAAGGAAGGAAGGAAGGAAGGAAGGAAGGAAGGAAGGAAGGAAGGAAGGAAGGAAGGAAGGAAGGAAGGAAGGAAGGAAGGAAGGAAGGAAGGAAGGAAAGAAATGATGAAAAGGGAAACCACAATTGAAGGTTCACAGTGAGGAAGCAAGGAGGATGGTTGATGAGGAATAGGAAGGAGAAAGAGATAGAAAAAAGGGCATGTGACTGAAATGGCACAAGCCAGGAGGGTGGGGCTGTTGGTAGAGAGATAATGGAAGAAAGTAGGAAGTGCTTACATGGAGTATGGGGCTGATTCCCCAAGCGTTTGTTAAGGGGCACATCCCATTGAAACACACGTTGGGAATCAGGCTCTATCTGTCTATGGAGAAGAGTTAATAAACATTGAGGGGGGATGCAAAAGAAATGATGAGATCAGGAAACGGGGAGAAAGATAAAGGAAGGAATGTGAACGTGTGGGAGACGGTGTGGAGGAGAAAAGAGATGTTGACACAAGCGCGTGTCTTGCGACTCTATTCACATTGCGTTTGAAAAGGGCAACACATCTTCATATACAAAGATATGCGCCAATATAACGCATACTTGCTCACAAACTTAGCTTTCTATTTGGACACCCAGACGGGTTATATTAAACTCAAATCATAATAATAGTGAGTAATAATGCTATGATCTTTTTTAACAGATTTAGCTCTGTCTGTAAAGATACACGATGTGGACAGAGGGACGGTTGCCAGCACAGTTTATGTGGTATGTACACTGAATATAGGCGTTGCACTGTGGGAGGCAGAAGCTGCATGCCATTTTATACATTCTCTACATGTCCCTACATGTTTATCCTGTGATGATGTGTCACTGGGGAACACAGCTCCATTATGCTGATGGAGTAAATGTGCCATGTCAGGTGTAAACACGTGAACCCTTTGAGGTGTAGAAAGCGTTGCAGGCTGAAATGTCCACTGAACAAGGAATGTTGGTTGATTCTTGAGGTCCATTATTGTACCCATAAAGTCATTGCGCCTCAGCCTGTTGCTGAATGACAAAAGGACAGCAAAACACAATACATGAAGAGTAAGAGGCAAACTACATAATGCTTCAGTTTTAACAATGGGGGAAGCTAGAACATGAGCATCCAAATAACAGCAGAAAGAAGCAAGCGCAGGGGCTGAACGTAAGGAGAAGGGCGGAGCTTAGGGGCTCGCGAGGAGAAGGAGCAGAAGCGGCACTCAACACAAGAAAGGGATGAAGTCTTTTGGGAATGCGTATGAGAGTGCATGGAAAGTAGAGAAACTAGAGAAGAAAAGTTAGAAGGCAGAAGGCAGCTAACAAGATGAGAGCCAAGAAGGCAGATGCCATGAAGACTTTGAAACACAATGGGCCTCATTATGAGTCCGGCGGTAGCCATGCCGGTAAATACCGGCACGGCTGCCCCCGGAGTCATGAATTTACTGGCACCCGGCAATGGGGACTAACCGGGGCATTATAGCCCCGGCGGACCTGGTAAATCCCCATTGCCGGGCGCCAGTAATTATTACTCCCCATTCCCATTTGAGTCCCATTGGACCCAATGGGAATGGGGAGGTCAGATGCAACAGCACCATTCATGAATGGTTACAGTGCATCTGCCGAGGTCTGCTCATGGGTGCCGGTCCACCCGCCAGGTCAGACCTGGTGGGCGGTAAGGCGAGCAGAACTCCTAGTTTGCCGGTCCGGTAACAACGGTACTGGCAAGCTTACCGGTACCAGTGTTACCGGACCGGCAACCTTGTAATGAGACCCAATAAGAAGAAAGCAACATTGAAGGTGGGCAGGGAGAGGCACCCAACAACTAGAGAAACAAGAGAAGGACAGATGTGGGAAATAGGTGTGTGGCAGGAGAAGAAAAAGAAGATGAAATTATCTCTGGCACCCCTTCAAACATCCATGAAATGGAAAGCTCCATTTAGTAAAAGATGTTTGGTTCTCACACTACTCTAGTTTGTATGGACCAAGCACAAAGAGTGATACCATCTTACGGGGTATGACGTTTATTCATCAACAGTTTTTTTTTAAATTTATTTTTGCTGAAACGTTTTTCTCAAAAAAACTCCTCAAATAATATAGGGGGTTGTGTGCAAGGGTATGTAAGGGGTGGGGGGATCGGTAATAGTGTACAATTAATAGGGGAGGGTTGGTTGGGGGAACCCCTAAAAAAAACATTGTCGAGTTCATTCAAGAAAAAAAATGTAGGCAAAAAAACTATCAAAAAAACACTGGCGATGAATGAACATAGAACCGCCTTACAGGTACAGTATGGTACTTGTGTCGCATTTGAAAATAGTTAAGAAGATTTAAGGAAGGCATTGAGGTCACAAAAGAATGTGCATTGGGGCCTGATTCATGGAATTTTTTGCACAGTTCAAAGTGACTTTGCACTGCTGAAAAGTGACTTTGCAGTGCTGACACAAACCCTGATTCATGGAACTGTGCAAAGTGTATTGCTGCAGTGCAAATTCTGTGCAAAGTCAGTGCATAGTCATTTTTGCAGTACAAAACGGAACTCAATCAGGGTTTGTGTTGGCAGTGCAAAGTCACTTTTCAGCAGTGCAAAGCCACTTTGAACCGTGCAAACAAATCCAGGAATCGTGGCCTTGGAGTATGCACCCTTTAAGATATGGATCCCAGTTCTAACATGGTTTTTTAACTCCCTAAGCTTAAAGGATTTTGATCCCTCAAGTTGGCGGTGGGTCGAAATTGTCCCTATTTATGCGAAAGGGGACAGACAATCCCCAGCTAATTTTAAAACAATTAGCCGCACTGTAGGCCTCTCCAAGCTGCATGGGAAAATACTTTTAAGCCACCTCTAGAAATTGGTAGAAGTGGAGAACATCATCTCAGATCTCAATGCAGGATAGCTCAAGCCTTGAGCCTTTTTTTGATTGAAAGTAAATATGTGACCCTCAAGAAGGAATCCCCTTGTTTTTTAGTGTTTGTTGATTTTAAATCTAAATCGACTGGAACATTGTATGGCGAATCTTCGTCAATCTTATAATTCTTTTGGAAATTCCTAGCCCAATCCAACGGCTCGATCAGAATAATACAGCAGACGTCAGGTGTGGGCAGGATAGAGAAACAAATACCTTTTCCCTGTTTCCAAACGGTGTAAGTCAGGGGTCTTTGCCCCCCTTCGTTTCCTGATTTACATTAACGAGTTGGTCCTGAGACTCTCACGTTTGAATGCAGATGCACCCTCTATTACTAAGTGGACGATTGTTAAATGTATGTAGGCCGATGATACAGTCCTAATTTCAAAGACCAAAATGGGTTTGCAGAAGCAGCTGAGTGTCCTTGTTGCATTTTTAAAATAAAGAAAGCTTTTAAAAAATCATTCAAAAACGATTGTAATATTCTGCCATCACACACATAAGATCAAAGCAAAGATTACTATCGAGGGAGGTCCTCTTCAGAAAGTGAGCGATTACGATTACTTAGGTGTCAGGTTCCAAGCTAATGTAAAATGGCTTTTTCAACTTTACAAAAATGAACTTATCTTAAAATGATGCTTGGGTGCAGTAGGCACACTAAGATCCCAGCGCGGTAATCAGAGCCCTTTAACCGCATTAAGGGTATAGTCCCTTCTCCCTTTCTATGGTGGCCTGAAGACAGAAGCATCTGTATCTTGGGGACCGGCACAAGGAATACTCAGCAACGTCACTGCGATTACCTTCAGGTAAGGCTCGTAAACACACCAATCAGTGCGTTTATTTCATTTTCATTATGGCGCACCGGACACTAATGATTAACGTTAAACAAACTAGCTAATCCGTAACAATATAATGAGATGCTTTGGGATGTAGCAATGATCCCCGAAAATCCTGATAGTGGTTTATTCATATAGCCACCCTTCTTTGTAAAAATATGGGTGGCATCCCTTTTGAATGAAGGTACAGTAGTTACCACTTACATAACTACTCAGAGATAACAAAGGTACTAACAATTAGCTAAACATTCTGTATTTGGAAACTTTGATTCTTGACTCCCTCTATTAAACAATATTTCCAGACTACTTACTATTTAAGACCAATTGAGCCGCAGAGCCTTAAATTAATGTTATGTTTCCATGCTATAACCTCACTCTATAAATTACATTCAGAATGTATATTTTGGATAATTATTCCTAAACCACCCTGGACTAGAATCTGTTTTTTGCACTATTGTTAAAATATGTATCTGATTTAGGGGGTAATTCATAGAATCCAGCGAACAAGTGGCGCACGCGGCTGGCGCACAGTGTGCGCGTGCGAATCCCTGCGCCAGCCGCGAGCGCTAAAATCCAATTCCGCGCACAGCGTATTCATGGATTCCAGCCACCAAAACCAGCCGTGGCGCACAGTGGCGCAGCGACCCTGCAGCAGCGCCAGTTACGCCCCCAAGAACGCCTCTCGCGCAGGGAAAAGCCATCAACATACCCAATCCAGCGCAAAGGGCTGCGCCAACCCTGTACCAGCACAGCAAGCGGGCTACGTGTATCACTGGGGTGCGCGGGAAGTACCTCACGCGATTGGCCCCGTGCGAGCAGGGTACGCGTATTTCAGGGGTGCACGGGAAGTTCCACACGCGATTTCATCATGGTACGTGTATTTCAGGGGTGCACGGGAATTTCCACACGCGATTGGGCCTGTGTGAGCAGGGTACGCGTATCTCAGGGGTGCGCGGGAAGTTCCACACGCGATTCCATCAGGGTACGTGTATTTCGGGGTGCGCGTGAAGTTCCACACGCGATATCAGCAGGGTACGTGTATTTCAGGGTGCAGGGGAAGTTACACACGCGATTTCCGCAGGCTACGTGTATTTCAGGGGTGCACGTGAAGTTCCACACGCGATATTAGCAGGGTACGTGTATTTCAGGGTGCAGGGGAAGTTACACACGCGATTCCAGCAGGGTACGTGTATTTCAGGGGTGCGCGGGAAGTTCCACACGCGATTTCATTATGGTACGTGTATTTCAGGGGTGCGCGGGAATTTCCACACGCGATTGGGCCCGTGTGAGCAGGGTACGCGTATCTCAGGGGTGCGCGGGAAGTTCCACACGCGATTCCATCAGGGTACGTGTATTTCGGGGTGCACGTGAAGTTCCACACGCGATATCAGCAGGGTACGTGTATTTCAGGGTGCAGGGGAAGTTACACACGCGATTTCCGCAGGGTACGTGTATTTCAGGGGTGCGCGGGAAGTTCCACACGCGATATCAGCAGGGTACGTGTATTTCAGGGTGCAGGGGAAGTTACACACGCGATTTCTGCAGGGTACGTGTATTTCAGGGGTGCGCGTGAAGTTCCACACGCGATTTCATCATGGTACGTGTATTTCAGGGGTGCGCGGGAATTTCCACACGCGATTGGGCCCGTGTGAGCAGGGTATGCGTATCTCAGGGGTGCGCGGGAAGTTCCACACGCGATTCCATCAGGGTACGTGTATTTCGGGGTGCACGTGAAGTTCCACACGCGATATCAGCAGGGTACGTGTATTTCAGGGTGCAGGGGAAGTTACACACGCGATTTCCGCAGGGTACGTGTATTTCAGGGGTGCGCGGGAAGTTCCACACGCGATATCAGCAGGGTACGTGTATTTCAGGGTGCAGGGGAAGTTACACACGCCATTCCAGCAGGGTACGTGTATTCCAGGGGTGCGCGGGAAGTTCCACACGTGATTCCATCAGGGTACGTGTATTTCGGGGTGCGGGGGAAGTTCGACACGTGATTCCATCAGGGTACGTGTATTACAGGGGTGCGCAGGGAGCACCACACGTGAATTGCACGTGTGGGCCCTCCCAGGTGTTCCCTCTACACCCTCCATGGCCCCTGCAGGTGGCTCACACCACAGGGGCCTACCCTGCACATGTCCTGCAGGCACCCCATCCACCATGGCCATGCCCCCCAGCCAACCCACATGTCAACTTGCACTACTGCCCACCAACGCATGTCCCCCTGCACCCCCAGGGGCAGCCTCCACAGGCCCCCACCCATGTCTCCCACCACCGCCCAGCAGTGCAGGGGCTCCCTCCACCAGGCCCCCACCCATGTCTCCCACCACCCCCACCCCCCAGCCACCAGGGGCAGCCTCCACCAGGCCCCCACCCATGCCCCCCACCCCCCAGCAGTGCAGGGGCACCCACCACCAGGCCCCCACCCATGTCACCCACCACCCCCACCCCCCAGCCACCAGGGGCAGCCTCCACCAGGCCCCCACCCATGTCTCCCACCACCCCCACCCCCCAGCAGTGCAGGGGCACCCACCACCAGGCCCCCACCCATGTCTCCCACCCCCCCACCCCCCAGCAGTGCAGGGGCACCCACCACCAGGCCCCACCCATGTCTCCCACCACCCCCACCCCCCAGCACTGTGGGGCACCTGCCAGCAGGCCCCCACCCATGTCTCCCACCACCCCCACCCCCCAGCAGTGCAGGGGCACCCACCACCAGGCCCCCACCCATGTCTCCCACCACCCCCACCCCCCAGCAGTGCAGGGGCACCCACCACCAGGCCCCCACCCATGTCTCCCACCACCCCCACCCCCCAGCACTGTGGGGCACCTGCCAGCAGGCCCCCACCCATGTCCAACTCATGTTCCCCACCCCCCACCCCCCAGCACTGTGGGGCACCTGCCAGCAGGCCCCCACCCATGTCCAACTCATGTTCCCCTCCCCCCCTCCCCCCAGCACTGTGGGGCACCTGCCAGCAGGCCCCCACCCATGTCCAACTCATGTTCCCCCCCACCCCCCAGCACTGTGGGGCACCTGCCACCAGGCCCCCACCCATGTCTCCCACCACCCCCACCCCCCCAGTCACCAGGGGCAGCCTCCACCAGGCCCCCACTCATGTCCCCCTACACCCAGGTCCTCACAATCCCCAATCATGTGCGTTATGGTCAGCCTCCACAGCCAAAAGGCCCTACCAAGTAACCCATTCACCCACATGGAAATGGAAATTACATGTTACACCCCCAATGTTCATAAAGCAAATGAACCCATGTCCGTCACACACAATGGTTGCAAATGAATGGGAAAACACCCAACATGACATGCATGAAACCAATGAGATGATACCACACAGTGAAGTATGAAAACAAAATTGTATTAAAAAAAATTGAATGCAAATGAAATGAAACAAACTTCAATGGCAATGAAAAAAAGATAAGCAGCATGTCCGTCCAAAAAAATCAAAACTACAAATCCAAATCCAAAAAAAAGTTGTTCAAAGTCACATTAAAAATAAAATCAATCCAATGAAGAACTATGTACAAAACATCCAAGGGTCCATGAGCCCAACTGAACAAAGGAAACCTACAAAAAACCCTAACTAAAATGCAACTATATACAAAAAGTGGAGCTGTGTCCGTCGACTCCAAATCATGAGAAGAAACAAATGAAACCTAAAACTAAAGAACTATATACAAAGGCGGCGGGCAAGTCCAGCAGCTCACTCCGTGGTGTTCCGGGCCAGGGCATCATCAAACTCCTCGTCTATGTCCCAGAGGCGGTCCTGTTCCATGGCCCCGAGGGTCCGCAGGGACGACGCCATCTGCTCCTCCAACCCCCTGCGGATTGCCTCGAGGCACTCGGCCCGCCTCAGGGCCCTCCGCATGGAGTTCTCCGCCCTGACCATTGTGAGCCGCGCCTCTTCCGCCCGCCGCCGCTCCGCACCTATATGCTGGCCCAACCGCTGCCACACGGAAGACACTTCCCGTCCTGGGTCCTCCTGCCCTCCGGCCAATGCCTGCCCCTCCGATGTTGATGGCCCCGAGCCATGATGCCTCCCACGTTGACTCCGCTGCTGCCTCCGACGCCACTGCCTCTGCCAGCACGACGGCATCCAGGCTGATTGAATCCACCGACGCCATCGTGCACGTGCCCTGCCTGATGATGCCGGCACATCCTCCATCTGCTGGGGTACAGTTGCTGTGGTGTCCACCCCTGCTGGACCTCTGACTCCCGACTGTGGCAGGGGGCCCTGGTGGCATCTGGGCCGGAAGACGGCAAGGAGAACGACTGGCGTATAGTCTCCACAGAGGAGGAGAGGGCCGCCAGATTGGCCGACACATGCAGGAAACCCCCGAACATGGACGATCCCAATTGGGCCACGTCGGCACGGTGCTCTTCGTGATGACGTGCGTGCTCCTCCTGGGAAGCACGCATGGCATCACGAATCACAGCCGTGCGCATCGCGACCCCAATCAGGACCTTCTCCATACGGCCAGGGGTCCCCTCGTCCGCAGGTGGAGGGGAGTCAGATGACATGGACATCCCCTCTACCTGCGGACGGGCCTGGGACGGGACATCCGTGCTGGTGCATGGTGGTGCACCCACAGGGTCAGGGACAGCAACATGCACAGGCCCCTCCACAGTGACCTGTGCTGCCTCCTGCCCTGCCCCTGGACTGCACCACTTGCACCAGCAGGGATGCCCCCACCAGGCCCCATGTGCGCCTCAGTGGCGGCCTCCTCCTCCTCTGTGGAAACCACCAACCTGGATGGCTCCTCACCGTCTTCCGCCGTAGCAGGCCCCTGTGGGGGCTCACCCACCCCTTCCGCTGCAGCCGTGGGGGCATCCCTGCCGCCTTGCTCCACAGCGCCGTCTCCGCCCTCTTCTTCACTAGCTGCTGCGTAGAGGGAGACATAGAACACAAGCATCAGGGTACTGTACAATGGTCCCCTAGACAGGAAGCAATAGCAGATGAGTGCCACTGTCAAAGTACACTTCCATCATGTCCCTCCACAACACATGTGTCAGTCCAGGCAAAACACACTCAGTGACAGTCATGGTGCATGCCATGGACATTTCCATACATGTCCAATGGACTCTCGAAACATACAATGTAATGGAACTCACATGCATCATGGGTCATGCCTATCACATGCACACACTTCACCTCAGTCACATCCATCTGGCCCCATACACCCCAATCACAGTGGATACAAGGATGACTAGGCTGCATCAGTGAATCTGTACATTGTCACAGACATGTGTCATGCATCCATGGCATCCACAAGTCACAGACACGCAGGTCAGGCACACAGACATGGACACCATATATGTACCTGGCATCAGCACCCATCCCCCACCCCCACCCATGTCCAGGAACAGAGACTGCCATGCTCTCATGTGTACAATCTGCATAGGGCTCCCCATGTCGCATTTAAACACATGCAACAACCGTGCGGTTCACACATTACTGGTCGCACATGCATTACCATGATGTCCCTGCACACATACATGCGTACATGGCCTATGTTACACATACAGGCAAGTATCAGACAACCAGCACACTGCAACATGCCCTGTCTCACACAGCAATGCTTGGCCACTTACCGCTCAACTCCAGACGGGTCTCCCTCTCAAGGACCTGGGCGTGGAGCGCTGGGTGTACGCGTTCCAGGACCCCCATCTGGATGGAACTCATGTGGCCCCGGCCCCCCTCCACGAGGCGCCGGGCCTTCATGAGGGTCCTGGACCTCATGTCTTCCCAGCGCTTCTTGACCTTCTGGATGGTGCTGGTTGCCACCCCCTCCTAGTTGATGGCAACCACACAGTCGGCACAGATCCTCTCCCGTCCTTCCTTGTTGGCGCGGGACGATCCGAAGAGGGCATCATACTGCCCCAGGACTTGCTCCACCAGGACACCAACTTCGGTGGCAGTGAAGCTGGTGCCCCTCTGCCCCTCTGGCCGGGGGTTGCCACTGGTGCCAGATGTGGATGTGCCCGACATGGCAACCCCAGGGGCAGGAGTGGGTGGGCAACTGGGTCCTGGGGCTGGGCTGTGGAGCAATGTTATCTGAGTCGGGAGTCTTCTGTTCCAGCAGGGGTGGACACAGCAACTGGACCCCTGCAGATGGCTGATGTGCAGGCACCAAATGGCAGGGCACGGTGGCAGCAGGCAGGCAGGAAGCAGCAGATGGCACGTGGGAGGCTGCTCGGGGCACTGGGGGGCAGTAATTCGGCCTTCTGGGCAGGAGCGTGGTCTTCCGTGTGTTTTCGCGTGGCCAGCTTGATACGGAGTGATTTGGCACGTGAAAATCCTGCTTGTCAGCGTGAAAATCGAGGAAAGGCCCTTAGCGCGTAAGCGCGTCAGCACACGTACGCGATTTCATTGGACCAAAGGCCCTTACAGCGTAAGCGCGTCTGTGACGTTTTGCGCACGGGCGTTGCCCTGGCAGGGCTTGGAGATCCCGCGTGCCTTTACACTGTTCTGTACGTGCTTTTCGTGCGGTGCGTGTGTTTTCCATCCGTTGGGGTTCACACGCTATTACTTCACAGCGGGTGTTGGCTACGCGTTCTTCTACACGCAAGGCAGACGGTGAGTGGTACCCCGCTTCCCCAGGCCCGATCGCGTGAAAAACTTCACGCAAACCCCTGATGTACACCTAGCCCGCTCCCCCAGGCCCGATCGCGTGAGAAACTTCACGCGAACCCCTGATGTACACGTAGCCCGCTCCCCCAGGCCCGATCGCGTGAAAAAGTTCACGCGAACCCCTGATGTACACGTAGCCCGCTCCCCCAGGCCCGATCGCGTGAGAAACTTCACGCGAACCCCTGAAATACACGTAGCCCGCTCCCCCAGGCCCGATCGCGTGAAAAAGTTCACGCGAACCCCTGAAATACACGTAGCCCGCTCCCCCAGGCCCGATCGCGTGAGAAACTTCAAGCGAACCCCTGAAATACACGTAGCCCGCTCCCCCAGGCCCGATCGCGTGAAAAAGTTCACGCGAACCCCTGATGTACACGTAGCCCGCTCCCCCAGGCCCGATCGCGTGAAAAAGTTCACGCGAACCCCTGAAATACACGTAGCCCGCTCCCCCAGGCCCGATTGCGTGAGAAACTTCATGCGAACCCCTGATGTACACGTAGCCCGCTCCCCCAGGCCCGATCGTGTGAAAAAGTTCACGCCAATCCCTGAAATACACGTAGCCCGCTCTCCCAGGCCCGATCGCCTGAAAAAGTTCACGCGAACCCCTGAAATACACGTAGCCCGCTCGCACAGGCCCAATTGCTGTATGTTGCCACTTTTGTAAATCGCAGGGACGCTACCGCCTGCCTTCGTGTGGCGGACGTGTTTCGGCTTGTGCGTGTCTTTGGCTGTGCGTGGCTTTGCCCTATTCGATTCCATGAATACGTGTGGTTCGAGTGCGTGTGGGCGTTCCGTCTGCTTCCCTGCAGTACATCCCCAGTTACGCCCTTATTTTCGCGCGTTGTTCCCCATTCCGCGCGTTACGCCCGGTGTCCCGCCCACTTTCTGGTGTATGCGCCGAGGTTGTGCGCTTTCACTGTGCGTGTCGCGCACGCCTTTCGGGATGTTGCTGTGACTTGTGCGCCATGCACGGGTTTGGCGCACATCCCGGGGTGTACACGCGCAGGGACTTCCATGAATCGCACGCGTGCGCCTGTTTTTTTCCGCTTGCGCCTGCTTGCGCGTAGATTTTCGGCGCACGTTTGTTCCATGAATCGGCCCCTTAATGTTCTGTAAGGCCGATCAGTATCTTTAACTCTTTGATGAATTATATCTTTTGTAATTACTTTTGTAATATGATTAACTTTTTTTAAATTATCCTGATATACTTTCATGGGCCTTTGCCCATATTAATGTTGTTTTTATGATTGATTTATTGAAGATGAATAGCAGTGTAAACATTGAGATGAAAGAGGGAAAGAGAAGTGGGCAAACAAATAGGAGGAACAGTAACCAAGATGTGAAAAAACCAAGGTAAAAAACTATCATTAGTACCCGGCGAAGGTCAAGGAGCTTGGAAATGCAAGCTCATTGGCCCTTTCCCAGGCTTTACCTGCCCGAGAAGGCTCTGACCTCCGCAGCATCCTAAGTTCTTTCTGCGACTGGCCACCATGGAAAGGGAGAAGGGACTACATGTAGTCCCTTTGCACTTTCCATGGCGGGCATTTTTTTCCCCACTTTTCTTCACATTGATTTTAATGGCCACCATGGAAGGGAGAAATGACTACGTGTAGTCCCTTCTCCCCGATCCAGGGTGGCCATTTTTGTTGCTTTTTTCCCCCCGTTTATCGACTCGAGAGAGATTGCAATTGGTACCCCGGTACAACGTGCAGGGGTACTAATGGAAATATGACCTGTGGAGGGGGGGCATTACCAATTGGGTAATGACCCCGGAGCTGCGTTAAAGCCCTTACTCTGGTAAAGTACACAAATTCGCAAATTATACAGATGTTAGAGAGTTGAATACAGCAGGAATAGGCAGGAGAAGACATTATATGGTAAAGGAAAATGAAAATTCGAAATTAGTACCCGGCGCACTGCAAATTCAATGAAAGCTTTGCTCCGATTGGAGATTTTACGAGCCTTACCTTGCGGTAAGCCTGATCAGATTGCAGTGCACTTCTGGTGCCCGTCTCCAGGCCGCCATGGAAAGGGAGAAGGGACTACGTGTAGTCCCTTCTCCCATTTTATGTTGGCCATTTTCTTTGTTTACCATCACCGCCACAGAAAGGGAAAACAGACTATGTTTCCCAGTCTGCAGTGGCCATTTTAAATTTTCTTTTGGCTGTGAAACCCGACGCGTCTCGCAACCGAAAAAACACAGCATTAGCACCCTCTCTGGGGGGCCATTACTGCATCCGGTAATGCCCTCTGGACCTTCGTTAACTATGTATGTAACTATTGGCCACATGGACATTACTGGATATGGCGATGGCCCCCCGGCTCGTGGCTTATCGCCTTAATATTGTAAGGATTGCTGAGAGAAAGTGGAATTGGGTGGGTGTTAATGGGAACATCAAAGGGGCCATCCAGTCATGAGGCAAAAGCATGAGAAAGTAAAGAATGTTCAACTTAAATGGGTTGTAGTAGAGAGAATGGATCTGCATCAAGAGCTTAATAGCAGAACAAACATCAGGCAAGAGGCATAAAGTTGAAAGAAGGAAAATGAGAGAACATTTTTAAAATCGTCATTGTAAAAGTGGCAGTTTAAGTTAATATGTAAAATGATAGAAGTGAGAGGAATGGTATGAAGAGAGAACAGCAAAGGACCAAGACCTGAGACATGTGGGAGCCTGAGATGCAGAAGAAAAGCACCCAAACAATCACCATCACAGGAAAAAGAAGGGGATTAATGGGAAAAATAAGAAGTACATCAGGAGAGAGCAAAGAGAGAAGCGCCAAAAGAATAATGAGAGGGGCATAATATAGAGTGATCCGCTATGTCAAAAATGTCAGAGAAGTACAAATTAATGAGATGAGACAATTGCATACCATTGTGACTATACATGAAGAAATTACTAACTTGTAACAGAGCAATTTCAGTACAGTGAGCAGTGTGCAAACTAGGTAGATGTAGGAGTAGGCGTGAACTGGAATCAAGATTAATTAATTAAGCAATATGCCCAGAGCAGCAGGGGCATTACCGACTCAGGTAATGCCCCGGGGCCCATAGTTATAGGCCTGAGCGAAGCGAGGGCCTTAACGAAGTACCCAGAGCAGTACCAGAGTCAGTAATGCCCCCGCGCTCGGGGCATATTGCTATTAGTACCCCATCCTGCAATGTCTGCATGACCGGGGCACTAAAAGCATTTTTGCTCTCCCAAAACTCTGCAGCGTTTCGGGAAAAGGAAAAAAAAGAAACGACGAAGAAAATGGCCGCCAGGAAAGGGAAAACGGAGTCCATTTTCCCTTTCTATGGCAGCCATCGGGAGCGGATGCGCTGGGAACAGAAGCATTCACAGCGCATCTGCTCCCGAAAAAAGAAAGGAGAAGAAGGTAAGTGAGGTTGGGAGGGAGAGAGAGAGGGAGGGAAAGAGAAAAAAAAATATGTTCCTGCTCCGAGTCACCACACGGCTGGAGGCTGCCATCGTCCCTCGCCGGGGATGGAGGAGCAAGAAGGTAAGTGGGGTGGGGAGGGCAGGGAGGAGGGAGGAAAGGAGAATTTTCTTTTTTTAACAAAAGCCTTACCTGATTCCCCAGTGGGGGGCGAAGGCAACCTCTCAGCTGTGGGGAGGCTCGGAGCGGGGATAGCCCCGCTTCAAGCCTCCTCATTGGCTGATGGGCTGCCAGGCCCCCCGCCGAGGACAAGGCAGCTAGAATCCCAGCCGAGAATCGAAGGATTCTGGGCCGGGTAGTGACCCGGCGAGAGCCAATGAGAATGCATGTTGCATTCTGCTTGACTCTCACTGGGTACTAATTATAATTATTATAATTGTTCTTTTATAACACGCCTAATACCTGAGATCGGATTCTAAGCACACAAACACGTTGCCCCTGAGCTATTCTCCTAGCCTAAGACAGTTTGGAGTAGACAACACATTCAAGCAGCTTTGAAATAAAAAGAAGAATAGAGATGATAGGATGCCAAGTTGAGGGATTTAATGGGTTGCGGAAAGAATTGGGAGGAAATTGCAAAATTGAGACCACCTCGAAAGGAAAGCAGAAGAGGCCACTTAACAGTGGGTAGTTGAAGAGTGGAGAAACTGAGGACAAATCATGTGAATGAAGGGAGGTGAGAGAGTGTATGGACACAGCACTGTGGTTCAAATATTGGTTCTTGAGACCGAGGAGTAAACAACAGAAAGAGAACAGGATAGGGGAGGCAGTGCAGGTGAGGAAGAAAAAGGAGCAAAGGAAACAGGCGAACATAGATTATCAATTTTATATTTAAACTATCAGATGCCAAGAATTAGGAATTCAGAGTATCATCAATGGTTTAAAGAGCCAACATATGATTAATGAAGGTGAATAGAAAGCGAGGGGAGAAGGAATTAATTCAAGATTAGGAGGAATGTTGTTTAGTATGAAATATATTAAATATGTATTTCTATTAAGAAAATAGATGTTCAGCTTCTAAAATCAAGGGCTGGATGGTGAAATGGTTCTGGATATTAAAATAGCCTCATAGACGGGGTGAGGAGCCCTTATTATACTATATTAACCCATTATCAAGGTCACAGGAAAAAGGGTAATTGTCTCACGTGAGAATTACCCTTCTTGAGATCCACAAGTGTATTTGAATACAATGCTACTAACAGTAAAAGGGTGTACGTAAATAAAGGAAACGTATTAGTACATTACATGTATTATTTTGCAGTATTTGAATAACTAGGCTCTGTTTTTATGGTAAGCATTGCAATTGTGAACTTGGATGAAGTGGAACAGTTTTTTAAAATGGGAATGGATTATTTTTACTGTAAAAAGGGCAATAGGTTTTTATTTTGCAAGACATCTGAATGTTGAGGGATAAACTGACTAGTAATGTCCCAGAGCCCAACATAATAGGCTCGAACGAGGGCTTGGAACAAGAAGTTATCACAAGGCAAATACTGTGGAGGGGAACATTATTGATGTTAGCACCCTGAGGCAAACGCCTAAGGTGCTGAAAGACAGTGACATGTGAAGAGAATGGACATCATCAAGCACAATGATTGCTAACAAAATATGTATCTATCATGGATATGGAAAACAGGCTCCAATCAGAGCCCCTCGTCCAGTTCCATGACTCTGCATGGTTTCAGCCATACAGGGGAGCATACAGTGTGAGCCAGCACCTGGTGAGCAATGGTGAGAGAGATTTGCAGCTAGGCAAATACCGAGCAAAACACCATTGGGCGGTTCAAGTGGTCAGGGAAGGGAATCAGGTGTCTTAGGACAGTGAATACCAGAGAATGCAGTGCCAGGCAGTGACTGGAATGCTGGCTTTGATCTGTAGCTAAAGTCCACATTCCCATGCAGTTAATGGGCTGGTGAACATTTCCCAGGGTGCTAATTGTGTATCCATTCCAGAACAACATGGTTGTCGAGTGTAGAGTATTGGGGGACAGAGGAGCGGACGCAGGTATGTAGATATTAACTATCTATTAAAATAGCTTTTTTAGTAGAGCAAGCTCTCTCTGTCTCTTCTCCTCTCTCTGGTCTCTCTCCCAACCGCCATCCTTCCTGCCGTTCTTCCCCTCGACCGCATTCTAGAGTACATTGTTGTGCTACACATCCTGCTTTCTTCACAAACATTCTTCTTCTCATCACTCTGTGACTTTCAAATAATTCAGTCTCCGGCGGCCCCATCCACTTGTCGACCTTGCCTGTACTCCTTCATCTGAATTACAGGGCAAAGAAGAATAACTGTTTTCCACAAATGTTCTTTCCTTTTCAAACTCAGCACTTCCAGACCATTTCCTTTTCAGGATCATCACTCTCTCCACATTCCACACTCAACCATCGTCAGTCTTGACGGCACTTCCAAACATCAAACACACTCTGACAGATTTGGACCATATGCACCTCTATCTACTGAGTGCCCAGGCCACTTGATCCTGACCCAAACCCCAAATAGGGGAACAGTACTCTCTTTTACCCCGGACTTGTCATACAGCACTTTGCCATCTTTTGCTTCCTTATCCTGCACTACACCCCTCCCACTTGTATATCTGTTGTGTCAAACCTCTCTAGCCAACCTGGAAAATGGTTTGTGTTAGCCTTCCTGCCTCTGCTGAACTCATTAGCCAAATCCGTCTTGCGTTATTAGCAATTTGTTGTTTGGGGTTTTCTATGAATCTCGATCCTCAATTTAACAATGGTGTGCGATCCCATTGCAAGGCCCATGTGAACAAAATATTTTAAGAGAAGGGAGTCACAATGAGTCACAGTGACATAGAAAATGGTATTATGGGGACATAGCATTTTGGGGGATATCAAGAGAAACGTGCTGAGCTGGTCATATCTTCCCACATCTGCTGAATTTCAAGGGTTTGTTGTCAAATATGTAAATTGCTCAAACAGAATATTGCACTTTCACATTTCAGGTGGAAGGGTTTTGTCAAGCCTTTTTAAACCAACCACAATTTAGCATATATATATATATATATATATATATATATATATATATATATATATATATATATATATATATATATATATATATATATATATATATATATATACTCCATGCCTGTGGGGAGAACACAAAAAATGCAGAATTGGTACAGGTTGGCACTCAGGGTTGATCAGGCAAGTAATTGCACCAATGTTACTGTTCAAAGGGTAGGCTCTTGAAGGATAAGCTGAACAAGGGTTCTTAGAAGTCCCTAAAGTCCCATGTCAGGCAGACACCATGCTGTCCAAATGAACACTTTGGTTCTAACCAACTCCCAGGCTCCTGCAGAGTGCACCAAGGCTTCATACTCTCACCAATCATTTTTTTTTACCTTTACATGGAGTCTCTGGGCTCACTCCTCAAAGATCCTGATATAGCACTGCCTGAATGATACTGGTGCACCGTGAGTAAAATCAGGCATGGTGTGCGACCCTAAGATGGCCACCGCATCACCTAGCTTCCTTGGTTGCTAAGTAATACCATCAGCTTTTGCCGAACGAGCACCGTAAGCGCTGATTGGCCTGCCTTGCCCACATCTACCCGCCCGCAAGACCGGAAGGCGAGAGCCGGCCTGCCAACTCAAGGCCCAACCATGTAAGGCTGGAGCCTGTCTCTGCCTGTCTCGCCGCGTCCGAGCTGCGAGGCGTGAACCCCTGCCCATTTGTGTCCAGCAGCTAGCAGAACCTCAGCACATGCGTTCTCCCTCTTGGGCCTCAACATGTCTTCTGTGCCTTCTGCATCCCACCTACAGGAGATCGCCCCCTGTAGCTCACTGCATGCCTATCTGAGAGCCCGCACAACGCTCCTTCATGGACCCACGCCTCATATGCACCCCTGGCCCACTGGCAGAAGACACAGCCATCGTTATATGGACTTATTGGGTTTCACCATACACTATACTATAACGTGAGTTACACTCCTAGCGCTTCTATAAGCCTATATATTGTTACTGAGAATGACTCATCATTGTGTTATTATGTATTTGGCCATATCTAACTAATCCCATCAGTAAATGTCCGACCACCTCACCATGCACCACATATACTATGGCGTTAATTGCAGTTTATAGATACAATCTGTGCATGTTAACTTGCCACCTATCTACTAAGATTGTTATGCACTGCACTGTATTACCATTACGCTTGACACTACTTATGTTTAGCTTTCTATGTCCAGTTCTAGCTGTCACACCATCTATTGTTTGCCAATGGACCTCTGCCGAATGCTGTGGCCCAGCACTACTCCAACTCCTTCAGTATCCAAGCCATAGGAATGCTATTTTTACACCACACTTTGTACTGAAATAAGTGCATTTTAGGCACAACACAGTTCCCACAGACCTTAGCCCTAATTAATTTAGCCTACCACCACATCCCTTACGTTCCTACTCGGTGTACCTTGTAATCAGCCACCGCCAAGATAGAGTGTGACGCGGGCCCTCCCGCATATAGTGCCCACACCCACAATGCACACACCTTTGAGCCTACTGCCCCTCCCCTCGAGCACACACATATCATATAATTCTTGTTTTTACTACTAGCAGTTTACCAACACTACACCATTCATAACCACACCATGGCACTACCTCTCAACCATGTAAACAAACTTTGGCCAACGGATTGCCACATGCAATGCCCAGCTCAAAACACCCTACCTTGCACCACTCTTGAGAGAAATGGTAGACTCTGCTCAAGACTAGTTAAACTCTATGAACCACTAGCTAGAACCCTTGCATCTACCAACAAAAGATCCAACCCTAGACCTGTCATACCCCTCTCTTTAACAAAACACTGGCCCACACCTACTACCAACAACCCTGTGTCACCCAAGACCCAAACTACAACAGGTCCAAAGTCACCTAATACAGCCAAACCCAGCCTCAAGGACGGTCTAATAAATTCTAGATCTTTAGTTGCTCATGCTACAGTGATAGCAGACATCATTCACTCAGAACACCTAGACTTCCTAGCAGCCACTGAATCTTGGCTACATGCTGAGGTAGGACCCACACTCTCACTGGCTATACCTAACGGATATACCATACTGCGATCAACACTCATAGCGAGAGACAATGTACCATGCAGGCTAGTGCCATCCCCAGACATTAACTCCTGTGAGATCATGACAGCCAAACTAAACATAAACAGTACCCAGACTCTCACTATCTACCTGATCTATAGACCTCCAGCCCTATTGGGACATTTGAAGATGACCTATAAAATATCATCTCGAATAATCTAAAAAATTCCTCTCAAGTCCTATTACTCGGGGATTTGAACCTGGTTTACAACAACCTCAAAGATACACATGCATCTAACGTGGCTAACATCCTTGCGGAACAAGGTTTTACCCAAAGAGTGCTCTTCCCTTCACATAGCAAAGGCACAATACTGGACTGGGTAGCAGACTACAACTGCAACGCCTTGATATCCTCCATATCTCCCCAGATCTGGACGGATCATCACCTCATAACCTTTACCCTAACTATTGCCAAAGCCACCTTGGCACCTGTACCACTAGCTCCTGCCATTCCTACCCGGAATTAAAAGAATATTACTCGTGACAAACTACTCCCCCTTATCCTCCCTACACTCAACGCTTTCCCTGAAAACCTGGGTCCTGAAGCTTTGGTTAAGGAATTTAACCACATCATGACCACCGCTTTAGGCTCTATCGCACCACTCAAACTAAGACAAAGCAAACCCAAAGCCCATCTCAATTCCTGGTACACTCCACACCTAAAATCACTATGTAACAAAAAAAGGCAATGTGAGACATCCTGGCGAGCATGACCGTCTGAGGAAAACAAATCCAATCTCAGTGCCACCACAGCCTTATACAAAAAAGAAACCCTCTAGCTAAACGCGAAACCTATGATGCTAGGATATCTCAAGTCAATTCTAGCATGAAATAACTCTTTGTCATCCTCAAAGAGTTAGAAGCCCCCATCCCAGTGCCAGACAACTGTATCAAGGACAAACTCTGTTGCTCCAACATACAGTAAGCTCTAGCTAACAAAGTCACAACCCTACAAGCAAAAATTGCCGGGAAAAAAGCCACACTTTCGGGCAATAAGCCTACTAGCACTAACCTAGAGCAACCAAGTAACTCTGCCAATCACTCCAGATTTAAGTTCTCTAAAGTCACCATAAAAGAAACAGAAAATATTATACTATCACTTAAAACTTCCAATTGTCAAGGTGATCTATGCCCTGCTCAATTTATAAAGGACGCAGCCATCAACTCGTAATTTTCCACCAATACCATCCCATCCAACCTCAAGGAATCATGGGTGCTTCCTCTATTGAAGAAGCAGACTCTAGACCCACTGATACTTACTAACTACCGCCAAATTACTACTGTGCCTTTTCTCTTGAAGATCTTAGACAAAATGGCATATTCCCAAATTAAAAAACACTTGGAAACTAACTCCCTACTAGGAACTAGGCAATCAGGCTTTCGACCCCAACATGGGACCGAAACAGCTCTAAAAGACCTCAAGTCACAGATAGACGAACTTAGGGATAACAGGAAATCAGCCCTCCTCTTACTCCTGGATTTATCAGCTGCCTTTGACCTGGTTGACCACAGGGTCCTACGTAGCCACCTGGACTCGGCACCACACGTCTCAACAGAAGCCATAGCGTGGATACAATCGTTCTTAAATAATAGGACTATGAGAGGTTTCTCGCCCACGGCAGCGGCTAACCCCATCCCCATCACATGTGGAGTGCCCCAGGTACCTTGTGTCTCACCTACCCTCTATAATATCTTTACCAAACCCCTTTTCGATGATCTGGATCTTCTGGGTGTCACCTACACTAACTATGCAGATGACACACAGATTCTCCTACCGCTTACTGGTGATTACGACAAGGATTTGGCCATGGTAAACAGGATATATCTCATCATCCAGGCATGGATGGCCACCCATGGTCTATGCCTGAATGATGACAAAACAGAGATCATCATCCTGGGCACACCCTCGACTCTTAAAAAACTCAGCCCCGAATGCTCGGCCTTCACCATAGACCATAATATTATTACTGTCGCCAAGAAGGTCAAAACTCTGGGTTTCTATTTGGATTCTACTCTCTCCTTCAACAAACAGGTCAATGCCTTGGCCTTGACCTCGGCATATACATGCAAGCTGATTAGAGCAGGCAAAGCTTTCCTGTCACACTCTAGCTGCATTACCCTTACCCTGGCCAGAGCTCTCATCTTATCCAGGCTTGACTACTGCAATGTGTTGTATATAGGGGCCAACAAACAAACTATCAAAAAAATCCAACTCTTACAAAATAATGCTCTGAGAGCAGCCCTAGGAATTGCCAAGAGAGAACATATCTCTAATACAAGAAGAGCCAACAACTGGCTCTCCACACATGACAGAATAAAACTAAATGTTGCCTCCCTTACCCATAAATCCCTGAATAATGAGGCACCCCGTTACCTGTCTGATAGATTCACTCTGAAGCCTGCAACCAGAATATCTAGACTCTCCAATAATAACTACCTTTGTGTCCCTAAATATAAGCTAGCCAAAATCGGAGGCAGCAGCTTCCAGGTCAAGGCAGCCCTCTTGTGGAACTCGCTACCATCCCCTTTAAGAACAGATCAAACCCACCAAAAGTTCTGTCAGTGCATTACTAGTTGGCTCAAAGACGCCGACATCTAGGCCTGACTCTAGGCCCAACATTTGTGAAACCTACTGACTCCTCTGTATATAGTCATCCACTAGTCACCGCATTGACTGTGCCCGGCACCTATTTTACACTGCATGAACTAGGACGGCTACTGACCTATAATGCGAAATTATGTTTGTATATATCTTCTGATTTCAAAGCGCCTGCTTGTATATATCATGACCTCAATGTGCCTACATGTAACCAACTTGCACCTGTAACTACCTGTAGTTTACATGTTGTAACCAAGCTGCGAGTATCCTTATGCCATGCGCCCGAATACCCAAGGGTCTGGAGCGCAATACAAGTAATAAACAAACAAACAAACAAGCAATGGCCAATATGCGGACAATACTCAGTTGTGCATATGAGTAAAAACCCAGCAAGACATTATTGTCTCTGTGATTACCTAGATTACCTAGCCATGTTCCAATTCTGGATTTCAACCACTTTCCTAAAACCTTAGCCATAAGGATTTGATCCACAACTCTCAGATTCAGCAGATTTCTTAGGCTTCACCCTTGATAGCAGCTTGTCCTTCCAGAATCACTTAGCCAAGATGTCCAAAAGGGCCTGGCTCCAATCCTTCACCCTTCACAAAATAAAACCCTTCATGATACCACAGTACTTCAGTACTGAAGTGCAGACCCTTGTGTTCTCGCACATCGATACAGGAAATTCCTTCCTGACAGATCTTCCGTAGCTTCACTAAAATCAGTGCACCACACCACTGCACCTCTTATTGCAGGTGAGTTTAAATGTGAACAAACACCCCCATACTATGTGAAGTACATTATCTTCCTCTCCACGTCAGGATGCTCTTCAAGACTGCTTGTATCACCTACAAAGCAGTCACTAGGAGCACACATGTGTACCTGGCACATACGCTCCACATATTTGATGGCACATGCTACCCAAGCAGCAAACTGACCAACTGGATTGAATCACAACTTGTCCGCAAATGGAGGACCCACAAACAACCCTTCTCTTCTCTTGCACCCACCCTCTGGAATGCCTCCACAATTCTCCAATTTTGCAAATGTCCCAAAATGTGGCATTTTCAACAAGACCTGACAAAGGAATAATCCCTTTGGATGCACAACCATTGCATGGATCGCAACACAAAGTACTGCGCTGTTGTTTAGACATGTGTGCCCTAACACTAGCTAAAAGGAATAATAATGGGCCTCTCAAAAGGACCTTTTTCTTTTGTAGTGGGAGGTTTCACAGCATTGAGCCAGGCTTCTGTGTGCTTTTCAGGGTTCAAAACAGGTTTTAGATGATGCATATCACGTTGTTCAAGCAGCGAGTCAGTGTCAAGATGCCCTCTGTGCATTTTGTGTTTGCGCTCTAGACGATGCAGTTCAATGGGTCCATTAGGTTTGAGTGGGCATTCAAGTCAGGTCCAGATGATGGTTACACTGAGTCGAGTCTGCATATACCATGATGGCTTCCAGCGTATCAAGACAGTTGTCAAGTCGGGTCGAGAGGAGTTCCTGTTGGATCGAAGCAGTGCTCAAAGTTGCAGCCACCACAGCATTGAGCCAGCATTCAAGCCCAGGTAGGGAAAAGCACTATTAGAGCAAAGGACAGCATTGAATCTATTTGAACATGCATTCAGCGGTTATGGGACACCTTCTATGTGAACTTTGAATCCGAGATGAGCTGCTGAACCCAGTGTATTGCTCCATTATTCATTAGAGAGTGCCAGGCTTCCTATCAAGTAATTAACACATAAGGCCAATACAACTATGAGAACCTCAGAGATAGACAGCATCCTAGAGCAATTATATAACTCAGAATTCCATAGGCAACAACTCAAAGAAATAAAGCTATTACTCTCTGAGATACCTTACCAGGTAATATAGGATCAGATAAAAACTGAACAAATGGATGGAAAAGAAGACCCTTACATAGGTGAAGGAACAACAGGTTCTTGAACAATTTAACACTGCTTTACCCCCAAACCCACAGATAAATGGTAATCAGCTACAACATCTAGATTGGGAGCACGCTGTGAAAATGGCTATTGGCTTTCAGTGAGCCCAACCTTGGCAACCAATTGGCCAAGAGATCCCAGCCAGAAAGCCCCTTTTTGTAGCCCATCACTTAAAAATGAATACTACCACATGGAACAGTAGAGATGAAGGATTACAAATCCCATGGAAGGTTACAGCCACTGAGACACTGATGAACAGGGACAGAGAAGCATCTCAGGGTTGCAGTCTGGTCAGAGGGATGTGGCTTCACTCAGTTATCTCAGGGTTAGGTGTCTGTTATAAATAATAAACAAATACAAATGTCTATTTCTTTTTTAGTATGTCTTCTGCTTTTGTGTTGGAAACACAAAATACAATTGTCTGTCCCTGTATTCTATTTGTAATTACTGTTCTACCTCTTTCTCATACGGCATGTTGCTGGTACAATAACAGATGCTTGAACTGGGGGAGAGTCTTATGGCGTGTTCAGTATAATGCCTCCAGTGCTGGCATCATGGAGAGACTGGCTTTTCTCAGTCCACAAGGCCATCAGACCACATTGTCTACCCTCATACATAGGACTATGTCATAGTTCCAAAAGTTTTGCAGAGTTCTAACATTTGACATTCTCCTGTGATTGTGTGTGTGCAAGTACTTTCAATCCTGCAGCTGGATTCTAAGCAGTTGCTCTCAACTAATGAATCTGCTTAACAGATCGGATCAATCTTGTCAAGGTTCAATTTCCCATATTTACAGAAAGAAGCTTTGTGCTGATTCAAAGGACACTGGCCTGTAATGTATTGCTACAGGGCATAGGGCAATCCCTATTTAGCAGTATTGGCTATTAGATGAAGGTCATTTCTTGACAATTGAATTTCAGAGGGCTTTTGTGGGTTCTTACTCCAGATTCCAATTCAACAAAACATCTGTGCCTGTACCATCCATCCCCTGACAGTCTCTTACAGTACCCATAGAGTCGAGCATTCATGCACATTGTACTGTTGTTGGCACAAAACCATCTTCAGTAAACACCTTTTCCAACATCATATGCATGTAAGCAATTCTAGGCATTCTATAGCGAGCAGACCCTTTCTTCTACCAGCCCCCGCCCCCACTCTGATGGCAACCAGCCCACCTATATGGCTGGCCTGAAAATCACATTTGTACAATAGAAAATCTTTCACCTTTCAATTGCTAAAACCTTTCACGTAGAATCCTGCCCTTTGCCTGTGTTGGTCACATTAATTTCTTTGGAGATTTCTGGTTATTTAATACTGAAATTATTTTCTATGGCCCGTTCTGTCCATTGCCACAGTTTCCACATACTCTTGCTCTTCAAACTGTGTACCCTGTACTTGCATTATTTCTTTATAAATGGTTAAATGTTATTTGTTGTATCTCATGAGGTAATGATTTCTAACAACAAGTGTCCTTGTTTTCATATATAAAGTAAATTACACAGTAGATTATAATGACATCAGATTAAAATCTTCAACTTGATCTAACACATTGTAAAGTAAATGATAAATGATGGTCTCAATAATGTAGTTATTTAACTTTCTGATTGGTTGTAATGGGCCTACTAGTAGTATGTGACTGATGTGTTTGCATTGCCTGATGTGACTCACATCCTTAGAACAAGAGCAATTCTACTCAGCTAGACTACACTATGAAAATTGTATTGAAAATTGAATTTATTTCTTGCAACATTGCTTCTTCAGAATTGGTTTCTTGCTTAAAACATCTTCTCTGCTAAAATCAAAAAAGCAATGCAATGTATTTAATTAATCATATATTGGTGATATGAATTTAACAGCTGTTTATTCAGACTCCAACACAACAGTTAGCACAATAGAGGTACGTAAACATTGGATAACAGTTATATGGCTCCGATAACAGACAAGACTTTACAATGCTTGCTTACATTTGTCTTCGTTCACCGGTGGATTAGTTGATCGTACCCAGACAAGAATGAAAAAGAGGAAAAGTGGCCATAACAACTCCACGAGTAAACGAATCTGAAAATAAACATATTTAGAAACAGTGAAACAAGAGATTATTTCTCATGCTAGCACAAATATCAACAAAAACATCTCTGTAATTTAAAAGGAATATTAAAAATTTGCTAAAAACGATATCTCAGGAAAATTGATTATTTAAAAAAACAGAAATTCATCTATGGTACCATATGCATTAGAACAATATATGAGCTTTTCTGTTACCTGTTCAATGTATTTCACTATTGACAAGAAGTACACTTTTCTTTCAGAGTACAGTAGCTTTTGAAATATCAGTCTAAATAAGGCAAACCATTGTTAAACAGAATTTCTTTTGAACCACTTTTGGTTGTTTCGACCAAATTCATTTACATGTAGGGGCCTGTTCGAGATACTATGCCCATTACTCATCTGCTGCCCGAATGCCCCATTCAAAACAAGAATCATTTGGAGAGTAGCCCATCGTTGTGCCAGAGCAATTCACGTACACCAATATCAACTGACTCCCGACTCCAACACATTGATTGATGCAGGAGCTCCTACTCTCTGTGGTTTCGACTGCAGTCTTGTATTGGTGGAACTTAGGGTTGTGAGGAAGCTGCTCTTGGTTTTTATTGAGGCCCTGGGGAGGGGGGGGGGGATTTGGGGGGGTCTGCCAGTAGAAATGGTGGATTGCACGGGGGCAAAACGAAGACCTGAGGAATTAGCTTGTAGTAAAGGGGATATTATTCCAAGTAAACTGAATTTGAGGTCAAGGGGGGGCTGAGCTGCTACAAGTAAGCAGAGATCCAAAGGGGCCTGAAAAATCAAGGACTGTTGAGGTGTATCCAGCTCCAACTAGCCAGCCTGAGCCAACCTTAACTTCATTAAGCCAAGTTGTCCAACCATTTAAGTGGGCTTCATCGAGGGGAGCAGACCAGGCCCACGGAGCTAAAACATCAAAAGAAAATGTAATACCTGGGGTTAGTCATTCAGTGCAAAATCATGCAAAAATCTGTCTTTGCCCTACGTCCCGCCGAGTATACTCTGGGTGTGGCCCAAGGGGTTGCTATGTTTACTTGCACCAGGTCCAGAATGTACTCCAAAATCAGTATGAATCTAGGGAACATTTGATTAATAAAAGCTTACATTGACTTTGCACCACACGTGGTTGTTTATTGTTAACCGGAGCCCATATTGAACTGTACAAGGTTGTATCATAGGGGGCGAGTGATCATGACGCTATTCGGGTAGAACTTTGAGATCAGCACACAGTGAATTGTATTCTGGGCTTCATTGCGAAAAGCTTCCTATTATCCAACAGCACAATTTCAATTGGCCTACATCCTGACTCTAATGTTTATGTCCATGCTGTAAGATGGCCCCATAGCACTGTGTTATCAGGGACAAATACACTACCTCTGGGAAAACAGACTATAGGGAATTGCCACAGGTATCCTGGGTCCTTTGTACATTTGGCCTCCAATGGAGGCAAGACACAATGATCTTTTTTACTGCTATTTGTTGACATTTATTGATTTGTTTGTGTTGTTTGTACTTGTATGGCCTTGATGAATGAAAAAAAAAATACATGTACATGTATATTTGTATTTGGGGGTAGGGGAGTAGGGAAGTGGGGAGCTGCAGTGTGCAGTAAGTAGAGAGGGTGTGGGGGAGCACCCTCCTACAAGCCTCCATGTAAAAAAAAAGATAACATTCAGGTAAATCAGAAGTGGTTGATCAAACTGCACACTTTCAAATGAAAGTCTGTGAAATAACGCAGAACTCTAAATAAAAGATCTATAAGGAGATCATCACTTTCCATAAAGCTTCTCATCTCAAAATGTGTAATGTTGGGCCGTTAGAAATACAAAGTCAATAGATTCAACCTGACCTTTACATCATGCACAGATGCTCCCTTTTTCAGATCCATTTAGTCATGCTCCTATCCCGGGAAAGAGGGAAGAATAATCCATACTGCAAGGATTGGATGTTTGCTAGGCTTTTAGCGATAGCTGCATTCCAGGTTCTGGAAGAGCAGGTGACTGTTTACTTAAGGTTTTAAAAACATAAATGTAGCAATTTTATGATTGAAATTAATTGGATGCTACTTTTCTAAAGGTTTTAGTTGGGAGCAAGAGATATTTTCACGTGTTAGATATTCTCTAGACCCCAGCTAAGTAGTCCACCCTTCACATATAATTGCCATAACTATGTCTCCAATTCTCCATAGCTCTCCCTATTAAATGCTTCAAGCACCACTTAGGATTATTTTACTATGAAAAACACTGATTGCCTACATTGCACCCCACACTACTCCTGCAGTCCAATCTATTTTGAGGTATTTACTTTCTAGAAGTTTGCAATATGAAGGTATCAGAGCCCCATTAATGTTCTGTAGGAATGAGCCTCCACTTCGTTCAAAGTCGAAATAACTTCACCCAAGAAATGTGAGTGCTTGACAATATAGTAAGTAGATTCTTCCATTCTGAGAATTCTTACTCAATTTGCATTTCAGTTGTCCTTGTTCAAAGATGTAGTGCCTTACAAAAGATGTTCATGAGGACCATTACAATCTAACATGCACAGCCTAACAAAGGGGTAGAATATTCAAACAAATACATCAAGAGGGCTTAAAGGTTCAGGTCTTCAGAAGAAGTGGTGTGGCTTTCCTAGAATTTGGTTTATTTTCTACCTTTAAAAGAATAAATTGCCTGCAAACCTTTCCCAAGGGAAAGTGATCCTCCATGGCTTCCAAATTGCACATTTGCAAGGTGAAGCTGTTCTTAGAAGTGCAAGGTTAGGTGGGTTTCCAGAATTTTGTATTTGGCAGTGTAGGATGTTTTAATCATGCAGCATCTAACTCAGGGGAATTTTCCACCCATCCCAAACTATGTTTTGTGAGGAACTTGAGGGTGTCCTCAGTACTTTTCCCCATGTATCCTCCTCTCGGGTGGCTTGGGAAAGGCCATTGCTCTTGGATCCTGACCCTGGAGCTGGATATGTGAGGGAGGATCACCTGGGTGGAGGAGACTTGGGAAGTCAGAATGAGGTGCCATTCTGCGAGACACGGCATTCCCCATTTCTCATTCACAATGAATCTTCTGTCCCTCAAGCCTTTATAGGTTATTGTCAATACTGGGACGAGGAGGAGGCAAGCAATGCATAACTCCTCTTTCAACAGTGAACGGTTTAGTCCTTTTTGGACCAATTATGGTGGCAGGAACTTTAAAAGCCGGAAGTACAGTGGAACATGAGTCAGCTATGGAAGCAGGGCTATGGACTGCTGGATGAAAGCAGAGCATTCCAGGAAAGCTGCGTGGCAAGCGGAATGCTCAAGACCCGTTGGAGGATACAGCGTGTGTACAGCGGGAAGCAAAGCTGAAAGATGGTGGTGGTCGGTGACAGACTGTGAGAGGGGAACCAGTGTGACCAGGCAAAGCAGTCGTATGAGTCCAGAGCTGCAGGAGAAGCACCGCGGGGTGAGTGAAGCCACGGAGAGCTATTTGGAGACTAAGCAAGGCACCGCATGAGAGAGAGAACTTGTGGTGGCAGGAGGCTTTGCGGGAACACTGTAAGATCTGACCAGTGAGTCTACCAAGCAGAGGGAACACCGGAATAGCAGGCGAGCATGCACAGCTAGCAATGAACATTGATTTGAATGAAAGCAGTATTACTTTGAATACTGATCCAAATGAAAATGAGAATAAGCACTTTTGAATACTGATCTAAGTGAAAGCAAGTTTAAGCACTTTTGAATACTGATATGGGTGAAAGCAAGTTTGTGAAACTTCCTGATACAAGAAACTGTATGATATGAGAAACAAGCATTGGCAAGAGCTACGAGAAGCATTGGTGAACAAGAATTGGCAAGAGCCAAGACAATTTAAGGAACTGTATGATATGATTAAACAAGCATTGGCAAGAGCCACAAGAAACATTGGTGAACAAGTATTGACAAGGGCCAAGAGAATTTAAAGAATATTATGATATGAAAAACCAAGCATTTGCAAGAGCCAGGAAGGAGAAAATAATAAAGTGCAGCAAGTGCATAAGTGGCAAACCAAGCCACAAATCAACATCAAGAGGATATGATATGTGCATGAATTTCACACCACTGTCAAGTTGAAGCAGTGGCAAGGTGTTGATGGAAAAGAAACAAGTAAGGTGTTTTGGATGCATGACCTGTAATGGGTGGACAGTGTGATCTGACAACTGCACCTAGTCCGAGTACACCCCTATATCAAAAAGCCACTGAAAGCACCTGCAATGAAGCTTGTGTTTGAATTGAAAGGAGCTTTTATGTGAGTTGAAGTCAAGGAACTGAACTATATATATGAATTGGTGAAAGGTAACCATATGAGAAGAGCAGGAAAGTGTCCTAACGAATTGTGTTGTTTTGGAAAACTGAAAGACTTGAACTCTTGTGCCTTGTGAACTATCTTGAACTTGGGAAAGGGAAATCTGGTTTCAAGCCAAGAGCTTGAAGAAGCTCTGAACTCTTGTTTGAACACTACTTATTTTGATGCATACATACCTACACATTGCATACATTTATATATGAGGGCAAGTATAGGTTTTGGATACAGACAGACATTTGCTTTGGACACCCTGACACAGACTATCCTTACTTTTCTATAGGTAAGGAATTCCCACCTTAGCACAGGTCAAGGTAGGCCTTATTCCATCCTGCCTGCTTTTTAGTTAATATAAGTTTATTGCCCACATTTTAATCAGTTGTCTGTGTCTACTTCATGATACCGTGACAGTCTACACACTTTCTATTTATTTAATATATTTCTTTTTATTAACTTGGGGTTCCCAATTTAACAATATTGATTCCCTACAGAGTATATTTTCCCTCAAAATTATATTTAGCATTGGCGTTATACTAACATAGGAATGTATTTTGACTGCCTCACAATCAGGTTGGAACCCTCTCAAGGAGTGGTTCAAATCTCCCCCTCTAGGAACAGGTTGGCAACAGCCAGCAATATGGCTCTTCTTGCTATCTTTTCCACTGTGGAAGACCTGGGACTTTAACTCCTTGCAGTACTCAGTTTATAATCAAAATGAGTGCAAAGGAAAGCAATCTATTCTCTTCACCTTATTGTTGTTGCCAATTCTCCCTTTTCTCCTGTCAGTCAGCCAGTCAGTGAGCGAGCAAGTGAGTGAGTGTGCCCCCCAGAATCTAAGCATTTGGACTTTGGACTTTTATAGATCAGAAACCACTTCCTGCGGGGGTGGGCACACTTTATCTAATGAAAATGGTCAATGTATGTGATTGGACCGTGTTTCAATAGTGACAACACACTAAAACATTACCTCCCTGCACATTGAGCATATTAATGAAGAGTGCAGTCTAACGGGAGTAAAGTCTACACCCAGTTGCAGTCTCATTTGATGTGATTTCATCTTGGAAAATTCAAGAATAAAAAAATGTAATATTCTTAAACACCATGTTCCTCACATGTGATCATGTTACCAATCAGTTAATTAGATTGTTTTCACTCAAGTAAAACAAATGATGCTAGCCTGATCTCAGCACGACTTGAGATGTGTGTGCTGCACATTTTTGTTTTTTGTGCTCTGATACTTTTATATGACAAATTCCATTCTCGCCTGAGAATAACATGCTCACCAGTATGAACTCTGGAATATATGAATCCTTGGTGTGCGCCATTTATGCGCAAACATATCCCATTTTGCCTAATTTATATAATGAACATAATGAGAAACAAATATCATTTTATATTTAGTTGATTGAGCCTTTAACCCTGAACATGTTTAAAACAAGTCTTTACTAACTGCCAACCAAATGTTACAAGCAATAATGTGATTCTAAATGTAGAATTCACATAGGCATTGTGTTCTTAGATATAATAGGATGATTTACAATCTGAACTGGCATACTATTCCCTGGCTGAGCACAGAACATCTGGTGTCAGATCAATGAGGTTTATGAATGGTCTCTGCAAGACAATTGACCTTTCTCACTCTCCCCCTCTCTCCCTTTCACTAAATTTCCAGGACCTGCCTTCCTACACAGTACTACCCCCTCTTCTCCTGTTTCTCTCCTGTCTCCCTTCTTTGTCTCTCGCTTTCTGCTCTCTCCCTCAATCTCTCTCTCTCTCTCTCTCTCTCCTGCTACTCTCTCCAGTCTTCTCAGTCCCTTTCCTCTTTCTTCCTTCGTACTCACTACTGTCTTCTCAGTCCAACTCTCTCTCTTCATTTCACCCCCTCTCCTTTTCTGTCTGTTTGCTCTCATGCTCTTCTCTCTATCTCTACCACTTCCCTCTCCACCAACTACTTCTTCCTACTGCCAATCTTTCCCTCTACTTTGTCTTCTTCTGTCTTTCTCAGTCCCTCTCACAATGTATGGCTCTTTCACAATCTCTCTCTCGCTCATTCTCTTTCCACTATCACTTTCACCCTGTACCCTTTCAAACTACACTACCTCCTTCCATCATTTTCACTCACTCTCGCATACACTTACAGTTGCACACTTTCTACTGGGTAACACTCTTTCACCCACACAATACCTGACCTGGATATCAATCCAGCTTCTCCACAGACTCTTTAGTACACCACTCCAACTTCCGTCCTTCGTCTTGTCTCTGTCCAGCTCCACACCTCCTGACCTCACCCAAACACATTTCACTGTGCCTGACCCTCACATGTCTTTTATAAAAGTGACTTCCTGTTTCATTCTCTATGCCTACACTGTTTCTGCATCCTACATTATTGCATGGCCCAATAATATATAATTTCCCTGGTGAGTACTATTGCAGTGCAATACCATCAAAACAAGATTTCTGAACATTAATTTCAAACAAATTAGAAATGTGCTGCATTGTCAGATTTAAAAAATCATGTTTTTAATAAAGTTAATTATTTCATATGATTGATGATTATAATGAAAAATGTTCTCAAGTACAAAACAATACTTGCATACCAAAGTTAAGCTTGAACATCGCACATACATACAAATGCAGACATAACTTGAAAACTCATTCCTACTCCATTTTTTATAGCAATACAGGTCTCAACAACATACATGTCTTTTTCACAAAGTTCAGGCAGAACTTCTGTCCTATATCAATATGGGCATGTTTTAGATCTTCATATAGTTTGCAAATCATGGAACAATTATTTCACTCATTCAAAGCACACACATTTAAAAAGAGACGTATTTCAAATGTCACATATTATTCTCATATGCCCTGCCAACTTAAGTTTTGTTCGCTGCTGCCTACAATTTATATGGTCAGGCCTTCTTCAGGGCAGCTGTGTTGACTGTGTGGAATGTTCCTGTCAGGAATTTGGGGTGGTGGAGGGGGAAGAGGTGCCAGGGTCTTCAGAACGCTTAAATAACGTGGTAATGGCTAGAAAACTACCTTTCCCAGCAGCCTCTGGGTATTGTGTAGTTCTTGCCGTGCGTGCGTTGAGCCAGCTGTCTGTAATTAGTAACAGCTTATCAAGGGCCCAACGGCGCACGGCAGGTGTGGCTTATTTTGGTGTTCGAGGGCAAAGCCATGCCGGAGGATCGATAGGAGTCACGCACGCCTGCAGTTCCAAGCAGGCACATGGAACAAGGAAATAGCAGAGCACTGAGGACACGCGCGGTTTCCATGCCGCTTTGCATTTCTTCCTTAAAACTGGCATGGGGAACACAAGGCGGCGTAGGACTGACCCGCGCCACGAGTACGGCGGCATCATCGTACGTCTGGGGAAGTTTGCTAGCTTCCCAGACACTCAGATAAGTGCTGGTTGGGTTTTTCCTTTTCGTTTGCTTTCATTCGGCATTGCATATGGGCAGAACAGAACTCTGTAATTGTCACTAGCAATGGTTTTGAAGTGAACACTTGGTGTCTGTATTGTGAAAAGGCACTAAAACCTGGCAAGAAGTACAGCCTGCATTTGAGTGTTAAGGCTGTTAACTATTCACCCCGTGTGGGTTCTCTGGAACACAGTCCTATGTTAGGTGTTGATACCCAGACCACTTGGTCCTACATGTTTTATGTGTGTAAATGTGCTAATGCTTGCCGATAGGGTCATGTGTTGTGTTCTTCATGTCGGGATACTCTCCCATGAGTTTGTTTAATTTTGTTCTTGCATATATGTAGTCCATGTAATTGTATTAGTACTGGTACCTGTATCAAGGGGGTACTAGGAGGTGCAGGGACACTAGGAAGGTGCAGTGGTGGCCTGTATTAAGGGGAAGTTATTGGTGACCTGAGTTGTGTTAGGTTCTATGGTACCCTATCAGATATTAGGCAGTGTAGGTTTTTTTCCCTGTTACGCCCCCCATTTATGTGTTTCCTAACCCTTTATCCGGTTTTCATAACACTCCCTTCCCCGTCCACAACCTCTTCCTAACCCCCTTCCCCCATTGGCTGCCACGTGGTATCCTGTGTTTATATATATCAGGTATCTGTGCCAACCACGGGTGGAGGGTCGACTTCATTCGGCTTCTGTGGTTCGGGGGAGAGTGTCGACACACCTTCCTCCAAAATTGTGTTTGACAGTTCCAATTGTTGGTCAATCTGGAAATTAGATTTCTTTTGTTTTAATATTTAGCAATACATGTGTAGCAATGTAAGTCTCTATAGAATTAAATACTGTTGAGCATACCCACCTGAGTGGAATTAAATAAGAAATGTTCTTCATCATCGGTGTGTGATCACATACCAGCATTCAAAGTTTGCCTTTGCTATAGAGGAATACTGTAGCCCAAATGTAAACACCAGAATATTACAATTCTATACCTTAATACAACAAATCGTCTGTATCTCAAAATATAACATAATATATCTTGCAACCTTATTGTGTTTGAGGGCTTATTTGTAGTTGCCCCATATTTCTTCTCGATTTTTTCACACCATGATCTATATATATCATACACTAACTTTATTTTCACATGAAGTTCCATATTAGTTTCTGAACATACCCAACTTACCAATCGACTGTGCAAAGCTTTCACAAGCCTGTTTACTCAGCATCCTCTTTTTCAGTTACCCACTTTTAGCTCACGGCTTACCTGTGGCACCCACTCATATAGCTGCTTGTTACACACAAATACTAGACTACTGCTCTTAAGTGGAATACATTACATAGTCATATTCTGTATTAGAGGATCAAATATAATGACTGGCAGCTTCCGTGTGATGCTCATTCAACTGACTGACACCACACACAACTGGACCATTGATTGTAAGTGATATACATGGCATATTCGATCACCATATTGGAAAATCAAATGACTGGAGCATTTTGAAAACATGATGGTTTTAATAAGGTTGCCGTTTGCCTTTTTAACATATGTGTGAGCCAAAAGATGACTTAATTCAGGGCTGTGACATGCATAGACAACCAGTATATTCATTTTTGTTCAAGTTTGTATAAACGGTTAAGCGTCGAAACATTATTTCAGTCTTGTTTAAACGTACCTATCACTATCTACTCAAAATCAATCTATGTATGTTGGAATGTTATAAAGTGTTATCCAATCGTGCTGGCAAACTTTTATTCTGAATTGTGTATCGATGTTTTGTTATCCTGATAATTACTGCACATTTGATCATCCAAATGCAAAGTTGTAAACTGGGGCAAAGTATCACATATACCATATTTGTTGTATTACAATTGCACAAACGTTTTGATACCCAAGTGAATGACATGTACACACGAGGATAGTATTTTGGTATATGAATATACTACACAGGTATCCCAAGAAACATGTCCCACACATCTAAGTTTAGCAGGCTTTCGGCATGTAGGAAGGGTCCTTGTTTTTGTAGTTCTGTGGAATGTAGCATGTCCTTAATGTACTATATTTTTCTGTGTCTAGTAACACTATTCCACCACCTGAAATAGCTTGCTTAATTTGTATGCCTGCTTGCAGTTATTTAAGCACTTTGTATTGTTCTCTAATGAGGCCTAATAACAGTTAAACAAATTCTGCTTGACCTACAGGGTGAGTTCCTTAGTTTACATACTCGACCCAAGAGAAATGCATGCGCCCAATGGTGACGGGTGACACAATATTTACTGGTGCTTGCTGTAAAATGGTGCATGCTACCATAAGCACACTTCATATTTGGTGCAATGCTGCCACCCAAATGTCACTATGCACAGTGGAATATTTATTTGCCATGTTCTGCAAACAAAGCTTCTTTGCAGTACATGTCAAATAGAATATCCACCACCCTCATATCCACCAGCAAGGCAAAGTATCATACAAATGATACTCTCCCATCAAAACATCTTCTCTCCAATATGAGTGGGCTAGTAGATTTTTTGAGCTATTCCAACCATGTTCTTTTAAATAAACGTGGGGTTAGAAAACATGTGTAAGATATTTGGGAATCATTTTCTCAAACGTGATCATTTCCTCTGCCGTATCCTAATCTAAAGGAATGAACAAAGATGGAGGTTTACATTTAGTAATATTGTGTTGTTCATTATTCTCTTTACATTAAGTCTAACCTTGCACAAACATGTTCTTAAATCCAGTTCATGTTTCCAATGGTGACAGACTGCCTGGGAACAAGTGATAAACATTTACTCATTCTTATGTTTGCCTTAGAACTTTGCACTAACATCAAGGACAAATTAGTGCATGCTAACCATTGCTACATGATGGAACCTCGACAAACTGCCAATTGTGAGACATTTTCCTTGTTGAATCTGTAGAGTATGTATATACATCACAAACCAATTTTATACATGAGTCATTCACTTGGGAATACAATTTTTCAAGAACCACGGGTTAAACACGTTATAACCTTTTGCCAACTAAGAATGATTTGGGGTACTTACTGAGAGAACTGGTTAAACCAGACTGCAATACTTCCTCCATCCTTAATAGTTTACACACACGAAAAAACATGGAGATACTGGTTGTCTACATATGTCATGGGCTTGGATGAACCATCATGTTTTCACTAAGTTCCTTGCGCATGAAAATTCCTGTTTATTTGATTTTCCAATATGGCGGTTGAATATGACATGTATCTCACTTACACACAAAAGTTCAGTTATTTGTGTACGAATAAGCAGCCAGACAACAAGCATCACAGGTAAGCCAGCAGTCAGCAGCTGGTTATGGAAAAAGTGGTGGCTGCCTCAAATAGTCATTTCATTAAACCACTGGGATTCCTTAAAGTATTATGGTTATGGTAAATTCCTTGCATGTGCTCTTCTAATATGACGACTGACTACATAATGTATTGCACTTCTATGCAACAGTCTGGCATTTGCAGTAGCTATATGATTGAAGGTCAAAAGTAAGCCACGAATCAGGAGTTGGTAATGGAAAAAGTGAACGCTGCATATGTAAAGAAGCTTGTGAAAGCGTTGCCTGCCAAATTGGTAAGTTGGGCATGTTCAGAAACTAATGTGGAACTACGTCTGCAAATGAAGGGAACAAAGTCATTACGTAATGAGTGTTCCTTGTTTGTAGGACATGGAAAAAGAATTGGCCTATTGGATTCCCAATCAGGTGGGTATGCTCAACAGTACTACAAATCTATGGAAAATTATTGATACACAATTATTATTACATTTAAACAATTTACATGTATTTTATTTGAGAATTGACTGAAAATTGGAACATTCCACACAGTCAATACAATTGCCCTAAAGAAGGCCTGGCCATAGACATGGTGGCTCTAACAGCCAGAACATAGGTTGGCATGGCATTTGACAATTAAATGCGACTTTTTGAATATGGCTCCGTAACTGAACACAGCTATTGTGCCATCATTTGCAAATTACATGAAGATTTCAAAATAGCACTTATTTGTGTAAGAAAGAACTTCACTCCATGGTCAACCCAAATAATTTCCTGAAGGTCAAAAAAAACGGGGATACTTGGCAAAATACTTTGTGAAATTCCCTGATTGGAGGATCATGAGAATTTTTTTTAGAATACGTTTAAACGTAGTACACACTGGGGAGGTCCTTTCAAGAAGGGGGATGGGAGACACTGCTATTAGTTTGTGTAGTTTGTGCAAAAAACTGGAAAGCAATCTCTTAAACATCTATTGGTCTATGAGGGCACAGGGCATGTGAGATCCCTGCTTTTTGACAGATTTGGAATTGGATCCAACCACTTCATACCAGAAATGTTCTGGGAAAGGTTGATCTCAGGCCAGTCCCAGGCATTGACAATAGCTGTGGTTCAGGTGCTGGAAAGATGCAATATAATGTTTTAAATTGTCACGAAATTCCACTGTGCCCTCCATGTGATAATGAATTCTATTTGAATTTAGTTTGGAATTTTAATGAATATGTATCAGAAATGTTCTAATTAACTGCAATAGCATATGCTTTATGTCCATTTTTGTATTCTGTTCATTTGTAAAAGGTTTGTTAACCAAATACAATAAATGAAAATGTAAAAAAAAGTGTAAGAAAGAATTTCAACCTGAGCTTTGTCCAAAAGACATGTGTTTTGCGACATGTGTTTTTGCATGAATGAAGAATATGTGCCTATGTGAGGTATGTGTGTCTTTGCATATATGTTTGAGGAATTGCTGTCCGGGAAGGGCGCAAAACCGTGGCTTTTTTACATGTTTTGTTGATTTTCATCTGTGGATCAGATTCCCCTTTCACAAAAGCTCCATTCCAAAAGCATAGTATGTATCTGTAACCTGCTGCATCAGTATCTGATTTGCAGCACCTACTCCATCTATGGCACCAAACAGGTCTAGAGGGCAGAGATGCCCATGTGACAGCAGCAGTGACAGATATGCGCAGCTGTACCTAAGCAATGATCATCATAAATAACCCTTGATGGTAGCAGGATAATCTCTAAAATAAAGCTATGCCTGAGTTTAGGCATAGTGCATGATACTAATTATGATCACGGCTGCCACATTCCAATTGATATTGCATATGTGTCAGTTCCTCTAAGACAGCTATACTGTGGAAGGTGATGTGTATCCTGGTCAGCTGGGTGTAACCTGCCAAATAGTTGGACAGGAACCTGGAGGGCCTGGCCTCCTCTCTGATCTCTTTGTGAGGGCAGGTACCACCCTCGACAGGAGGCTTCAAAGGAGCACACCCACTCAAAAGGAGTAGCAGCACACCAGGGGAGGAGGTGGGATTATGATAGGCAGTAGAACTCAGGTCAATACAAGTAGATTTCCACCATCTTGATTCTCACTGTCCCTTTCTCTCTTTCCTGTCCCTCCACTTCCTCTGAAGCAAAGCACTTTGGGTGTGACATCAGAAGGGCAATGTCCCCTCCGTTCGAGAGTGGACCACTAAATCAGGCTAGCTTTAGTCCAATCACCCGAGGACATTTTCCTTTCGAAGAAAGGGTATCTCACGCCTTCTGTAGATTTGCTCAGATCCTCCTAGATCCTTTAAGTTTGCAGAATCGCTTTGAAGGTCTCACTGGACTGAATTTTGGAAGCAGCACTTTCCAAAGCCCTTAGACTGAGGTGAATAAGGAATCATCCAAGACAGAAGAACAATCTGATGCCTACCCACTCCCAGGGAATATCAGGAGTGACCTCTGTTGTGGATCATGACCTACCACTATGCACCAGAATCTCCTGAGCTGGGGGAGCAGTCCCTGAATGGAACCATCCTATACCCAAGTCCCCATGAGTGAGCCTGACAGCACCTAGAGCACCAGACCAGCCAAAGCTCCCTGTTCTACAGCACCAAACCATTCACTCTGTGTTCAACACACCTGGGACAAGAGGGAAGTCACTGTTCCTGTTTGATACGACCTTCCGTCTCTTCAAAATTTTGTGCATGTTGAACGAGCTTGACACTGCATTTCGTCCTACCTAAAGCTCATCACCTGCTAGGCTGTCAGTGACTGCTTAATGTTGTGACCCAAACCAAATCACTGGACAGTCACACACCAACTGTATCAGGGGGTTACAATCATGAGTCGACCCAGCTAGCACTTGAACTGCTGCATTTGAACATGAAATTGTCGACCATAGCTTTTGATGGAGCGGTATTGACAAGTAACGAAGGAGGGGTGACACAGGAGATAGAGTCAGTGCAGCAAAAAACACCGGATATCGCGCAGATCAGAGCAGGTACAATTTTTGGCCAAGATGAAGAGTGAATGGGGTTAGAGGAATAGGACTAGGTGGATGTCGAATCTCTCAGGGAAGCGGAGGATTTAATGGTGTGCAGCCACAGAAATGTTGTAATTGTGTGGAAGAATGGGACATATAGCTACAACATGCAGAAGCAGAGGAGGCATATAACATATTGGCCAGTTCCAAGAGAGGGGGTGGGTTCTGCTTCAAAATATAATGTAGAACCACAAGAATATTATGCGTAAGATCACACATATGCTCAGACACGAGTCGCAACCCCAACAAATGCAGCTAGCACTGATGCAAATACAACTGCTGCAAGGGCAGCCACAGCAGGTACCCATGCAAACACAACAGGCCCAGCCGCAGCAAACACAAATACAGCAGGCTATGTACCAACATGGAACATGACTTCAGGAACACAGCACGCACCAACACCCAAATTGGAGATTGTGACTGTGATAGGAGCGAATCCTTTCATAGGTATGGGGATGAATTTGTATCCGCAATAAGGCAGCCCGCAGAGTGACTTGATGTGCTCAGTACTATCAGTGACACCATACCCCAAGAGGAACCAAGGGTGAAGGTGAGGTTAGGAGGCAAGGCGTTTTCATTTTTAGTTGACACTGGAGCCACTTGTTCCCGTGTCCACGAGGGAAAATTTATTTTCCTTTTACAGACAAATAACCAGTTTCTGTAGGGGAACATGACATGTCAATGCCTTTATTATACTCTAGGCAGACGCAAGTTAATATATTGAGAAGTGACCTAATGACGAAATTTAACAAGGCAATATCTTTCACTGACAAAACAAATAGTTTGCTGTAATCCAGGGATACATAAGAATGCGGCAGATATTATACTAGCCTTTCCAGGACAGAAAGCATTACGAGGAGTGCCTTTAGATCCAGAAGTATTTTTGTATTAAGTGACTATTTTATTGTCATGGTTACCCTTGTTGGCAGGAAAAATATTGAGAATACCTTTTTGTTCAGGCCACAAATCCCCATGGACGATAAGGAAGGGCAGATCACATAACTCTCTTAGAATAAGAAGCAACAGTGGTCAGAGAAGAAAGAATGATTCTTCACGGGACAGACGATGAAGGAAGGGGATGGAGAACAGTGATAGCCCGCCAGTGAAGGATACAGGTTGACATATTTGAGAGGTGAAGATTTGATTAGAGATGGCCATTGTGATGATGAACTAGTGTTTTATATAAGTATCACTTATTGGAATAAAGTGAAGAATATAGGAATACTGCATAGGATGACATTGGCAAAGAAAAAGACAAAACTTTTTCAGGAAGACTTAGAGAAAGTGCAGGAAATGTTGTGGACCAGGAGCCCATATGAAGTGGGTTTATTTAAAGGGATAGGGGCCTTTAAAATTAAATTAAAACTAGGAACTCTTTTACCATGAGCAAAGCAATACTCTATGTCCAGAGAGGCGGATGACGGTATATTTGACACCATCTCTGCATCAGTGAAGCAAAGCATATTAGTGCCTTCAGACTCATGATGTAACACGGCCGTGTACTGTGTCAAACTATTTAAGGGGGGTTGTGGAGATTTATCCAAGACCTTTGCCCTTCAAACAATATAGCAGAAGCTGAGTTTCCTTTGGTTCCAAACCCTGCAACAATATTGTGTAATATCCCATCCACAGCCAAGTATTTTGCATTTGCCGATTTACAAAATGCATTATTTTCGATTCCCATTCATGAAGACTCACAAGATTAGACTTCGTTTCCATATAGAACGATCCGCCTGAAACATACTTGTTTGCCTAAAGGGTACTGTGTGTCTGCTTCCATTTTTAACAGAGTCCTCCAGATGCACTTGAGTATTGTCCAACTTGAAAGTGCAATAATTCTGTATGTAGATGACGTTTTGGTGAGCAGTGAGACAGAGGAAAGGTGCAGAGAAGACTCAGTTAAACTTGTGACTATACTTTCAGAGAAAAGATATAAGGTAGACAAGGAGGAATTACAATATTATCAAGAATTTGTGTATATGGGACAGTTGATCTCTCACAAAGGGAAAAGGTCACACCTGAAAGAGCAGAAGCAATCATGAAAACTGTAGCACCTAAAACAGTGAGGTAAATGCAACAGTTTCTAGGCCTATTCAATTACTGCAGGCCTTGGGTTTTAATTACAGCACATACATTCGACCACTTTTACAAGGACTGAAAGAACCACAAGTAGATTCAAGCACAATAACATGGACAGAAGAAATGGCTGTAGGGTTTGAGGAATTGAAAAAAGCAACCAGTACAGCTCCTGTGTTGGGGATCTCAAATTATAGTAAAGAATTGTATTTATTCTCCCATTCAAATGGAGAAGTCATGACAGCAGTTCTTATGCAAAAGACGACATTAGGGCACGAACATAAAGCACTAGCATAGTATAGTGAGATTTTAGATCCAGTAATGAAGGGACACTACCCCTGTGAGGAGTCTTTAGCTGCTGCTGCATTTGCAATTGAAAAAGCTTCAAGTATAACAATCTGGTGTTCAGTAACATTAGTTATAGGGCATGCATTATTTGTGATTTTAGAGAAACCTAAAAGTACATTGACTACACAAAGATCTTCAGAATACGAGGTGATTACCTCCAACCTCGCATTTAAAATTATTAGATGTAAAACAGTGAATCCAGCAATGTTTATAGCAGAACCAATAGGAGAGGATGACTGTGTACTTGCTTGGACAATGCATATTGAACATTATAATGAAATCCCCTAAATTAGAGAAAAATACTATTGGAAGGGGAGAAATTGTTTTATTGATGGTACTTCAAAAATTGACCAGATGACAGGGGAAAGGCATACAGCAAGAGCTGTAATGAAACTAAATAGAGAAGGTGAATTTGAGGTTGTAACAAACATGAGGTTGCCTTCGAATTATTCAGCACAGGCTACAGAATTAATGTTTCTCATCGAAGCGCTGCTGAGCTTTAAGGATGAGGAAGTGATGGTGTACTCTGACTCCACCACTGTGACGTCAACCGCGCATGCAGGTCTGTCACGCTGGAAAAGGAGGGGCTTCATCCATGCAGATGGCACTCCAGTGCAACATGCGGCCCTACTGGATAGGCTTATAAAAGCATTACGTCCTTAGAATCGCAAAATGCTCAGCACATTCTAAGAGAGCAGATTTAATTTCCTGCGAAACAAAGCTGCAGATCTAGAGGTTAAAAAAGCAGCCCATTATCTACCCATATCTAGTTTAGAGAAAGAAGATATTAAATAAATGACAGGACGATGCATTTGGTAAAGGAGGGCTTTAACATGCTGTATATTGTTCAGTTAATTGAAGTGCAAGGTCGAGCTCCACAAGAAGAACAAGATTTATGGAGAAAGCAGTAGTGTTCTTAATCCCCCACTGAGGCAATTTGGAGGCAAGATAGCACTGGGAAGCCAGTTATGCCTATAGCATTATTGAGAGTAGCGCTTTTGCAGCTTCACTTCCCAGCACATACGCCTCGAGAGAGTCTAGCTGCAACAAATGCAGAGGAGTGGTTCTCACCTAATCTCCTGGAACACATGGCACAGTTCATTGTGAATTGCATTGTGTGTCAGAAATGTACTGCAGGACACACTTTGCAAACAGTAAGAGGAGCAATCCTTAGACCCAGCGCCCCATTTCAACATTTACATATAGATTGTGTAGATATCTGCTGGTTGTAGTGTGTCCTTTTTCTAGATGGATAGAAGCAGATTGAGGTGTTCCCCAGGTGGGGTGTGTGCAAAGTGTTGCTGTCTAACAATGGACCACACTTTGTTAATGAACCTTTTGAACAAATAGCCATTCCATAAGGCATAAAAACACACATTTACGTCTGCTTATCATCCACAGACCAATGCTATCTATGAGAGATTAAACAGACTACTTAAAGAGAGGATAGTCAACATTAAGATTACTTTAAAAATGAGGTGGTTGCTTTGTCTGCCCCTGCATTTTTTACATTAAGAAACCAGCCTGGTTCTGATCACCATCTAACACCTCATGAGTTGGTGACTTAACACTGTATGAGCATCCCATTGACTCCTCCAACTAGGGTAAGAACTGATGCCCAAAGTGTAGGGAGGGCATTAGGTGATGAGATGCATGAATATTTAACAACAATGATTGCAACTGTTTCTTTCATGTCTCAACAGATCAAGAACAGAAGGGAGGGGTCAAAAGGAAGCAACACAAACAATCAGGTGCATGAAACCGAAGATCTGCTCAAACCTCTAAAACTGTATCCAGGATACCAGGTGTTAGTGGAGAAATTCATACGCACCTGGAGCACATCCTGTTTTTAGGGTCCCCATGACGTTGAAGAAGCTAGCCCGAATGCAGTAAAATTGAGGGGGCGAAGAGCATGGCTACATAAGTCAAACCGTATAAAGGCAAAACATCGGCCCCTCCCGAAGACATCCCAAGAAAAGCAAGACAAGTAGTTCTCCGTGTACTGATCCACCCAAATGAAGCAGGACAAGTAGTTCTGTGGATGCAGACCCGCCAAATGGCTAGGAACGAGATCAAGGAGAATAAAGTGCACAAAAGCACCAGAGGATTTAACATCTTTTTGAATCAATTAAAGATCATTGGTTTCCAGATTTGACAAGGAGAATATAGACTTGCAGGAAGGTTTAAAGGAACAATGAGAGAAGAGTACGGACCTTGAAGAAAAAGAATATCAACTATAATTTTTGATACCCATTATCACACTAGTATATATATTTGTATCTGTTCTTTTTTCTTACATACTGCAGGCTTATCCAGATTTAATTTGAATAGGAATAAACATTATTACATTTTTGCAGGACCCAACGAACAACTGTATTGTCTGGAGAGTGATAATTGCAATAATACTCAAGTTTTTGATATAGAAGTTATTAAAAAGGAGATAAACAAATTTACATATCAAAGTAAACATAAGATGGAGAGTCTTCAAATTTTTGAGATTCATTTTGATAGGGTTTTCTGTGATATTGATGGTGATATCAGCTGGTTATATGATGTGTGTTTTTCTCCTTCTTTTTAAGGCATTGCAAAGTGTTGCAGAAAATCACACTAGCATAGAGGGTAATAATGGCACTGATATGAAGGGTATCAATGAAAAACATTATTGTCCCCACTAACAGCACAGACAGCCTGTTTTACAATATAACTAGATGTTTATTTTGATTTAAAAGGGATGTTGAGGAGAACCATGAAAGTATAAATGTATATCTTTAAAATTCAGTTAATTTAAAAAATAACCTATGATACCAGCACATGAAAAGGTGGGTGAAAGAACATCAGACACAAGTTGTTATGTTTGCTCATTAATACTGTAGCCCATGAATGCAGCTGTAACAGTCAAGAGGGTCAGTTATACCACAGAGGGGCCCGAGACCCAAAGACCCGCCTGGCTGGGGAATGGTGGGTTCAGGAGATATCTAATCCAGGGGAAGCACAGACGGAGAAATGTAATATGGAACTCCAGGACGGGCCCAAAGGAGTCGGAAAGCAGCCTTTCTGCGAAGAAGCAGAGACGCCAACGTTCAATTCTGGTGGCGGTCTGAAAGACATGGAACCTTCGGGCGGTCACACGAGAGTCAGAACGTCGCACTCATACGAATTTGAAGAGACGCCCACGTTCGACTCTGACAGCCGACAGAGTAGTCAAGGAACCGCGACTAGGGAGAGGTGGGGCTGCCGCGGCATGGGGAACCTGCGGGTACTCGGCAGTTGTAAACCACCTGAGAACTGCAGAGTCGTGGATTATGAACGACAGCGTTGTAACAAAATAATAGAGCAGGACAAAAACACGAGACTCCCAGAGACCCACCAAAACCCTTCCAGGAAGGAACTAAGAACTCACCTGGTCAGAGATGACTGGAACAGGGAGCGGTTGGAGGTCGATGTTGAAGACAGCTTGCAATGCCTCAATGGAAAAGGGGGTGGGGCTTGGGAGAGTTTATATAGACTGGAGGAGGAAGTGAACACTGATTGGCCTGTTAAACTCCGCCTATATAAAGACAACGCTGGAAGGCGAGAGTGTGCTCATTCTTGGCTTTGTTGCAGATTGAACCAGACAGGAGATCAGGAGCTGCTGAAGGCTGGTGGGCGTATGAGGACTAGAAGGAGAAGCCTTGCCAGAAGTCCTTACCAGATCCTCTGCAAGGATCAGAGAAGAAGCATACGCACAGAGAAAGGACCTTGCAGCAAATTTTGATTAAAGCTTATTTTCTTTTTATCCTTTTTGAAATAGTCTGAATAAAGACCCATTTTAATTTCCATCAAGCTGCCTAGCTGTCTCATTGTCACAAATTTTGGTGGCAGCGGTGGGATCCTGAAACACGGTATGGAGAGTAACATCAAGGCCTTAGCAGAAGGACAGCAACAGCTTCAGCAACTGGTGCAGGTGCAGGGACATCAAGCCCAGGAGGATCGACAAGCCATACAACAAGCCCTACAGTTGCAAGCTGCCTCCCAGGATGCCCTGAAGAAAGTGACAGAAGCTGTGGTCGCTCATAGAGGCATGACGCCTGCCCCTTCCAACATTCTACAGAAATTCCAGGCCGGCGAGGATCCAGGTTATTTCTTTACAAATTTCGAACGGGTCGCTAGAAACTCCCAGTGGCCGGTGGAGAAATGGGGGCACTTCATAGCTCCTTTGCTAACAGGCTCAATGCAAGGGGCTTACCAGGCGGCAAACCCTAACAGAGACACAAGTTACGCGGACATGAAAAGAACCATCCTAGAAAAGATGGGGGTGAATGAGGAGGCATATCGTCAGAAACTTCGGGAAACCAAACTCCGCAATGGGGAAACTCAGAGGCAACTGTACTATCGGGTACACGACTTAACCGAAAAATGGTTAAAACCAGCCAACTGCACTATACCTGAAATCATAGACAAAGTGAAGTTAGATCAGTTTGTGGATGCACTCCAAGCAATATGCAACGATGGGTCCGACAACACCATCGACCCACTCTCACTGAAGCCATAGACATTGCCCCAGCATTCCAAAAAGCCGCTGGAGCCAGGATAAATCCTGTGGAAGGAGGAAATAAACCCTTACTTCCTCGACCCACGAATATGGGAGATGTAAAGCCAACCAAGGTAGATCCCAGAGGTTCGACATGGCCCATCTCCAGCAGGCAACCTCAGTGTTATGATTGTGGGGAGTGGGGACATATCGCCCGATTTTTCCCAAGGAAGAACAAACCAGAACCTATGGAGCTTGGTTGTATACAGAACCGGGAGTTTAGAAGGAGAATAGAGCCCTATACAGTGGAAGTTCGAGTGGACAGTGTACCCCGACAAGGCCTGGTCGACAGTGGAAGCGAGCAAACTGCCATCAGACCAGAAGTAAGTGTCTTGGGAAAAAAGGGGAAGCAAAATATTTTGGTGAAATGTGTACATGGGGATGTAAAGTCCTACCCTTCCAAAGAAGTAAACATAGAGGTTAACAGGGTTCACACACCAATGGAGGTAGCCATCATGCCTCATATACCTGCTCCTGTGTTAATAGGGACTGAACTGCCCAACTTTGATGACTGTGTTAGAGAAAAGGAATGGTTAAGAAGAGCTCCTTTCTCCAAAACTGATATTGAAGGGAATAGGGAGAGAATACCAAGGAAAACCAGAAGAGAGGTGAAAGAAGAGAAACAGAGATGGGTGGAGAGTTTCAGTGGACTCGTAGATTGGATTTCTGAAGATAAAAGAGTTTCTTTTAGAAGCAAAACACTAACTGACCCATCTTTAAGGCATGTCCTCGAGGAAGCAATGAAAGACCCAGAAAGTACAAGCAGTTATCCGAGGTTTAAAGTACAGCGGGGACTTCTATGCCGGGTTACCAAAAAGCCTGATGAACAGGAGATGGAGCAACTTCTAGTACCCCTGAGTTTCAGAAAGTCTATACTGGTGATGGCTCATGATGACCAGACAGGCGGTCACCTGGCCAGAGAGAAAACCCTAGAGAAAATCTTGAAGCATTTTTACTGGCCAGGAGTTTATAAGGAAGTGGCAAAGTACTTTGATGAATGCCCCACATGCCAAAAATCAAACCCAAACAAACCAAGACGTGCCCCATTAGTACCTATGCCATTAATCAAAGAACCATTTTTTAGGATTGGCATGGATATAGTAGGTCCACTGGAACCCAGTAGTCGTGGATACCAATATCTATTAGTAGTGGTGGACTATGCTACAAGATATCCAGAAGCTTTTCCGATGAGAGGAACAAGTACCATCCAAGTATGCAACCAATTGATTTAATTCTTTGCCAGGATAGCAATACCATCAGAAATAGTAACGGATGAAGGTCGAAATTTTGTCTCAGGAGTGATGAGAAGAGTATGTCAACAGCTTCAAATAAAGCAAATCCGTATGTTGGTTTACCATCCACAAACCGATGGTTTAGTAGAGCGTTATAACAAGACCATTAAGCTAATGCTTAAAAAGGTAACGGCACCTACCGGAAAGAATTGGGACAGAGCAGTACCCTGGGTCCTAATGGTATTAAGGGATACTCCACAATCTTCGACAGGTTTTTCACCCTTTGAATTATTGTTTGGACATCAACCGAAAACAATACTGAATATTGCCAAAGAAGAATGGGAAGGTCAAGAGGATCCTGCCACCCTAACAGACTATGTGATCGAACTCCAGGATAATTTAACTAGGATGAGGGAGCTGGCACAAAACAAACTGGGAAGATCCCAGTTGACCCAAGAAAAATATTACAATCGGAACACCAGAGTTCGACAGTTTAAAATAGGTGACCAGGTGTTAGTATTATTGCCCACAAGCCAGAACAAAATGTTGGCCCAATGGAGGGGGTCATATAAAATAAAGGCAATATTAGGTCCAGTAAATTACTTGGTGGATCAACCCGATCGGAAGGAAAAAACACAGAATTACCACATAAACTTGCTGAAGGAATGGAAGACTACGGACAAAGCCATACAGGTAGTCACAAGAACGACCCAGAAACCTGCATTCAATTCAATTCAGTGGGGAAAACAGCTCAAAACAGAAGAGAAAAGAGAATTGAAGGAACACCTTGAGCCTTTAAGTAATGTGTTTTCCTTCTACCCAGGAAGAACACACTTGGCAGAACACAAGATTGAAACAGAACCAGGACAGATCATAAGGATCCGTCCTTACCGATTCCCTGAGTCAAAAAGGAATGCAGTGCAAGCAGAAGTGGAGGATATGCTGAGGCTGGGGGTAATTTAACCATCATGTAGCCACTGGTCATCCCCTATAGTTCTGATCCCAAAACCGGATGGGAGTATACGCTTTTGTATGGACTACAGACAATTGAATTCCATCTCTACATACCAAGCCTACCCCATGCCCCGTATTGATAAACTTATTGAACAGTTAGGCACTGCTAAGTACATTAGTACCATTGATCTGACAAAGGGTTATTGGCAGATTCCACTAAGGACTGAAGATAAAATCAAAACCGCTTTTTCTACCCCTTCTGGTCTATATCAATTTACAGTACTACCATTTGGTTTACATGGAGCCCCAGCAACTTTTCAATCACTGATGAATCAGTTTCTCGCTCCTCATAAGGGATACAGTGCAGCCTACCTGGATGACATAGTTGTATACAGTAAACACTGGAAGGATCCTCTGAGTCAACTATCATCCGTAATAAAATCATTGCAATCAGCAGGTCTTAACATAAACCCAAAGAAAACTCTACTGGCCACCAATCAGACTCGATACCTGGGATATCTGGTCGGGGACGGGGTTACAAGACCCCAGTTGGACAAAATTGAAGCAATAGGGAAACTGCCTATGCCCAGCCATAAGAGGCAGATCAGAGCCTTTTTAGGCTTCATTGGATATTATCGGCGCTTCATACCTTTGTTTTCTTCCATTGCCAGCCCGTTGACGGAGGCTCTCAAATCTTCCTACAAAGGCGACCTGCTTAAAGATGAAGAAGCTTGTAAAGCCTTTACAGAGCTGAAACAGATAATATCAACACAACCTGTTCTAAGGTGTCCCAATTTCAAAGAAAGATTTTTTGTGCAATCAGACGCATCAAGAATAGGAATAGGGGCCGTACTATCACAAGGTAGTGAAACTGATCTACGACCAGTGGCCTTTATAAGTTGCAAGCTCTTACCACATGTGGTGGTGTATTCTACCATTGAGAAAGAATGTCTAGCTATCAAATGGGCCATTGAGACACTCAGATATTACCTCGCTGGAAGAAAGTTTATAGTTTTTACAGATCATGCTCCCCTCCAATAGTTGGCCATGCACAAGGACTCAAACCAACGAGTATTGAGATGGTTCTTGACCCTACAGGAATTTTGTTTTGAAACAGTGCACAGACCAGCGGCTTTCCAATTAGTTCCAGATTACCTATCCAGAAATCCTGACCAGCCCGATCTGCTGGATGCTTCGGGGGATATATGTACCAGTCAAGAGGGTCAGTTACACCACGGAGGGGCCTGAGACCCAGACACCCACCTGGTTGGGGAATGGTGTGGTCAGGAGATCCAGGTGAAGCACAGACAGAGAAATGTATTATGGAACTCCAGGAAGGGTCCAAAAGAGTCGGAGCGCAGCCTTTCTGCGACGAAGCAGAGACGCCGACGCTCGATTCTGGTGGCGGTCCGAAAGCCATGGAACCTTCGGGCGGACACACGAGAGTCAGAACGTCGCACTCATGCGAATTAGAAGAGACGCCGACGCTCGACTCTGACAGCCGACAGAGAAGTCAAGGAACCGCGAGCAGGGAGAGGCGGGGCTGCCGCGGCATGGGGAACCTGCAAGTACTCGGCAGTTGTAACCCACCTGAGAACCGCGGAGCCGCGGATTATGAAAGACAGCGTTGTAACAACATAATAGAGCAGGACAAAAACACAAGACTCCCAGAGACCCACCAAAACCCTTCCAGGATGGAATTAAGAACTCACCTGGTCAGAGATGACTGGAACAAGGAGCGGATGGAGGTCGAGGTCGAAGACAGCTTGCAATGCCTCAAGGGAAAAGGGGGCGGGGCTTTGGAGAGTTTATATAGACTGGAGGAGGAAGTGAACACTGATTGGCCTGTTAAACTCCGCCTATATAAAGACAACGCTGGAAGGCGAGAGTGTGTTCATTCTTGGTTTTGTTGCAGATCGAACCAGACAGGACATCAGGAACTGCTGAAGGCTGGTGGGCGTATGAGGACTAGAAGGAGAAGCCTTGCCAGAAGTCCTTACCAGATCCCCTGCAAGGATCAGAGAAGAAACATATGCACAGAGAAAGGACCTTTCAGCAAAGTTACTCACATGGGTCGACAATGAAGCAGGACCAGTTTTTATAATACCAATGAGAAATGCAACAACATGCTTCAGTAATTATGGCCTGATCCTGGTTGGATAATTGAATTCCCAGGATGGAATGGAGGAACTGCAGTGGTAACGGATCAATATTAGGCCTCTGGATCCAGAGCCTACATACAGTTGCCTATGAACTGGAGAGGAATATGCTCTATGATAATGCTACATGTACCAGCATTGGTGATTCCCCAAAGTGACGTCCATATTGATGAATTTCCAAAAATGGATGGAAATTTAAGACTAAAGGGATCACCTGAACTCGGCCGACTGAAGGGAAGCAATTATTTGTCTGCAAAATCAATGGAGTACTATAACAATACTCCAGATGAGCATACATTGTTCAGCAAGATGGCAATGATAATGACAGCTATATTCTTGCCAGGACTTCAAGCTGCAGTAAACGCCAATTGGCTGCAGATTACAAGCTGGCAGCAGACAATCAATTCAAGAATAAAAGGATTCAATACAATCAGAAAAGAATTAAGAGCCATCAGGCTGATGACTCTCCAGGACAGTTATGCCATGGGCTAAAAAAGAGGAGGCATGTGTGGCAAGGTCGGCCTTTCTTGCTGTATGTGTATACCATCTGATGATGGAGGAAATGGAACCCTGACAGAAGCAATAAACATCCTACCGACTTTGCTCACAAAGGTGGTGGAGGATGTAGACAAAATTGCAGATGATGATTGGTTTTCATCTGTGTTTTCAGGCATTCAGACCTGACTAGCAAATCCTTTCAAAATGCTTGGAGCAACACTAGTGTTTGTTTTGCTAGGATTCTGTCTCATAAGGATCATTTTGGAACAATGTAAGAAGGCAGACAAGAAAGCTATTGGGGTGAAACATATGTTTGACATTGATGATGCAACGGGTGAGCAGATGCAAAATGAAGGCAGTACCAATGAGAATATAAAGAAAAGTACCCTTGCACCTACAGGAACCAGGTTCCAAAACCCAAATGATCAGAAAAGATATGTAGGATGGTGGATATTCTGTTTTCCATCTGGAGAGTGTTCTTAAATGACCTGGAGTGCTGAACAACACATAGAAAATGCAGGCCAACTGAGGGGGGGTGACAAAGATTTGGATCCCAAATAAAGAAGCTGGATGAAGAGAAGATGCTGATAGACGATGAAGAAGCGATAAAGACTATGGAAAAAGAGAATGTGGTCAAAACTTCGACCAGAGGGGACAATGTAGAGGAGCAGCTAAACATTTATTTGCCAGTTCCTACCCCCTGACCACCATCACATTGGAACAGTCAAAGAAAAACCATAGATGGGAGTCCCTGCGTTGTTCCTATACCACATCGAGTGTATGAGAGGCATTGTGCACTCAGGCATCCTTACAGAATGTACCCCTGCACTGAAAGTGTGGAAGGATGTCACATGGAAGAAAGCTACATAAAAGGATGCCGCCTGCAAGAAGTCCACATTAATCAGTGAATATCGTGGATGGATGTGAAATCAAATCTATGTGAAAAAAGTGATGTCATGAAGAAGATATTTGAACCTACGTTGAAACGATATGAAAATATTAAGTAACAATGTAACTGAAGTATTAAGAGTGACCTAAAACTAGATACAAATGGAGTAACTTCAGGGACGTCATTTAGGAGTCCCCAGAGGTCTCAAATGTGACCTCTGAGGTCTCCCTTGCGACCTCTGTGGTCTTCCTTGTGACCTCTATAAAAAAAATAAAACATATTCTTTTTTTTTTTTGTAATGCAAGCTTATGGGCTGTGGCCAGCACCATGTGGCTCTTTGGTTTGGTAGTGGCTGGCTTTCTTGTTCAAGCCCCTGAAAAAAAAGAAGAACAATAAGAACAGGAGTGCCACAAGTCTAACACTTTCAGCACTCACCCTAAATAAGAAAGAATAGGAATACCAAATAATGTGTCTTTCTGGAATTCTATACAATAATTGGTAGACTCATTAAAGGTTTATTTCAGGCACACTTCAGGGGATGAGTCACTGATTTAGTCTGTTCTTAAACGCCTCAACTCAGCCTTTCATCCTTCTGAGGTTGATAAATGAGTACCAACACAGGTTGGGTGACATTGGGTGTATATTCTTTCTATATAAATTGCTTAAGCGTAAGCGCTATATAATAACACATCATTATCATTTGGTCATGGATGTCTGCTTGCATTCACAGTAATTTGGTAATATGGGCTTATACACACTGATCTTAACGATACATATGGCGATCCATTTTTGTATGAAATGTACATCAAATTATAGTGATATCATAACCATATTTTTCTTAGTGTACAATGCTAGGTGATGCCACTTCCTGTTTTGTCAAGGGGTGAAAAGCCATGTTCCATCGCTTCCTGCGATATCACTTAGGTGTGGGGTCAAATGACATCACTTCCTGTGATGTCATCAGGGGGTCAAGGTCGTGTGATGTCACTTCCCCTGCCCCTGGCATTTTGGTGAAATGACATCCCTGAGTAACTTGCTGCCCAATAACTAAATACGCAATAACGCAATGTAGAAAGACAATGTATAGAAGCTTGTTATGGAGCAGAGGTTTTCAAAGTGTGGAGTGCACCCCCCCAAGGGGGGGTGCAGGTGCATCCCAGGGGTTGCACCATAGCCCAGCAGGAAATGGTAAAAAATCTTTTTTTAGATTGGAGGAAATGGGCAGGGGTGGCTCACATGATTGGACCGGACCATAAAACGGTCTCAGGCACCGATGAAAAAGTGTCCCGCAGTTTCAAATGGATATTCATTATTTTAGTCAAACACTGTTTGAATAGTACCCAAAGGGGTGATTTTTGTTACAATGTAAGCAAAGTGTGATATTATAAGAATATTTATTCAGCAACATTGGTCATAACTACTCGCTGCATAGTGAAGTCACTCATCAAACTGGCCCACATTGGCCATAAAAGTGGCCCATTTTGTCTGCCCTACACTAGCATTTTGCATTTTTTGGTATGGGCATCACCCTATTGCACTATAGGCCAGTCTGAGCATGGCAGCTCATCCATAATGGGATGAGGGAGTGCTCCTGGGCTGGCTGAACTGTCAAAGGGAAACAACGTTTCCCTTTGACAGTTCAGTTCCCCGGCCGCACTTGCTCACTGAGCCATCTAATGCTGGGGGTGTTTTGCTTCGCCAGCCTTGCATGGCTCATTGGAAATGCTGGCTGGGGCAATGCATGTCTTTGTGTGCGAGGGGGAGCTCCTGCACCTCCTCGCACATACAGACAGAGCAACCTGGAGTGGGGCATTTCATCACCCATGCACAGGCCCCTGCAGAAGGGTGTGTGTGTGTGTGTGTATGTGTGTGTGTGTGTGTCTGTGTGTGTGTGTGTGTGTGTGTGTGTGTGTTTGTTTTAGTCCATTGAGCTGATTTTGGTGAGTTGGGGCAGAGGGTGGAAGGAGGGTTGTACAACAAAGGCATTTAAAAAATGCCTTTGTTGCACAATCCCCCTACCCAACTGCCAAAATCAGCTCTCCTTCTGAGGCGCTGTGGCGCCCAGGGGCTAGGGAGGGTATTTTTTTACTGGATATCTATTATAGATGTCCAGTCAAAAATACCATGCTTTTCCCTTTGGCCCCCCAGCGGCAATTACAAACTGTTTGCCGTCTTACCCATTTTTTTTAGAGTATACTCTAAAATGCAACATTTTAACCCATTATTTAAAAAAGATTCACAGGTGGAAAACCCCCCACAAACCCCCAGTGATTGGTTCAGGCTCCCTCGCTGCGCTTGGTCGCCATGCTGTTTTTGTGGGAAATATTTATGGCCCCTCCACTTAAAAAATTCACCAGCTCCCACTGGCCCTCGGACTGTGTTAGGAGTAGAGTGGGCGGAGCCCAGGGACTGTGGTGGGAGCATGATGTGTGGGAGCACTGGGATAGTGGTGGGAGCAAGGTGGGGACAGGCCAGGGTCTGTGATGTTGTGGGGAAAGCCCAGGGACTGGGTAGAAGTGGGATGAGGGAGCCCAGCGACTGTAGGGGAGCCCACGGACTATACTGGGAGTAGGGTGTGCTCACAGCTCATAATAGTTCATAGCCATTTATACATACAGTCCATTTGGCATTTGTGGGGGGGACCAGCCTGCCCAGCTTTTGCTCAAGGGGGGGCCCAGGCCAAAAAAGTTTGAAGAACACTGTTATAGAGGAATATATAACGAGATGTAAGGCAAACAGGGAGGGTGGTCCTAAATCCTGAGAATTAGATCCATCACCCATTGTTCCATTGCCTGGAATGAGTGCAATGTCATAGAAGTAGGGTTATATGGCAGGGCGGATGGTTCAGAAATAGGGGATTTGTGGGTGTCATTCTGTGCTGATCTAGATGATGAGTTTAAAAGCAGCATTTAGTCATTAAAAAGATCAGAGGATAAGTTAATCAAGGAAAGATCCTCTGTATTAGGCAGGTCAGCCTCATGCCATAAAGATCCACCAAATATTGAGCTGACGGTATATCTTCAGCTTGTGTGTCGGAGAACTCCCTAGAATCTGAAGCGTTCAACCTTAATTGCTGACATACAGCATCCACTTCGGACAGTGCGGTTTATTCCGATAAGTAACCTCCTTAGACATCCACCTTAATTTAAATGCCATCTAGAATTTTGAAAAAGCTAGTTTCCTGAGAGCAACATTATATAAAGTTATGAGATGTCCTGCAAACAAATAGAAGAATACTTTTTCATGGTAGCTGGGGAATGAAAAGGTGGAGGAAGCTACAGGATTGTTGTGTCTGGCATCCTGGTTGTTATCTGGTAAATTGTAAGCCAGATTAAAGGATAGAATATGAAAGGAAGAAATAAGTGTGGCTAGACTTAGTTGGGTTCTATTATAGAAAAGGAGGTTGAACGTTAAACCCATTAGTGTATTCTTATCAACAGAAATATATTTTCTACCATGTTAATAGGAATCAAAACAAGATCCCATTTTCACTGAATTGGTTACACATATTGTCCGTGACGTCCAGCGATGAGACTGCTGCCATTGGTCTCAGCCCAATGGATCCAAAAATACCAGGGTGTGAAATGTGTTATGAAACATTGGCAGAGACTTTTGTATTTAAACATTTTGATGGCATAAACTAACTAACGCCTCTTATATATTGAAAGTTTTTCTTATAAAAAGGAAACATTGTTTTGAGAGAATATGTAACTGATTGTGTAAATGTTCTGGATCAGATTTAATATTGCCTGAACTGTGATATTGAGTATTCTTCATCAATGTAGAAGGCTCTGACGTAGGATTATTTAAGGAATTATCAACCCTTACAGATGAAAGTACTTAGGTCATATATAAATGTTTTCAGATGCATGTTCTGAGATTGCCTGATAAAATATCTAGCATTTGTTTATGAAATGTTGGGGTATTTCTTTAGATACAATGGAAATAAGAGGCCTGGGTATGTTTATAGAGGAAGAGATCACAGGGGCAACCCGCTGGCCTTGGAAGCAAGACCACCAGAGCAAGAGAGCTTTGAATCCCGGATCTGCACTTAGAAACCTAGGCACGTTATAAAAAACAATTAAATACAAAATGAAAGATAGACAGTATTGGGCAACATGTAAAAAGCGTGACCAGTGGAAAGTTCTTGTCATTTGTTTATTAATTGTGAAAATATGAAACGTGAAAAATGCAACAACACAACGCTTTGGACCATATGGTTAATGATACTGACATCTTTGCATCCATTCTTAAATGGTCATCATATGGAATGAAGTCTTCCAACTTTGAATGTGTGTTGGATTTATGCCTTGTTTTCAACAGCCTGAATGGGCTTTTTTAACCTAGTTTTGTGTAGATTGCGACGCATGATCACTTTGTTTGAGCAACATATATAAACATTACATCTTGTAGATGTTAGAGGTTTTTTTGTTAGTGTACGAGCATGGTGAAAAATGTGTTTTTAACTAACCACAATAAAACAATGTTTCTGAGAGATGCCTTTGTTACTTTGCAGTAACACTAACATATTTAAAGTAACATTTGGCTTTTTCGAATGCCTAGGTGTTACCCCTCAGATGATCGGTTATGTTGAGTGTGTTGTGCTTTCCTAAAATCAAACATTACAAACATAAACACAAATACAAGATATACAGAACCATATTTTAACATTGTCTAATTTACTTCAGAAATTCTTTCTTCACCGGGTAAGGCATGAAACGGATCAATAGCAATTCTTCAGAAACATGGAGAGGTGCTGCAGGACAAATGTAGGAGGATACATTTTCAGCTGGGTTGAGGGCCATGTCACAGACAAATATTTGACAAGCATTTGAAAATGTGTCCTTCTTTCCGTCTAGGCATACTTACACGTGCATCCGTTAACTTACAGCATTCTTAGCCCTTTATCTGGTGACTCTCCATGGAATCAGAGTGCTGCATCCAAAATATAAAAGAATCGTTGCGAACCCTGGTCCTGAGGAGGGCATACTTATACCTGCATACACTCCCATCTTGGCCCAATTTAGACGAACAACACTGTTTCTTAAAAACTCTCATGTGTTGCAAGGTTTGATATTAGGAAAAGATTGAACGTGGCTTTTTTGGGCTATCCACAGAATCTTCCTCAACCGTGCAGTGACTAAGGCAATGTCAGGCCAGGGCAATGCATATTTTACATTGAACACCCACTTAAGTAAAATAGAGGCTGATTGTGTTAATAATGGAGGCTTATTGTGTTAAGGCGGGCTGTTTTCAGCTCTGCCGAAAACCAAGGTGCAGTGGGAGTTATCCGTGGATGAATGAGGTTGAGTGGTAAGACAATGTCTGCTACTAAGAGAAGAGTCTGCGTTAGAGTAGACAAGTCAGGTGTAAATATCAGTTTACATTCATCGGCCGTCAGAGTGGCCAGTGCCATTCGATCCACCCACTGCCAGTTCCGGTGTGTTATGGACGTAGGACCAGGTATTGGGGTATATGAGACTTTCAAAATACAGAATGAGAGAAGATAGTGATTGGACCAATTCACCGGGCTGGGGGGGGTTCACTTTGTAGATGTTGATTTGCTGAAAAAATGAGATCGAGATTATCTCCTAGCTTGTGGGTAGGCTGCACCACAAGCTGGTTTAGGCCCAGGTCTGCCATAGAACTGTCGAAGTGGGATGGGCCGCTGGCCAGAGGAGGGTTATATCTGACATTAAAGTGGGGGTGGGGGTGAGGCATTTGAAAGAATGGCTTTTCATTAATAGGTGGTATTTTTCTTTCTTATTTGGGAGGAAAATGCTGGTGGTGTTTTGGTGCATGGTAAAAGACATCAGACACGCACACATATAAGGAATGCTGAGTCCTTTGTGGTTCTCGGCTTACCATATATGCTGATTTAAAGATCTTTAATTTGCACATGCATGTTTATTTTACATATTTTTTTTTTTTACTTGCACATCCCTTTGGTCCAATGTTCCTATCTCCTTCTCTTTATTACACCAATATGCCTCCTTTGTAACTCTCAAATTTTGTGAGGAATATTTCTGCTGCCATGGGCTTGGGCATTTTGTTTAAAAAATAACCACATTAATGAATGAGTCACACATTTCTGTGTACACAAGAGCTACCCTAAATGATATACTTCGACTGGGACCCCAGTCGCTCACTACCTTGTTCTGCCCAACTTCTCTAAATCCAGTCTAATACCGTTCCCTACATTTCCTAAGAGTGACCCAAGAAATGGCCTCTGGTCTCTGAAAGCTGCCTGAGACCGAATAGGAGATCCAGGCACCTTTTCCCCTTTAAACTACGTGGTCAAACTTTGGACAATCTGTTAAATAGTATTCCAGTAAAATCACCTGAAATCCCAGTGATTCAAGGTTCATGCAGGACAATGTGCCCTGGCCAACTACATGCTAACCTAATGCCAGAAACATGCACCAATCTGCCAATGGACAGCTTGCACCATTACAATCCCAAGCCAATGATGGGTTAGTTTTCGAAACGTACAAAATAACTGGCACAGTAACAACTGCACAATGCAATGTGGCTCAGCTTTGCAAAGTGTGCATAATGGATGCTGCCACCTTTGTGCTATTTGAACATTCTAAAATCACCCTTTACTGTGTGAAGAGGGTCTATGTTTTCTGGTCTTAGGGTGCTAATATTGAATACTGGAATCTGCATGTATTGTGCTTACTGTGACTAATAGAATCTGGTCTTGCTGTGCTAACAGGGTTTAAGGGATTCTGCACTGCAATGATGAATGGCCATAATGGAGTCTGGCACTGGCATGCTAACCCAGGAAGCCTTGGAATTCTGCGAGAGGGTCTACACCTGGACTTCACCAGTTGGCAGAATCTAAACGGGTGAAGTTGAGCATCTATAATAACATTTTGCAATGCAAGAAGAACTTTCTCTGGCATCCTCATACCAAATAGACAATAAAAGAAGGCAGATTAAGATGCCTTGAAAGGGAAGGAAGGTTTGGCTTCCTATTTCTCAGGGGAATATCGCCACGCATTTATGTTACATCAAAGGAGATACTTAGGAAAAGCAACTCAGAGATGCAACGTGAGCGTCTCCTAAACAAGTGTTCATGTTTTACATCCCAAAATAGCAATGCCTATACGGAAAGTGTCCACTAACACACTTTGGATGGATCCGAAAGATGTCTACACGAAGTTTCATAGCATCACCAAATCTGTTTAACGATATGGAATAAATCAAAATTTCAGATTAACAAAACAGGTAAACTACTAAAATACTAAAATGTAAGTGATGTTTATTGCCGGTTAGGACATGTCTTCTCTTGTGATTTGTAGTGATTTTATGTATGTTCTGTAGATCATTTTATGAGATTTTATGAAAGATGCTATATGATATGTGATATATTTTGATAATTTGATGTTTAGAAATGTTTCAAATCTATTTTGATTTTTTTGTGTGTAAAGTTTTATACTGAAAAACAATAAACAAATAATAATAATAGTTTAAAAGGGTAAATCACATTGAAATTGATCCAATCATCAAAGAAAATCACTTGGGGTCTGACTCATGGAATTCTTAGCACGATGCAAAGTGACTTTGCACTGCCAACCAACACCCTGATTCATATAGCAGTGCAAAATTCACTGTGCAAATAGTACTTTTGCAATGTATAGTGACTTTGCACTGCAAAAATACACTGCACTGCTGCAAAAAGACACGTTGCACCGTTCTGTGAATCAGGGTATATTGTTGGCAGTGCAAAAACACTTGCCAACGTGCTAACAATTCCATGTATTATGCCCTTTTAAAGAACTCATTAACAAGTGTAACCTTCTGCATGCAGTACTGGGAAGCTACCAAACCCTAAGCCACAAGATGGAGTCTCAAATACCATATGCAACCCAAACTACGCCTGTTATACTGAAATAAAGAAATGGAGACTCATGGAAAGGCGGCAACTACCTATGATAGATTCTGAACAGGTGCAATGATTTATGAAGAAAAAAAGAAAAAAACGTTGGCACATGCCTGGCATGTTAGCCCACACACGCAGACTGTTTAGGAAAATGCTTATTCGCAAACACTGGTTATAAATGTGATCTGTTTATTTGTGGGTTGGTTTTGTCTACGAACTGTGTTTCTTTCTGTGAATGAAGTTTAAAGGTTTTACTGAATTGTTGGAATTGAAAAGATATTATGCCTCCTATCGCAGTATTTGAATGTGTGTTGGCCTACGCCAAGATGTCTAAAATATCATGTAAAAAGACTCCGTGGCAAGGTCTTGACCTTAACGAAAAATTGTGTAAGTCGCCATCTTGGATTTAGCCGCCATTTTAGGTTCTCTTGTAATGTGGAAGTCACCCTGAACATCAAAATGGAGGCCGAATGACATTCTGAGTGAGATTCTGGCTGTTGTGACCTCCGCACACATGAATAAGTAATATGCCTGCAGGCCACTTGTCGGGGTCGCGAACTGAGACCTTGTCCTATCCCTGACCTATGTGTAAATGTACAACTATATCAGCGAAACTGATCAAAATGCATAAATTATAGGATTGACCTGGCAAGGAACCCTAGGCCTGGTCCTAAGAATGGTTAACCCGAGAGGGGTTTGGCCAGGGCTGGATAAAGAGTATAAAAATCCCAAGTATTCCAATGTACGGTCTCTCTACTAATGCATCGAACCTTTGTTGAAGTTCGTTACGTTACTCTGAGAGCCGAATAGCTATCCGTTTGTCAATTGACTCTTTGGTAACTGTTGTAGCTTTGTATGTCCTTTGTAACCTGTGTTGGTGTGTTTCCTTTGGGCTTCCCAGCCTCATATCAATTTCTTTGTTTTCACAGTTGGCGCCCGAATAGGGACCCTCAAGATTGATGCTGGATCACTGAAGGTTGACGCAGACTATCGAACCGGGATCAGACGGTGTGATTCTGCGGACCCGACCGAACAAGACGCGATACCTCGGCAGCGCTGCACGATTCGATCCTTGGACGATAGTCGTGTGGTCTGACACGGCATCTTGACGAGGGTCCATTTTTGAGGCGGGCAGATTTGTCGAAACCACCAAACACAAGGTAAAATTTGTTAGGTAAGTTCTTTGATATACCATACGGTCCTCCTTAGGTTTGGTCAGGTGCAGTCGTGACCCGGCTCTTAATTTAACCCTGACAATTTGAATTTCGCGTATTGTATCTGCAGACACAATTATTGACCAGGTAACACCAATTTTTTGTGAAATGCCTGGGAAATTGTCTAGCTGCTTTAGGGCTCTGTTCCGCAGCGATCGACAATCTTTGGAATTTAGCCGCCCGGCACCACAGGAGGGGTCACCAGCATGTACTATGTACTGTAAGTATGCCATTGGTAGTATAGTATTTAATGATATTTGGCACAGACAGACCAGACATGCCTCCGAATTTCAGTGGCCAATCAAGGGTAGTTTTGAGATCCCCGTATTGAATACCTAGAATCAATCTTGCTAAAAAAGAAGGCTAGACCTGCACCCTTTGATGTTTTACAGAATTGGAAAAAAGAAGCGTTACAGCAGCTTAAAAGTAGGGACAAACATGCACGCCATCATAAAACAAACGCCGAAAAAGCATTGTTATATGATAAAGAAAAACATTCAGAATCAGTTAAAAATATGGATAGGGCTTTTTCACTTGGAATCCAGAAAATTTACCCCTCTAAAGATTTCCATGTTTCCGAAGAATTTATTGAGAAATTGTTAAACGAACGCAGGCCTGATGCCTCAGCGCCACCTCCGTATGTTCCTATTTTGGGCACTCTGCCCATTCCTGCTGTTACTCCTGCTGTTATTCCTGTTCTCCCTGTACAACCTATTGTTCCTAGTCCTCTAGTTGTTGTTCCTCCACCTATCGCACCGCCCCTTCCTTCTGCACCGATAGTTGCTCCTTTTTTAAATTTACCTGCACCTTCGCTTCCGAGTGGTCCCGTATTGATTGAAGTTGATCCAGGTGCAGGATCAAAGATCGTCACTCGTAATACTGTTTCTGCAGGTAAGAAACAGGAATTGTTTGCATGGGCTAAGCACTGTATGGAGAAAGGTGATCAAGTTAATGTTTTTTCTACATTATCTAATTTGAATAGTTTTCCCGAGAAAAATGTTTTTATCGAAGGTTTGGGGACTCATTTATGTGTGATGTGGGGTAGATTACAAAAATCGGATCTTCCACAAGGAGTGAGAGATCTGAATGCTTTGGCACTTTCGAGGGACACAGAGCAGAAAGTATATGGGCATGTTGAAAAATTGTTTGAGTATAGGAAAGACTTTGAAAAGTCACGAGATGAGGATGACGAAGACGATAGAATATATGTACAGAAACGGTTCCTTCCGTGTCGTAGACCGGCACCCGAGGAAATACGAATTTGTACCAAAGATGCGATTCGATGGATCTCGGATTCATCGATTCCGCCAGATGAAATATATGACACGTATAGTCAGTATACAGTAGTAATGCAAAGAAAGGTAATTCAGATAATGGTACAGTACCTGCAAGAAGAATGTGTAAGAAAGAAGGTTAGTTGCCCCACAGAATTATTGGGGATTTGTAAAAGGGCTTTTTCGCCCGACACTTCTTCAGCTGCCTTAGCGCTCGACCTGGCTTTGTTGCTTAGTAAGCGGCCGGAGGTACCTATATCTCAGTTGCCTATGAGAGAGGTTCCTCCGACCTTTGTCCCAAAAGTTGAGATCCCCGCCAACGCTGGGACTGGTGCCCCCGCTGTGGATATCCCTGCACATTATGTATCACAATTCGTTCACGTCCCGTTTTCACGACAGGAAGTGAACACTATTAGACAATCAGTTCCCGATATCAGGAAAAACCCGACGGGGTTTTACAAAGAAATAGAGTCCGTCTTGCAGTCCTCTGTGTTCACCTTGAGTGATATTGACTTGCTATTTCCTGTACTCCTACCCGTAGATGTATGGAAACAGGTTCGGACAGTAGACAATGTGCCAGGGTTGGGAGATACGTGGGCTAATATGATTAGGATTGATGGGGAAAGACCAGCTGGTGAGAAACCACCACAGGTAATACTTACTTTGCCTGATAGAATTGTCGCAAAATTAAAAACTATAATTCCAGAGAAAAGAATTATTTGGGACAAGCTTACGGCCTGTGCTCAAGGAAAAACTGAAGGTGCCACCGAATTTTTTAACAGATTCGAGCAGGTATTTTCTGACTTCAGTGGACAGGATTTAGGTACAGAGTCTGGGAAAAGGTTGTTTGTGGACAAATTCGTACGTGGATTGTTGCCTGACATCCAGTCACAGATTATGTCCTCTGAGAGCGCTTGGCAGGCAAAATCTCAATCTGAGGTTTTGCACATGGCTCAGTATTATGAGAACCGTGTTAACAATGAGAAGGACAAAATTGAAAAGAGGAAAGGAGATTTGAAAACCAAAGTATTATTACAGCAAATTGTTAGAAACTCCAGAGGAGGCACGACACAGACCAGAGGTCAGTATGTCCCAAAAGGAAATGCTCCTTTGGGTCCTGTGAATATTGATCAATGTGCTTATTGCCGCCAGGAAGGTCATTGGCGAGAACAGTGTCCCGTCCTCCGACAAAGGTCAAACAGTGCGTTTGGGAGTATGGGTAGACGACCTAGGGGCCGCCCTGGAGCAGGGGGCCCTGATAGAGGACAGTTTTTACAAGATCCTCAGCAACCTTTTTCACGGGAAAATCAGACCTCGAGTGTGGACTCGAGGAACATATTTGATCACCCTTCTGCTGCCTACCTTTCTGAAGAGCTTCCTTCTGACGAGGCTCTATTTCATTAGGATTGCCCGAAGCAGGGTTTGGAACCTTCACCTATTCCCGTCAATCAGAAAGGCCCCTACGTTGAATTATTAGTAGGGAATAGGAAACACCAGTTTTTGATAGACACTGGAGCGCAGAAGTGCTCCATTGATCATTCTCGGGTTCCAAACATTCCACTGTTAGGGCAAACAAATGTTTCCGTAGGGTTTTCTGGTATACCAATTGTCTGTCCGGTTTCTGCACCGGTGTCTGTTTCTTTGGGTCCCTTTAAGGACCATTGCCCTTTTCTTCTCACTTCAAACTGTGGAGAGAATTTGCTGGGGTTGAATTTGGTAAAGAAATTGAATGCAGTAATTCATTGTTCTTCTGATGGAGTACGGCTGACGGTTTCACCACAGCAACTTCCTGATTCTCAGTTCCTGATTCAACCTTTACCTCCCGAGTTTAGCATTGTCCCGGAATGTTTATGGGCGGTAGACGACAATGATGTCGGGGTATTACAGATTGAGCCCGTTAAAATAGTTTTGAAACATGGAGTGAAACTACCACGCATTCCGCAGTATAAAATATCAGTTGAGGGCGAGCGTGCTTTGAAATGCATTGTCTCCGATTTTGTGCATCGTGGGGTGATCGAGGTGATTACAGGTAGTCTGTGTAACAGTCCGATCTTGCCTGTGTATAAGAAAGGCGACAATGCAATTCCATACCGGTTCATAATTGATCTTCGTGCTATTAACAGAGTCGTCGCCCCACAATTTCCAATTGTGCCTGATGTGACGACGATATTGACAATGATCCCTGCTACGGCTACGCACTTCAGCGTTGTGGATTTAAAAAACGCTTTCTTTAGCATTCCTATACATAAGGAAAGTAGATATCTGTTTGCGTTCACCTTGGGGGGACGCTCCTTTACATTTACCAGGGCACCTCAAGGGTATACTGAAAGTCCTAGCATTTATAGTAGAGCTTTGAAAGAGCAGCTCGACACCCTTGAATTGCCACCTACCTGTACGCTGCTTCAATATGTTGATGATTTGCTTTTGGCTGCAGACTCTGAGAGTGCTTGTAAAGAAGGCACTGTACTGTTGCTTGTTCATTTAGCTAAAAATGGTCATAAATCTTCGCTTAAAAAATGTCAATATTGTTGTCAGGAGGTCGCCTATTTAGGCTACCTCCTGTCAAAGGAGGGGAGAAGATTGACACCTGAAAGAATAAAACAAATTTCTGGCATGTCTGTTCCAAATACACAGAAGGAAGTCAGAGCCTTAATAAGTATGGCTTCTTACTGTAGGTTGTGGATCCCGAACTTTTCGCTAGTGATAAAACCGATGTTGGCTTTGACGAAGAAGGGCATTTCTCTGCCACTGCCATGGAAATCCGAACATCAACGATCATTTGAGCTTCTCAAAACCGCGTTATGCTCTGCACCGGTTCTGGGTACTCCAAATTATGACAAGGCCTTTGTGTTGTTTGTGCATGAATGTGATGGATGTGCTTTGGCTGTGTTAACACAGGAACACGGAGGGAAGAATAGGCCGTGCGGCTACTACTCCTCCGCCCTTGATCCTGTCGCATGCACTTTGCCAAGATGTTTGCGAGCTGTCGCTGCTGCTGCCGCGTCTGTAAAACAGAGTGAGGGAATGGTCCTAGGCCATGATTTGATTTTGATGGTACCTCACTCTGTAGATATCCTATTGAATAAAACCCAAACGCAACACCTTACCTCTGCACGGTTAACAAGGTATGAATTAATTCTGTTTGCCCCTCACATCCAAATTAAGAGGTGTGTTCTTAATCCGGCTGAACTCTTACCTTTCCCGCAAAACACTGTTTGCGGTGACGAAGAATTACATGACTGCCTGTATACCACTGAACAAGAAACGAAGGGCAGGATAGATCTCATAGATACTCCTTTGGATAATGCAGAAGGGGAGCTGTTTTGTGATGGCTCCTGCTTCAAACTTTCAGATGGTACATCTACAGCTGCTTATGCAGTTACTACATTGAGTAAAGTTGTTGAAACTAAGAGAATTTCGCATAACTCTGCGCAGGCCGCAGAGATTATAGCGTTGACCCGAGCTTGTGAACTCTCCCAAGGGCGTATAGTAAATATATATACTGATAGCCAGTACGCATTTGGGGTGGCTCACAACTTTGGAAGGCTCTGGTCGGAAAGAGGGTTCCTGACCTCACATGGGACCAAGATCCAGCATGGCCCCTTGATAGTGCAATTACTTTCGGCACTCTTACTCCCTAAACAGTTAACGATCATGAAATGTGCAGCACATCGTAAGGTCATAGATGATGTAGGCAAAGGGAACGCTTTTGCGGACCTGATAGCCAGACAAACGGCCACAGACCTTAGCACGGACATGTATGCCTTGAGGGAAACGAGAGATGCTTATATAATGGATGAAGGTATTGGGTCTGTGCGAGATATTCAAACTGATGCCACAGTAGAAGAATCTAAAAGGTGGGCTGAAGGAATGGGGAAACTGGATGATGAAGGGTGTTGGGTGGATACATCCGAAGGAAAATGGTTGCTCCCTGATTCATATGTATTGGCAATGGTTACGATGGCACACGGTCCTACACATGTGTGTGCCCAGCAGATCACGAAAATGTTAGAACAAGTTTGGGTGAATAACAAGATTCTGGAGACTGCAAAGAGGCATCTCCGAAACTGTATGATCTGCTTACAGCACAATGTGGGTAACGGGACAGTAACTCCAAGGGGAAGCTTTGGGCCCCCTTCTGTTCCCTTCGAGGTCATTCACTTTGATTTTATTGAGATGGAACGATGTAACAATCTGAAATATGTTCTTGTAATTATTTGTGCCTTCAGTAAATGGGTCGAGGCTTTCCCCGTTAAAGATGCTACCGCCATGACCACTGCAAAGATTATGGTAAAAGAATTCTTTCCTCGATTTGGGCTCCCGAGGGTAATCTGGTCGGATAATGGTCCTCATTTTGTTGCAGCAGTAATTTTGCAGATATGCACAGCCTTACGTATTGAGAAACGATTTCACTCAGCTAGACATCCTCAAAGTGCTGGGTTGGTGGAAAGACACAATGGTATCTTAAAGAATAAGCTTGCGAAAACATGTGCCGATACCAAGCTGAAATGGCCAGATGCCTTACCTATTGTATTATTAGCTATGCGTACTACACCTCAAACTAAGACTGGGCTCTCTCCATTTGAGGTAGTGATGGGGAGACCTGCTAACATTTGGGGTCTCCCAAAACCTAAAGCCCTGAGAGAGGTGGAAAATGTATTGCTTGTAGACTACTGTTGTAGACTACTGTAACCAGTTAACTAAAAACCTGTATTTCATTTATCACCAGGTGCACTCGGCTTTACCTGTACGGTTCACGGGCCCAGGACACGATATTCAGCCTGGAAGTTGGGTCCTTGTGAAGGCCTACGAAAGGTCTTCCTGTCTCGCGCCTCGCTGGTGGGGACCCTACCAGGTGCTGTTGGTCACCCGGACAGCAGTGCGGGTGGCTGGAAAGAAGCACTGGATCCACGCGACGCATGTCAAGAAACTTCCTCACCCGACGCCACACGTTACAGAAGAAGCAGAACCCCTCGCTGATGCTACCGTCTCTGATCTTGGAGTAGCAAACAGCGCTGTGAGTGCGTCGGAGAATTTCTCTGAGCCTGAGGAGCTTGGGGAACAGTCCATTTCGTCTCCGCACTCTCTTGAAAAATCACTTCGGAAAATACTGTTTCAAGCTCCGCGACTTCCGTCGCCTCCAATACGTCGCTTCCCTCAGGAAGTGACGACACCTTATTTCCGAATCAGACAATCTTGGGTACCACCAGATACAACCTTCGACAAAGGAAATAGAACTACGGCACGGGTTTTTTTTCTGTGCATCTGGAAAAAGTAAGCAATTGGAAGTTTTCTTTTGTATAAGAAAGTTCTGTTGAACAAAAGGGATTCTGCTGGCTAGGGTTGGGAAGGACTAAGAAATTGCGCGACCGTAGCGTCGCCAGCAACGAACATTGGGGTCGTCGATTGAGGAACTACAATGCCTGCCACCTCCACTGCTGCTCCCCGCACTGGACTTGTGAACAAGGGGGTGACCAACTTGGACAATGAACAATGTGCCTGGGCCCCGAAAACGTACTGCTGTGTTTTGATAATGATAATTGTTATTTTTGCAACTACTGCTGTAGGACTTTGGTATTTTGAAGAAATCTATCCTCTGAAACCTTTACTACCGACCGAGATTGTACCAACTGCTTTGACTCCCTCTGTACACCTTTACACTCTGTCCCCTAGAGACTCCCAACATAGATAAAAGTATCATAATAACACTCTAATGATAGTAATGAATGCAACTCATGCCATTTTTAATAAGAGTAATTGTTGGATTTGTACTCATTTACCGCAACATGGGAACAAGGGACTGGGATGGTATATTCACCCTTTACCTTTAACGACTGCTTGCTATGCCTCTCTTAGAGCACTATTCTTTGGCCGATGGAATGATAGCATCTCAGGGAACTTTGATGGAACTAATCTGAATGATTTCGAGAAACGTGAATTAACTCCCCTGGGATGCTCGCTTTTTGCAAATAGAAGTAAACCTAATGTCGCTTCTATTAGGCCGTCTGATAAACTGTCTCTTCCTTTTCAAACTTTAATTTCCTTTAAAATGGCTCTGATAGGCAATAAGGACGCCGTGCCTCCTTCTTACTCTATAAATCATAGCCCTGACTCGGTCCCCTTTTGTGTACAAAGAAATGGCACTCGGCCAATGGGAGATTTTGAAGGTTGTAAGAACATTGTAAATTTGACTGGAGAAAACAGGCCTCTGTATATAGGGGGGCCTGTTTATTTTGTTTGTGGTAGTTTAGCATTAGCCTGGTTACCCAAGGATTGGCAGGGAACCTGTTATTTAGGAATATTGTTACCCGGGGTATTTGTAGCTAGTACATTGGAGGTTTCTAAGGCTCGCCCACGGCGGGACAAGAATGGAGATACCCCTGGGCAGGTATTGGGAGATATAGCGAAATCAGTTGTGCCCTTTTGGGGACAAATAACAAACTCTGAGAACATTAGGGGATTAGCAAGGGTACTGTAGAGAACGATCAACCGGACCACGGACATACTCTACAATATGACCTTAGAGCAAAAAGCAATAAGATTGATAGCACTCCAAAATCGGATGGCATTAGATGTCATTTTGGCAAAACGAGGTGGAGTATGCAAATTAGTGGGGTCCGCTTGCTGTGTTTTCGCACCAGATTCCTCGCCGACAATTTTTAAAGCAATACAGAACTTGCATACTCTTAGTTCTGAAGTACATATCCCTGTAGGAGATTGGAATCTTAGCACCTGGTTCTGGGATTCTTTACGATCTTGGGGTTGGAAGGTGCTTTCTGTTATTCTGGTTATTCTGGGGATCCTGCTATTCCTTTGTTGCTGTTTTCAATGTCTTCCGAGTATATGTGGAATGCTAGGGGGATGTTGTGCTCAAGCAGTGAGCACAATAGGGCATAAAATATATGTCCCAGATACAGCATCTAAAGAATTTGTGTTACAAGAGGTTCTGATGAACAACCTAATGGCTATAGACATTACAGACAATGATTCGGGATGTATGGATGACAACACATGGGGTTATTTGCAAAAGTATTAGGAATGATGTTAGCACTTGGCCTACGCCAAGTTGTCTAAAATATCATGTAAAAAGACTCTGTGGCAAGGTCTTGACTTTAACGAAAAATTGTGTAAGTCGCCATCTTGGATTTAGCCGCCATTTTAGGTTCTCTTGTAATGTGGAAGTCACCCTGAACATCAAAATGGAGGCCGAATGACATTCTGAGTGAGATTCTGGCTTTTGTGACCTCTGCACACATGAATAAGTAATATGCCTGCAGGCCACTTGTCGGGGTCGCGAACTGAGACCTTGTCCTATCCCTGACCTATGTGTAAATGTACAACTATATCAGCGAAACTGATCAAAATGCATAAATTATAGGATTGACCTGGCAAGGAACCCTAGGCCTGGTCCTAAGAATGGTTAACCCGCGAGGGGGTTGGCCAGGGCTGGATAAAGAGTATAAAAAGCCCAAGTATTCCAATGTACGGTCTCTCTACTAATGCATCGAACCTTTGTTGAAGTTCGTTACGTTACTCTGAGAGCCGAATAGCTATCCGTTTCTCAATTGACTCTTTGGTAACTGTTGTAGCTTTTAAATAAAGCACTTTGTATGTCCTTTGTAACCTGTGTTGGTGTGTTTCCTTTGGGCTTCCCAGCCTCATATCAATTTCTTTGTTTTCACAGAATAACTTACATTTACTAACACGGTCTTCTGCGAGACGATGAAACTGGATTTTGGACTTGGATACATCATCTGATGTGAATTATTAGATTTGAGGCTCAGTTCTGATGAAGTTCCCTTTCAGATGAAGTAAGGCAATATCAGCAACTAGGGGTTTGTCTGTATTTTGGCCCTGAAGCGCATTTGATAAAGGAGTGCACTATCTGTCCTGCAACAACCATGGGGAACTAGGGCCCACACCACTTATGAAGAAGGAGAAAGGGGGTGGTTACGTTTTTCATTCTCAGATATCTAATCCGACTAGAGGTGCATTTCTGCTAGTATAATGTTGATAGTGATATTTTGTATATATACACACAGAGGGACACGTTCTCTGCATTGACTGAGTTTTTCCCTTCCGGGGTTCATATCGTTGGAAACCTGGACTGAGCAGTTTGGGAATCGGGGAATGTCCCTGTACCAATTGGATATTAGTAATGCTCTGTATGGAATATATATATAGACCCTTGGACCTGATTATACTCAAGACTACTGCTGTTCAGGAGGTATTATCTTCTGATTTGATCCCCTTTCCCAACTTTCCATTCTTTTTTTGGTATCCTCCGGTCCCTTTATTTCCCACGGGGTGACATTTAAACATTTATTTAAATGAGTATGATTAGTATGAAAAATGGTCCGAAACTTCGACGATACAATAATATCTGCCATTTTTTATTGGCTAGAAAATAGTCTCTCCTAGAGAATGGAAGAATGCATACTTCGGTAGAAATGGATTGCCAACCACAACAACATAAATAGAGAATAGAGGATCCCAGTTTAAATGAAGTTCTTGTTCAGAACTAAGGAACTTCACTGTCCCATAGTCCCCAGAACCTACAGTAGAAACCTTTTCAACTAAGAAGGCGACCTCTAAAACAGTCAAACAGACATGCACAATCAGGTCTAAGTGTAACATTCTGTGTTCAAAACAGTTACAAGTACTTACATCTAACTTAGTAGGGAGTGCAGCAGAGTGTGGTTTGCCGTGGAGAGTGGAGCAGAGATTCTGTGTCTGTTTACCTTGGCTGTCACAGTGTGGATGCAGAGTCACCAGCTGCTTCCCTACAAAGACTGCCTTTGGCACGATAGCGAGGTGCAGGGGATCCGGCGGTGTGTCCTTATCATTGGTTCACCGTGTGGAGACGGTGAAGTGGAAGAACACTGTGATCCTACCTTTGAATGGATTACCATTGCAAACCATTGACTGATAGTAAGGGATAGGCATCCTGGCACACATCTTAAAGTTGGGTGCTTGTAAATCGATCTTTGCTAAATTACTGCAACTTTTGGCTTGATAACTCTGCTGTTGGGTCGGTTTTATTTATCCACCCTCCAAACCAAGGTGAGCCCGCAATATCCATTTCTGCTTCATTGAGTATCGGCTCCATAAAGCAAATGTATTCGTGACTGTGTACATGCCATAATTACACCCCTCACGTGATGTGATATCCATCTGCAATCTCTCCATTACCAGTTTAAACATATCACTCCAATTGTAGCAAAATTAAGAAGAGTACATCTAAAAAAACTGGCTTGCGTAGCACCGAGGTAAGTGCTTCTCTGCCACCGTGCATTAAAAAAGCGAAGAAAGTCTCCAAGTGTAATAAAGTGACGAGACAGCAGGCTAATACACAGGTTTTTTTCAGAAAAAGGCTGTGCCACTGGTCACAGATGTAAACACGCCTGGACTAGGAACTACTGGTGATGAGCCTATGCCCCCATTGGCATCACCTAACTCCAATAATACCTCAAATTCTGCTGGTATGGTTGATGTCTCCCGTAGCTCATTCACCATTGACAATGATGGTTCCTTGTTGAATATGTGTCTGTGTCAGAAATGTAATTCACTACCTGTGGGAATCTATTCCCAGGATATCTTTATGGGAGAAAATGCATCTGCGACTCCAGACTACTTCATTGTATGATGTACATTCTCAGCAAACCTCCCTCGACAGTGCCAGGCCCCGAATTTCGGAATTGAACCTTCTTGCCAATAAACACAATGCTCTTTTTTTTTATTATGTACAAAAATGGCAGATGAACAACGTGAAATGAACCATTTATTGGGTTTTGTAGTAGATATTGTTATTGCACTGAGTTCAAATTACCTGAACACTGTTAAACAAAATCTGGGTCATGGAAACAAAAACAAAGAGGAAATGAATATGCTTATTAATCTGGAGGCTGCCCTGTTGGACCAAGATGCAACTACAGCCCCAGATAATTTCGAAATAGTTGATAAGGCAACTCAGACCGAGGCTGGTGAAATTGTAAGCATCACAGCAAGTATTAGGGAGCAAGCCTTCAAGGCTATTTCCATTGAGCAATCTTTGTTTAACGCTCCTAATAAGACCAGTAGACCCCAGCGAGGAAAACGGAAAACACGACCCCAACTGGTACACTGGTGTTAAGGTTTTGAATCAAACCTAGTTACTGAGAATAGTAGGACTGTATAAGACAGCCTATGGCCCCCAGTTTTAAGGCTCATGAAAAATCACATTGTTAATAATGACTTGGGGAAGGCGTTTTAAGAGAAGTGGTACTGCAGGGACTATTAGACACCTTGGTCTCTACCACATGCACAAAGCAAGTTAGCACGGACACTCGACAACATGTTCAAGAAGGCCCGATGGTTCCCCATAACCACAATGCCTTCAACGTTCTAGACCCGCAAGTCCCTGTCGGACAGGGGCAGCTAACAAATCATAGGTGTCGTATCACAAGCTCTGATTTCACAAAGTAACGTCATACAATTTCAGGGACAATAAGCTATGGATGTAAATCCAGCTGGGTCCTCATGTCCCTTGGCTACTTCTGACACTGGCAGAGGGTCCTCTGTTGGGGAAAAATCTAGTATGGCCACTTTTACTCAGGTCTGGGAAAAAAGTCATCCTCCCTATGTGACGACTTCTAAGTCATCCAGCTGAACTCTTTTACCCTGGTTCCCACAATTGGCTAAAGTTCATCCTACCTCTAAGGGATATTGTAAAGGCATCTTCCAAATACATGAAGATAGTGGAAATTGAGCCTTCTGCCCTCAGCCCATTTCTAAAGAGATCTTTGTTGTTGGACTTACTGCATCTGATGATGTATTTAAAAACAATCTCTTCTAAGTATATTGAAGGTACTGAGCTCCCCAAATATTACAGTCATGCAAATTGGATTTGGTAACATTCATCTCACCATTAATTATGGAACAAGTGTGTTTGAATGCAAAAGCCTTACACGACTTGGCTTTGAAGTATTTATGTTCCACACTGATAGTGTGCAGAGTGATCAAATAGTATCATTTGGGCATGGGAGTTTGTAAGAGATGGAGTCCCAATATGTTAAACGACAGGGTCCCAGTATCCAATCTTCTTATGGGCATGAAGATCATTTAAAATCCACGAGAATCCAGGGAAACTGGCTAAGGGCACATGAATGTTGGGAATAACTTAAAGCACAGCAGACTGACTTGTTCTCAGTGTTGTTCTGGAATGTGCGCGGCCATCGTTTTTCTTTTTTATAAACCCCTTGGGTGACCATGAACATTTTTATGTCTAGTCTATTTTTTCTACAGGAAACATGGCTGGTGGCCCCTTTCCACATGGATGACTAGTCCACATTGTTGGGTTTATCATCACCTGTGCTCAGTGCTTGCCCAAAGGGTGGCCTTTGTATAGGTGCACAGATTCAATATATGCTTAGCCAGTACCAAGGCATCAGGGATTATAATAATGTCCTTGCAGCAACATTTGTAGGCTTCCCGAACTGCCCAGGGGATACTCTGGTTGCAACACTGTATGATCCACCTGGGGGCAAGTACACGGGAGAACTTATGGAGGTCGTCTTGGACACCCGATACGCATGGTTAGACCAACATAAAAAAGGTGGTATTATTTTGGCTGGGGATTTTAATACCGGCTGCTCTCCTGTCCGGCCATTTTGTGCGTGTGGAGTGGTTAGCAGCTTTAGCTTAATTTGATGTTGTGCCGTTAACCACAAATACACCAGGAATTATTTACAATTGGTCTAATGGTAGTTATTTTTCCGTGATTTACCATATTTTTGTAAACCAGATGATTTGCGATTTAATGCCCGATCTACAAACCAAAGTGGTCCCTGTCAGTGATCATGTCACAATAAGCATGACTCTGCAAGTACCTAAGATTACACATTGCACAAAATTAATGTACATTCCAACAATGAATCTGCAGTGTAACCAGTTGGTCACCCATACATATAAATAACTGGAATGCGGCTATCAAGAATCACGGGTGCTATGGTGAAGAGATCCTTAGGAAACATTCATGGGACCTAAAACATATGGTTGCAACAATTATGGAACATAAGGGACAGGGGAAAGCTAAAGTGAATAGAATAAAGCCCTGGGTCCCTTATGATACTGGTATTGCAGAAAAGAGGTGTATGGTCAACAATGAGGTTTGCAGGTTAAAAAAATACATACTGCTGTCTGCCTTGAAAATCCACAGAAGGTTGGTTACAAATAAAACTGCCTATAAGTGGCGGCTGAATGATTATCGCATTAGGGACACCACTGCAAAATGGAAAACCACAAATAGGATCATTCGCACACATGATTCCAAAAGGTTTTGGCTCTTGATCCGCTCTATTAGAAGGGGCCAAAAGGCCTTGGAGATAAGCCCTACTGTCGATGAGGAATGGGCTTGCCACATAAAAAAGAGTTTTTGGGCAAGTCAAGAAATGATGTCTAGCCCCATGGTTAGTCCAACGGAAGGCTCTGCCGTGTGGCATCATTTGAAGAATTCTACTTTGTAGGAGGTAATTAAGAAAGCGACACCCTCTCGGGACATTGGCCCTGATGGATTATGCAATATTGTTTTAAGGAAAGAGCCTTTGGTATGGACCCAGCTGCTGAAAACTTTGTTTCTTCATATCTGTAAAATTTGCCATGTTCCAAACTCTTGGCAGGACTCAGTTATGATCCCCGTGTACAAACTGTGCCTTAGGATGGAGCCCTGTTGATATAGATTATTAGCAATGTTAGACTACAGTTCAAAAATAATGTCCACCACTCTGCTTCATATGCTTGTATCATGGTCTGAGACAAACCGCCTTCTACTTTCGAAAGGGCTTTGATACCAAGTATCCATTACTGGTCCTAACAAATGTAATGTCAGAGTCGATAGGTATCATGGTACATCATTATGTGTTTGTTTTGTGGATTTTAGGTCTGACTTTGACACGGTCATTAGCTCCAAACTGTGGGACACGCTGATAAAATGGGGTATTGATCCATCTCTCCTTTATTTTATAAAACAGTTGCACCATAACACATTGGTGCAAGTTTGGCTATCGCAGGATGGTAGTCTATCTCATCCTTTTGTGACAAATGTTGGTTAAAAGCAAGGGTGTGTATTGGCACGATTATTATATAACGTATGTATGGCTGACCTGGACACGGTCCTGATGACAGCACATCACCATCCCCCACAAATGATGGTCATGAGGCAGAAAACAGCCTCACTTATGCAGATGACATTGTCCAACTAGATAGAACACCTATGGGGCTATAACATGCTTTGAACATATTGGTAAGAAGGAATATGGGGGAGATACATTTAATTGGCAACTAGGAGGGATTAAATTCTGCCAGGACAGATATATATATATAGGTACATGGTTATCCAGCCGAGATCATAACCTTCATTTACATATTTGTATGACACCATTGAAGTGGGAGAATGGAAGACCAGGCTCCCGTCCTTCACCTCTCGCGCTTGGCCTAGAGGGTCAAGGCCCAGACACCCGCCGCAAGAAGAATTTGTCCATCTACCAGACGACCAGGTACCCTGGTACAGGAACATACGGATGTGTCCACCTGCCTGCCCAGCAGCCCGCACTGGCCATGCCGACACCTGCGGCTCGAACCAGCTAGACTAAAAACCACACGTCGTTAGAGATGCCATGACGACCTAGACAACGGGAAGCACATCTGTATAAATATACCCACTTAACATTTCCACACCAATCTACACGAAGAACATACTCAGTGCTCTGACGTAGGCGACAGGCATATTCACGGACGTGCATCTTTATTATTTTTACATAGGCTTTCAGAGTGCAGAAACGCAAGACGCATCATGAACTCATCTATAACGCTTGCTCACGCTTCCCTTGAAACCCGTTACCACCATGAGAGGTATAATGGAAACACGATATTGGTCATGGAAATATATGCCACTATAATCTAAAGCACCCATGCACGAAATGGATCACTTATGCCCCAGGCCCAAGTAGGCCTCAAGCAAGAGTTCCGTGGACATTAACAAAGCAAAGTCAGGTTGCTGATCCTGCAGAATGAGCCTGGTGGAGCAACCAGCCAAGGTCGCAATGTTGCAAACCCACATCCAAGAACAAATCATCAAAGGCACGATGTTGCAACCTCGCACTCCGCGTACCAACGTTAAAATCATATCTACAAATTAAACCAGACACACAGTGGAAAAACAATATTAATTGTGCAGAATTCTGCCTCAAACACGGTCCCGCCTCACGTGACCAAGCCGAACCTGACGAGATGCCAAAACCCAGGAGAGAAAGGGCGTCTGGGTCCCTCACTACGAGACACAGGCCGGGACACTTGAAAGGCTCAATGGACACCTGCTACAGTGGGAACGGTCAGCTCCCACCTATGAATAAATCCTCACATTGTCTGCATGTACCCATATTGAAACATTGTTGCAAACACAGGTACACCGAGAGCTGGGAACAACGGTGGTCCCAGGCTGGGGAGCTCACGGATGCACCAATCAGAACATGGGGATCTTATCTCAGACGTCAGTAACATTAGCCAATCCTCAGGGGTCTTCATGTAACAATTCTTATGTATCTACTTGAAGGGACAACCCAGATATACCACCTGACTACACCTTGACCACTAATATCATTCTCTATATGTGTACTATACTAACCCTACCACTCGAGCAACCAATTAAGAGTGGCGATAGGTTTTTTGTTAACTTTCTGAAGTGACGCAAGTAGCGCGTCATAATGTAGTAAAAAGGGCCTGCGAGCCCCACGATTATGTGTGTGTCAGGACGAACGCGTACGCTCCTTGACCCATCCCTGCCGTTTTGCATAAATAAACAGCAGAGTCGCCTTGCTCCTTGTGTGCGTTTCATACTCTATCTCACACCTGGGATATACGGGAGGTGTTGGGGCCTCCCTGCCCGGAGGTCTGCGGACGGCCCGGCCGACCCCGGCAGAATTTCCCCCCCGACAAGTTGGAGGCACTGCTGAGATCTGTTTAAGATCAACTTTTATTTTTAGTTTTCCAGGCACTCCCGTTGCGAGGAGGCCCGGCGGCGCGGCCCCCTCTGCCGTTGCCCCCTTCTGAGGACTACAGGACCATCGCGGAGCCGCGAGAAGACCGGACAGCGCAATCCGGATATTGGCCCTCGGGAGCCGGTTGAGAAGTATCCCGCCCGCGGTCGGCGAGTGTCCAGACGTGGTCCAGACGAGGGGAGGTGGCGAGCCGCTTGGAGGGTGCACGCAGTCGAGCGGCCCTGCATCGAGAGAACTTGGTGAGCATGACACGCACAACAAGCAATGCGAAATTGTGAGGGAGGGGGAGGAAGTAAATAAGGGAGGGGGGAGGTATTGTAGAGATGTGCGGCGAAGGTTTAACTGAGTGTTGCAAATGGAATGAATGGTAGCGAAACGAGTGCGAGAACAGTGAGCTAACGTTACGCGAAAGAGGGGGGCGGGGCACGAAAACATCACGTGCAGCCGCTCGTAACAAGTGAGCTAACGTTACGCGAAAGAGGGGGGCGGGGCACGAAAACATCACGTGCAGCCGCTCGTAAGACACCGATGATCTAAATTGCGATTAAGTGTGAGGATGGGTGTGTGTGGTTTCCTACGACTTGACATTTATTGATCAATGAGTAGATGAGGTTCCCTATTGTTCGAGCAAGAAACTCGATAGGTAGATGAGGTTCCCTATTGTTCGAGCAAGAAACTCGATAGGTAGATGAGGTTCCCTATTGTTCGAGCAAGAAACTCGATAGGTAGATGACGTTTCCCTGTGGCCGGTAGCTAGTCACATAGTTGCCCAAAACGGAAGATAACTGGCTGGTTAAGCCCTCCTGTTGAGGGGCGTATCACACGCGAGGCGACGCAGCGTGCGCAGTCCGGTTATAATATTGATGAGATTACCTTGTTCCAGGAGAGACAGGAAGACAGCTGTAGGGTTAGCGGGGTAGATTGTAAGTGTATTTTGAACTTAAAAAACCATAACAAGAATATACCAGTAGCTCGAAGAAATCGGTGACGTCACCAGTAGGGATTTAATAGGATATAGCGAGCACAAGGAATTTTGGGTTTTAGAGTGGTGGGAAAGAGAAGCATGATAAAGGAGCTGGTACGGAGATAAACTATAAACCAGTGGATCGAAAGAAGAAGGGGAAAGGGGCGTGGCTGCGCACGGAGAACGCCGGCCACGGCAAATGTAAAAGGGGGAGGAGAACGGAGAAACAGGACGACTGTATAAGATCATCGTAAGGGGTACGCAGCCGCAGGGGGCTGCGTGCGCTTCGGCCGCAGGGGGCCGTAGGGGAAGGAATATACTATAACATCATATCTATTATTATTGCATAATTTGTCAGAGGATTATCGTAAGTCCCCACACTTACGGGGCGAGGTAAGCAATACAAGGTTGTATATTGTAAACTGCTAAGTAAGGGGAAGGGTAACACGGGGAGTGAAATTATGTCATACGAGAGAGGGTCGGGAGGGTGGGGGAACACCCTCACTACCCCACTACAGCACATATGCACCACACTGCCACCACATAGGGAGAAGTTAATTAAGTACAGCATAGAGTGGACCCAGGGGACAGACAATAAAATGTTAACACCATGGCCGCCTAATGGCAGTTTCGATCCATATGCCCAACATTCACTACTAAACCATCTGCACAATACATACAAGGGGAAGAAGTTAGCAAACCATGTGGAGGTGTTTAACTTATGGAGGATGTTCCAGGGGTCTCGACCAGGACCAAATGGAATGTTCACTATGGGGGAAACACCGGAAGAAGAGGAGATTAAGAAAGAAGGAACGGGGGGGGAAAAGGAGTGCGAAAGCACAAAGAATACGGGGATCGAAAGACAGGGAGGAGAAAAGATTAATAAATCAGACGACATAAAAAAGGAACCGAGCAATGAGATAGCCATAACACCGGGTGTGAAAACAGAGGGAGGAGGGTTGTACCCTTTAAGAGAATTAGGAGAAATAGGACAGTTAAGGGCGGCTGAAGGATACTCAAACCCGGCATACAGCCCTCCACCATATGTGGCTCATGGGAAGATACCAATGGGGGACAAGAGGATTAGAGAAGAGCAGACTGTAGAGATAGGAAACGATGAGTGGGTAGCTGCACAGATATTGTTGAAATTACGAGGCTCACTAACTGGAGAAGAAAGGGAGGCGGTAAAGAGAACAAACGAGGATAATGCCAGAGAGAGTGAAATGAGGGGAGAGGAGCTACTAAGGCAGAAGGAAGAGATTTTGGAGGGAAGATTAGCAGAACTAAGGGATGAGCAGAATGAACTGGTTAAACAACTTGAGCGGGAGGAAAGAGAGAGAGTGAGGAAAAGGAAAGAAGGTAAGGACGAATTGGAAAAATTAAGGGAACGAAGTGAGGAGAAAAAGAGAGAAGCTGAAAGGGTAAAAGGAGCAGCAGATAGGATATCAAGAGTAATGCTGAGAGAGAAGAAGAAGGAAGAAGAAGAAAAGGAAAAAGAAATGGAAATATGGAGGAGGAGGATAATATCAGAGGCAACTAAGAAATATGAAGAGGGGAAGGTAATAGAGAGTATAGTAGAAAGAGAAAGGGTGAAATGGGAAAGGAAGAAAGAGGATGAAAGGATATTGGAACAGATGAGCAACGAAGTAATGGAGGAGTTGAAAAGGAAAAGGGAGGAAAATAGTAGGGAAATGGAGGAGAGGAGTGAAGGAGGAATAGAAGAGAGGGGTTGGGAGAGTGAAAGATGGGGAGATGTATATAAAAGTAGAGAGGTAGCAACAACATCAGCACAAAGGGGGACAGTTGGTAACAACGGAAAGGGAGAAAGAGACCTAATAGACTTAAAAACAGTAACAATAAAAGGAAAAAAGGCAGAGTGGGGGGTGCCATTTATGAATGATTTTTGCAGTGAGGAGGAAGGAGGAGTGGAGAAGGATGGAAGGAAGAGTGAAAGGGAAAGCTTAGATAAACTATACCTTACTAGAACAAACATAGATTCGCCCTGGATGAGTAGAAGATGGGAGGAGCTGGAGAGAAGTAAGGAGGAAGTGAAAAGAATAGGGGAAACACAAACCAATGAAACCACGCCACCCACATCACCACCGCGCCCTCCCACGTCACGCCCTACATGTTCAACCACCGCGCGCTCTCTGCACAGAATAAAGCTCGCGCCCTTCATGAATGAACTTACACCTTATGCATGTCGGCTTAGGGACCTCCCTAGTCGCAGGCAAGACAGACAAATAAACATACCTATATTGAACACAGGAAATGATGGAAAAAGGGGAAAGGAAGAAGAGGGAGGTAGGAGCAGAGGTAGTAAGGAAGAATTTGAAGTAGTAAAAGAAATGGGGGAAGAGGAGGGGTGTGAAGACTCAACATTATGGAGCGTAAAGGGTGACGCAAGACAGAATTTAATGCCACTGCTAGAGAGAGGAGGGGCTAGACCACAGTATGTACCTTGGAAACATACGGATAAGGAAAATATAAAATGTAGGCTCCCATCACTAAGTGGAGGTGCGGGTAAGTGGATATATGAAATGGAAAAACACACCGCAGGACAGAAACTAGCAGTAGGAGACGTGAAGGGCCTGTTAATATCAATATTAGGGGATAGAGCGGATGACATTTGGAAAAGAGCGGGATTCCATGGGGTAACAATAACGAACACATCGCATGATGGGGCACCATTTGCAAATTGCAGACATGCGCTATGGCAGGCACTGAGAGTACAGTACCCAGACACATCAGACATAGGAGCCATTACTTCCCGTAAGATGGGCGAAAATGAGGATCCTGTTGATTATATCCAGGATATTCAAGAGAAGTGGCGCATGGAAACTAGAGAACAATGGGACAAAACACCAGCCATATTTTATCATATACTAATACAAGGGCTCCCAGAAGGAGTTCAAAAACAACTAAAGAAAGTAGTGGGGATGGAAGTAAAACCATGGCCAGAAATACAACTGACTATAGTACATCACTGCAGAACATGGCAAGGAAAAATGAAACAAAAGGAAGAGGATAGGAAAACAGAAGAGGCCAAATTAGTACAGAAAAAACTTACTAAATACACAATGGAAGGGGCACTAATAACTACGCCCACACCAATGGCCCAAAGCCCAACGCAAGTAGTGGCTGCACAAGATCCCGCTCAAATAGCACCTCCACAAGGGGTAATAGAGCAAGTGCCGCCTCTGCAATTACACGCACCAAACATGGGAGGAGGGTACCCAATGCAAGGAACTGGGTATTATAGTTATAACAGAGGGAGAGGAGGGTTTATGAGAGGGAGAGGATATGGATATAATACCCAACAACAGGCTGGGGGACTCAGAAATACCTACCCCACAGGGCAACCCGTATACCAAGACAACACAGGGAGCTTCCCATGGCAAAACAGGGAACCACCCGTGTGTTGGAGCTGCGGACTATTAGGGCACATGTCACGTACATGTAGGGTCAGGCCAGGAACACCAGCATGGAATGAACAAGCACAACCTAGGACATCACAAGAACAGCAGGGCATACAACAGCAGCAGATGTCACAACAAGGGAGTGGCCAACCACAACAACCACAACAGCCACAAACCTATTCACTGCCACAACAACAAATAACACAGTATCTGCCACCGCCACAACAACAAGTAGCGTTAATACAACCACCACCACAAAATGAACGAACACAATTGGGTGGGGTGACGGTGTTGGGACACAACCCTTACACAGGGAATGGCCAATCATTGTACCCCCAATAGGCCAGCCCACAGACGGCCTTGGTGTGTCCCATCCTGTCAGTAACACCTAATAGTGCGGAGGAACCACGCATAGAGGTAACGATAGGTGACAAAAAATTATCATTTCTTGTTGACACCGGGGCAACCCGGTCTTGCATAAGGGAAGGTAAATTTAAGATGTCAGGCGAAGCCATGAACACCCAAGGATTTTCTGGGGCCAAAGGGTTGGTTCCATTCACTGATAACGTTCCGTTATCTATTGGAGATTATGATCTGTCAGTTCCACTTTTGTATTATAGTGCCTCACCAGTAAATATACTGGGGAGGGACATAATGAACAGGTTGAACATGACGATCTCCTTTACAGAGGATGGCATAATTTGCTCTACTCCAGGGATTAACATGCTCGCAGCACGACAGATTTTGCAAGCATACTGTGGACAGACAGCGATTAGGGCGGAGCCAGTAGATGGCGAGATATTCCAATATGGCACAGACATGGCATTTGCATGGATGCCAGGGATAGAAGGGAAAATATGGAGGAGACCAGCAGCCTATCTATTCCGACCAGAAACACCAGCTAATGAACTAGAAGGGAAGGTGTTTGTAGTGGACATTGAGAGCATTATTGCAACGGCTGATTATGTTGCTGTGCACGCCCAAGATAAAGAAGGGAGAGCATGGAGGGCGGTGATAGCACTAGCAGAAGGATGTAGGCTGACCCAGGTGTCAGATGAAGAGCTGTTCTCAGAAGAAAAGGAAGAAAATGAAATGGTGTTCATGATGAGTGTAGAAATATGGCTAAGAGTGGCTCACAGACAAGTAGCACAGAAAATTGCAATGGCACTTGAGGCACCCGCAGGCACCCCAGTACCATTTTTTAAGGAGGATATGTCAAAGGTGCCCAAATCATTATGGACTATTAGCCCTTATGACGTAGGATGCATAAAAAGCATAGGGGGTGTAATGTAGGGTGTCCTGACCCACGTTTAAGCTACCCTGCTACAACATTTGGTGCTGTGGGCTTAGGAAATTCAAGATGGCGGAAAACCCACATGTGCGCCGAAATCCAGGAAAGCTGCGCAGTTGTGCGCACACCAAAATGGTTACCTAACTTGCCACCCACCAGGGTAAAGAAAGGTCTTTGTTAACAAAATCCACTTTTACTGATGTCAAAAAGTTGCTGAAATCGTGACTCATTGGACCACTTTAAAGATTCAACTCTTTTTGTGGGGTTCCACATAACCATCTTACTGTAAGGAGCCCCATCAAAACAATGTTAAGCAAGGATTTACTACCATGTAAGAACCATTCCTGTTTAGAATGCATTAATCCAAGAAAATCCCAAAAATGGGTGCAGTACCAGTACTCACCACTATCCAAAAGCCGGCGTTTTAAAACCCACTGTGTGTTTTTCTGAAGGCAAGCAAAATGCCTATTTCAAACCTTGCAACATGTGCAAAATATTCACTGAACACCAGCAGACATTTGGCAGAATGGAGTTTTGTGTGCCTACAAAATCTGGGAAATGAAGAGCCCAAAAACAATGCTTATAACAAAAATGCTATGGAGTCAGCAGCTTAAGCCTAACTGCAACTGGATTTAAAACCACCAAAATCGAAAATGTTAAATTAAATGAGTGACCTATGTTTGGTGTCACATGCCTTTGTAACTGTTGAAATGTCATAGTTTTGCACTTAGAATCAGCATTCTAGCTGCATGTGTAAAATTACAAGTTATTTTAAAAGCAACAAAAAGTTAGCTGAAGGTCTGGCTTAAGGAACTTGATTTTGCCTAGCAACGGATCCCATCAGGAGTGAAACTTGAGTCACAACTATGTTCCCAGGCCAATGTTCCTTTTGCTGCCCACACTAAGGATATGCCATCTATCTGATAATTGAATTTCCAGTGCTCTGCCAGAGAGTGAACAAAGCCCTCTCCACTCAGGCAAAGGTTTTTATTACAGACGTCGTAAAAAGTGGCTTCCTCCTGGAGAAGCTGGGAGGGGCACTGCCTGTGAGAAGCAAGCTGGCTTGGCAGAAACTGGAAAGACTGGTTTCTGTACCATGTGACCTGAAAAGACACACCCCTGCAGCAAGGATATGGTTTTATAAAAAGGGGGATAATTCATAGTGCGGACATGTGAAAATTTTATAAATGATACCATAATTCTTGTGATTTTTCTGCCCACAGTTTAAGACGTGGTAGGAACCGGTGGTATGTTCAGGGGGGTTTTAGCGGAAAAGTGGATATTACTCTAAATGTGTGCATGTTAAAAATCTGAAACTTCATCAGTTAATGTCCCTACCCCCTGCACACATGTATGTAAAGTTGGGTCCATGTCGGAAATTGAAAAAGCAGTTAAAAAGTCAATTATGTACACTCTTTGAATGCAAGCTCCGAGAATGAGCAGATTTGGACATAGACATGGCTAAATTCAGCCACACCATGTATATGTAATTTCAAACAACTGTGTAACTCTGAAGTATGGATTTTGATCATATATATATTTGGGTGCACAGATGATAAGGGAGGTTGTTTCAAGAGATCATAAAATGACATCAATCTGACTCACAGTTCAGTTTGCCAATCAAGCGGAGGAATGGAAGCCTGACCAATGACGAATGAGAGGGGCAAGTCTAGTGATGCAACACACACACCCATTCTCAAGAAACAGATAAAAGCAGAGAGTCAGGACACATAGAGACATTCAATTTCATCTGCCGCTGGAAGCCCTGCCGGAAAAATCCATACTTACCTCCATCAAACTCCAGAAAGCCAAACTAGAGACTTCAATCTATCCAGAGCAGAGACCAGACCAGAGAGAAAGCAGTGCTGTGCCTAGCAGAGACCAGACCAGAGAGAAAGCAGTGCTGTGCCTAGCCGAGACCAGACCAGGCGCTGTGAGCAGAATCCGGAAAGACCTGACCAGACTGAAGATCGTGACCAAGTCGCTTTCCTGTTCAAAATCTCTTGTGAGTACTTAGCAAAACTCAGAACACATCTCTTAGTTTAAATTCATCTAATTCAATCTATTTAACCTAAGTAGAACTGCCTCCTATCTGTCACCTGTCATTTCTAGTAAAATTTGTCATTTTGAAAAAGTGTGCGTTTAAAATTTACAAAACCAAAAACGACCTTTACTAAATTACTCATATCTCCGCAACCGTTTGGGCTAGAGACTTGCAATAACTTTCATTAGGAAGCTGAGATCCCAGGCTTTCCTAGGACCCCAAAACGGTAGAGATAGTCCTTGCGGTTCCTTTGTAATAGCGCTCGGCGCATCCGCGAATTTTGCCGCGATTTGCAATTTCTTCACATGTAAAAAAACTGCTGCTGCCTGATTTCATTTGCCAGAAATTCGTTTAACCTGCTAACTATCCCTGCATCATTGCTAGTGTGAGCCTGGACTAATATTAACTAGATACCACTCATCCTGAACCTCTAAAAGGGAATTAAGAGCGTTTCCAGCATATTTCTCATTCATTGCTAGCACCTATCAAAGCATTTGCCTGTGTTTTCAAACTTCTGTTTAAGCTTGCTGGATTGAACTGAATTACAGTTGATTGCATTTCTGAGAACTGTGTGTTTTCCTTCCATTTCCTTGCCTTGCATCAAGGGGGGGAGGGGAGTAGCCAGAGAAAAGTGATTACATTGTTTGGTTGAAATCATATTGCGTATTTTCTGTACTGCATTCATTGAATATTGCATCCACCTGAGCCTACATAAAGCATCCTCTACCACATTATACTTTTGTTCCTATTTACCAGTGTGCTACCTTATCCATTTCATGTCAACTCATTAGTGATTAAAGAAGTGTGCTAGTGCCAGATTCTCCGTTGTTAATATTTACCATATCAGATTAAGTGTGATATTCAATTATTAATTTATTAAAAAGTGTGATATATATTTTAATTTATCAAATAAACCTTTTAAACTTGCAAAACAGAATTACTTCTTGGCTCAGTGGGGTCAGGGGGATTCCAAGAGAGGGGTGTTATACAAGGGTAGTCATCCAGAACGCATTAACTGGACCTAAAGATATATCAATAAGGGTTTTCATTCAGTATTCTAGACTAGGCGTTAACTTGGCTGTAGTGCTGAATTGAATCCTCTTACAAAGTGGGGGCTCGAGCCGAGACGTTGGGTTAGATTTACCAGTTGTGCAGCTTAATACAGTGTGCTAACTGACGGGATACATACACCCGGTCGGATCACCACGCTGCATTACGCTGTGAAGCATTCCTCAAAAGGGACACTCCAAGAAAAGTTCTGTTCTGCAAAAATAAAATACTAACTTCTGTAAGTCAGGACAGAGACCAATCTCTAGAATGACGACCTTAGTAGACATGAAAATAGCCAGAGAGCACCTCTTGCATAAGCTATTTGTGAGAGGTGAATGGACCGAACAGGGCCAGGATGTGTGGTTGCAGGCCATCACACAACAGGTCACTGAAACAGGGTCAGATATATATAGAGATCAGGGTCCCTTACATGTGGCCCTGAGTGAACTATATATGGCTCCTAAAGCCAAAGAGGAACACAATAAGATCGCCAGGATAGCAGCATACCTGTACCTATATGTGGGAGACATGCAGGATAGATGTGCTGAAAGCCAAAATCTGGCAAATAGGCAACAGATGGCATTACAGAAGGTCCAATCTGATCTGGACTCTTCTGAGCAGAGGCTGCAGAGGAGCCAGGAGTCAGAAAATGACAGCAGACTGTACATTACTAAAATAAAGGAGGATATGGATGTGCTGCAAAAGGAAAAGTCAGAACAGGATACTAGATTTCTGGCCCTGCAGAAGGAGCACCAAGACAGTTTGGACTCCTTACTGCAGAGCCAGAAAAAGCTGGAGCAACAGATCAATTTCAACAGGGCATGCACAGAGCAGGTAGCCACCCTGCAAATCCAACTAGACAGAGAGAAAGAGGAGAGCAATAAACTGATCCTGAAAGACCTGGATACCCAGGCAGAGTTTGATCAGGAGCGCCAGAAAGCTGGTGCCTTCCAAAGGCAAAGGGACGACCTGGCGGCACAAATGCAGGCTCTTAGTCAGGAAAGAGACGCCTTAGGCCAGGAAGTCTGCCATTTAAAAAGGAAAATGGAAGAAAATCACCTGGCCCACCAGGGACTGGGTGACCTCCAAAAAGAAAACCAGAACTTGCTAGAGCACACCAGGAGGGTGGAGGATGCTCTAGCAAGAAAGGAGCAGGCCAATAGGGACACAGCTCAGGAGGTAACCCTCCTGCAGCAAAGACTGGCCCAGTTCTCCAGGACCAACCAGGAAGCACAGAGGGAAAATGAGGCCCTCTGTCAACACAATGATAGGCTCCAACAGCAGGTAGCGATGCAGGAGAGACTGATAGAGTCGAGTAAGGCCTTAACTGAGGAACTGAAGGCACAAATGCAGGCTCTTGCATTGCAACAGGGAGCAGGGGCGGATAGAGATGAGGTTCGCTGGGAAATGGAAACTCCGGAGCATAACCTCAGGAGCCCTAGTACCAGAGGCCCTCATACCTCTCAGTCCCTGGACTCTGCCACCCCCATGTCCCCTGGCGCACATGAGCACAGGGCCACAGGGATGGCAGATTACTATCCAGCCAGAAGCATGGGGCTCATAGGCCAGTACCATCCAGGAATGGAGGGGTGGGCATCCGGGTATGGGCACCCAAGTACAATACAGTTCAGTGGGGAACCCCAGGAGAGTAGGCCCATTAAGGGCATCCTGAAAACCTCTGCCCAGTTAGGTCAGTGGAGGGGGTACCCATCAAATCCTGGCAGCAAGGAGGAATCTGAAGACTCCTCTGAACTGCGCAGGACACAGGAGACCAGGTCCCCACATTCTGCCAGCCATTCCCAGGCTCGCAGAATCCGGGAAAACCTGGAAGAACAGATGGGAACCTCGGGGAGCAGTGCCTCTGAGTCCGAGGAAGAATGGACAAGGGTTACCCGAACCAAAAAGGCCAATAAGGCAAAAAGGGCCTTGCTTAAGGACCCCTTAAAGCAGATTAAGGCGATCAGGAGCGTCATCACGCCTTACCATAAGAACGCTAAGTATTCTGTTTGGGAGCACTTAGAGTTGTTTGAACAAATGATGGAGACTTTCCATTTGAAGGACAGCCAAAGCTGTATTCAATATGTAAAGTGGACATTCTCCCCGGAATACTCCAGTTTCTTTGCGGGGCTGGAGGACCAAAATCATTTAAGATGGTCCACATATAAGGCGGCCATCCTGAAACATTTTTCTGTTCACAGAAATCCTCAAGAGGCTCGCAAGGCAGCCTACAATTTGCAATGTGGGGAGGATCAGGCCCCACAAGAATTTGTGCAGGAGTTAAAGCGTGCTTTTGCACAGACCACAAGAAGGGTGCGCACAGATAGTAGAGAGTTCATAAATACGTTTTTCCATGCCTTGCCCAAATACATCATGACCCAGCTCGTGAGGGATTTTCACGAGAAAAGATCCTTAGATTGGGTCATTGAACAGGCTACCCGGATCTATGAGGTGCAGAAACCGATAGATAGCAAAAGTAATGCCCAGAAAAACCCCAAAGCCAACAGCACCCCTGCTGCTGCCAAGGTGGCAGAGGTAAAGGTCACCCCCGTTTTAGATTTGGAGATGGGGGGGCCTAAAAACCTACCTGCACCTAATAATGCTAGGCCCAGAAGGTCCTCGGGCCAGTCACAGACAGGGAGCCAGGGAGGCAGCCCCACAAATGGGGTCCCTCGCTCTCCTGATTATGTAAGTCCCCGTTACAAGGGAAACAGACCCATCCTGGGTTATGTGTGGACTCCTCCAGCCCAAGGGGGGGGATCCAGCCAAGCACCTAACCCAGGGAACTTCCCTCCTAACTTCCCACCGGAGGGCAGAAACTCTCCAAATCCTGGGCAGAACTTTTTCCCCAGGTATCCACCCAACTTTCAGCCCCAAAACCATCCATCCTTCTTTCCCCAATTCCCTGAGCCCAGACCACTGAATCCGGGAGAGGGGAGGCCAAGGGTGGAGGGGTACCCAAATCTTCCCAACCCGGGGTATTACCAGAGGAGGGATAGCTACCCTTCCCGGGATCAGCCCAGGGGAGAAAACAGGGCCCCGTATCAGCCTGAGCGGGTTTCCCAGTTAGAGCGCCAGGTTCAAAACATGGCGCGGGATATGGGTCATATACTGAGGGCGCAGCAGAACCCTCAGATCAGCATGCCGGCGCAGAACGCACCCAACTCTGGACCTGGTGCTCCAGAACAATGACGGGGGCAGCACCCCGATAAATCACCGGTTCCCAGGGAGGAGGCACAAAGGGAAGGGGGGTGTAAAGCCTTGGAGGAAGCTTCCTTCCTCACTTGTAAACAGCCCCTGGAAACCCAGGAACCGGAAACAAAATCTCTTGCCCCTGAAAGTCTGCCTCCTAAGGAGCAGAGGGGGGGTAGGAGAAACAAAAGACCCAAACAGACTCAGTTTGAGGAGGAGGTACAGATCTTCCAATTTGAGGGAGAGGGATCCTCAGAGGATCCTGGGAAAAGGATCTTCTCCTTCAGAGAGGGGGGAACTCCTCCCAAAGAAAAATGGGTCCCTAGGGATGCAAATCCAGACTGGGGAGATGTGGAGACTGAGCTACCGCCGCCCACCATCTCATCCCAGAACCAACAGCAAGAAAATCCCCTGGTTCAAACCCATCCTGGCGACTGCCTCCAAAAAGGGGGGGGCGGCCCAGAAACGGAGCCAGGGGAACCCACAATGGCTCTGATCTCCAGTTGCAAATTTTTTCTTTCAGATTCCCAAGACTCTCCACAGAATTCTGCCCAAATCTCCTCGCTAGCGATGTCCAAGACCAGAAAATTAGCCCACCAGTTGTCCAAAAATGTACATTATCTGTGCCCCCTTGAGGAGAAGGAGGGAAGATATTATGCCCCGGTACAAGTACAGGGGCAGGGTACAATCTCAGCACTGGTGGACACTGGATCTCAAGCTACCCTTCTGTCCAGAAGGGCCTTTGACGAACTGAATGCAGGAAGGGGAGAGAATTACCAAATTCCTCTCACCTCTCTTCCTGGACAACTGCAGAACTTTGACGGGAAGGAAATTCCCGTCGAGGGGACGGCAGACTTGGACATTAAGATCGGGCGACATAAGTTGAAACACCCGGTCATAGTTGTGACCCCAGAGGGCACCCCTTGTTTACTAGGGAATGACCTCCTGAGAAGGTTGTCACCCCTAATAGATTGCGTAAACAAGGTCCTCTGGACTCAGACTAGCCGACCCATAAAATTAAAACAGAGTGTCAACCATGTTAGTTTAAACGGCACATGCCACATGGTTGAACAAAAATCTGACCAAGTAGAATTTCACTTCCAGAACAACCAAATTCCAGACGTGACGGTAATAGCAGTAGGACAACAGACTGGTGATGGGGGGTCCTCTCTATTTCTGAAAATCAACCTTCCTTCCAGTCTAAAGTGGTATTCCACGCTGGAAGGAAACACTCTGAAATTTTATACCAATCCACAATCTGAAACTCCCACTCCTATAGTCCAGAAAGATGTGAAATCAGCTCAAAGCCTGGCTGATATTCAGCAATTTGGAGAGCAGTTGTTCATCCCTGTTCAGTTAAATGATGGGAAGGACTCTGTTCTCGCTCGAGTGTGTGTGAACAACGGTAAGAGCTTCATCAGCGAAGCCATGTTTCGCCAACTTCCAAAAGATCCAGCCATTCCCACCTTCAAACTGATAGACAAATGGGAAATGGACCTGGAAGCACCTAATTCCAAACATCTCCTGCCAAGCAGGTGTATGCTCAAAATCTCCATTGGCAACAAGAGCATAGTCCACAATTGTTGGGTCGTGCGAGACGTCACTGCCGCCTTTTACTTAGGCAGTGACATTCTCAATCGCTTTGCCATTAGTTTGGACCTAATAAACTTCAAAGCCTGGTCCCGATTAGCGGATAATCCCATGGGCTTTGATGATCCAGAAAAAGCATTTAGGTCAGCTCAATTGCTACCTTATGCAGTTGAGATTCAGGTTAAAGAGGAAGTCACCATCCCAGAAAGGACCCGACAATTCTCCCTGGAAGTGAAAGTTAAAAGGGGACAAGAGTTGAAAAACCCTGATGCTTACATACATCTAAATGCTTCTCTCCAACAGCAAGGGTTGGGGGTAAACCCGACTCCATTAGTCAACATAGAACATGACCCCATTCTAATAGAGGTGGATAACAGCAACTTAAAGAGTATTACTCTAGCCGCAGGCACCATTATTGGAATGGCGGTTGATGACCGACATTTCTCCATTGATCTTGTAAATGAACTGTTAGGACCCATCCCCAAGGACTGTTTTGACAGTGACAGTGATGACAACGCAACACCAGACAGGATTTTTACCCGGCATGGGGGGAACTTCCTGGTGTACACTTCCTGCCCCTATGGTAAGGAAGATGTGACCTGTGACTTCAGGAGGGATGAGGTGATTTTCCAGGTCCATGAGGGCTGCCTTTCCCACCTGAAGCCTCCGGTCCAAATCAGCACTCTGACCAGGGACTTCTCCACCCAGCTGGAGGAGGCCGCGGAGATAGCCAAACCAGAAGTCTTTCCAGGCTTCAGGCAGATGGTGGAAGAGAGAGTCAACCTAGCTGATGCCTGTGTGACTCTGGAACAAAAGCAAAAGTTGAAACAAGTTTTCTTGGATTTCCAAGATCTCTTTGCGGTAGACTCATATGACTGTGGTCGCACTGACATCCACACAACAACAATCCCCACGGACCCTGGCATGACTCCTGTGTTTGTGAAGCAATATCGCTTGCCTCTCGCATCAATGGAGTCCCTTACTGAAATAATTAAGAACCTTGAGTCCCGGGGAATAATCCGTCCAGTCCACAGCACCTTCAATAATCCGGTGCTGGGAATATTGAAGCCAAACGGCCAGTGGAGACTCTGCGCTGACCTCAGGGAGCTCAACAAACGGGTCCACACTTCCCGATGGCCTCTTCCCTACATTGACCAAGGGCTGGCCCAGATTCAGGGGTCACAGGTATTCACTGCAATAGACCTGACCAATGGATACTGGACCGTGCCTGTCAGTAGGGAGGACCAATACAAGCTGGCTTTTACCTTTGGGGGCCAGCAGTACACATGGACCCGGACTCCCTTCGGATACCTTAACTCCGGTAATGAGTTCAATATTTTCCTACATAAGGCCATGCCCGACCTGGGTGCAAGGGGTAACCTGGCTTATGTAGATGATGTCCTCATCAAAAGTTCATCTGTGGAGGAACATATAGCGGAGATCCGTTATGTTCTGACACAGTTGAGGGCCGCCGGAGCAAAACTTTCCTTTCAGAAAGCACAGTGGTGTAGAACCCGTGTTAATTTCTTGGGGCATGAGATTACTCCTCAGGGTCTTTGTCCCCAGGAAAAGAAAGTGGAAGCACTTCAGAAACTGAAAGACCCCACAACTCTGCGGGAACTAAGGAGCCTCCTTGGACTGACTAATTACAGCAGAAAGTTCATTGAGGGCTACGCAGAGATCACCAGACCCCTGATTCATCTCCTGAAGGGGGGGGTCAAGTGGGAATGGGGTCCAGAACAAGCCGAGGCAGTAAAACAACTCAAAAGAAGCCTCTCACAAGCGCCTTGCCTAGCTTACCCTGTCAGAAACAAGGAGTTCTTCCTGGAGACGGGGTTCTCTAATACGTGCTTGACGGCAGTATTATATCAAAAGCATGACAAGGTCAATAAAGTAATCTCCTATGCGAGCAAAACTTTATCCTCTGTGGAGGAAAAATTCAACGATTGTGAGAAGGCACTCCTGGCAACGGTGTGGGCATTGAAGAATTACCGCCCGTTTATCCAGGGGGAACACATCATAGTGGAGACTCCACACCAGCCTCTGCAATATCTCCAAAGTGACAGAATCCGGGCCGGAAATGTGAGTAATTCCCGAATTACTTCCTGGATTCTGTCAATGCAAGGCTTTCCTGTGGAGGTCAGATATGGCCAAAACAAGAAGAGTCCACTCGCGCAAGGTCTGGCTGACTTGCATGATTGTGCCAGAGAAAACTGTCTCGAGGACGAAAGCCTAAAAACAAAGGACAACATGGAGGCATACCTTAATTCCCCACACAAAGTCTTTGAAGAAGACAAGTGTGAGGGAATGCCCACTGTCTATGTGGATGGATGCTCTTACCATGTTGACAACGACGGGGAGAAAGAACTGGTGGCTGGCGTAGGGAATGCATGGGTGAATGAGTCCCCAGAACCCTCCGCTGGATACAAAATTGGTCCCCGAAGTAGTCAGGTGGCAGAATTGATGGCTGTGCATCAGGCCATCCTCACTGCTGTCCAGCATCAACTCCACGAACTGGTCATAATCACAGATTCGGATTATGTACGGAACGGGTTCGTGGAGCACCTGGTTAATTGGAAAACCAGAGGCATGTTATGTGCTAACAACAAACCCTTGAAACATGGGAAGTTGATCCAAAACATTGATGATCTGGTCACCTCGAATGGGATGACCATCTATTGGAAGAAGATCAAGGGTCATTCCAAAGTAGAGGGACCAGACAAAACTGGAAATGACTTAGCTGATCAGCTGGCCAAAACCGGGGCCATCCAAGGGGATCTAATTGAGATTGAGTCCCTGTTGGGGGAAATCCAGGTCACTGCCATCACTAGGTCCCAGACCAATGCTCACAACGACCTTTCAATTGCACAATGGAGTAAGGAGACCCCTGATGCTGATTTGATTACCGCTCAGAAGGGGGATCCAATTATTGGTAAATTTTACCAGCACCTTGAGGACCCTGAGAACTTTCCCCTGACGGATACCGATTACATTGGGAAAGAGGACCTAAGAGTGTTGATGAAATGTCCAAAAATGTTCCGAATCCAAGACGGTTTGCTGGTAAGGAAATCCAAAGCTGGCCACGATCAGTGGGTGGTTCCTACCTCATTCCGAAGCCTGATGTTAAGTCACGCCCATGATGCGGCCACCGCCGGTCATAGGGGGTTTCACACAACATTGGAAATCTTAAGAGAGGTTGCATACTGGCCACACATGGGGCAGGACCTCGACCAGTACCTGAAGGGTTGCCTTGTGTGTGCACAATTTCAGCCATCATCCCTCACGCACCGGGCGCCTTTACAAAAGAGGGGAATGACACTGCCATGGTCAGATTTACAAATCGACTTTGTAGGCCCTGTGATTCGCTCGGCTAGGGGGAATAAGTACATGTTGACTGTGACATGCTTGTTTACCAAGTGGGTGGAATGTCTCCCAGCCCCAAATTGCAAAGCAGAAACTGCAGCTGCCTTGATGATTAACCACATCTTTTCCCGTTTTGGTCTACCTCAAAGGATTGAGTCAGACAGAGGTAGCCACTTCACCAGTGAAGTAATGACAAAGATGTGGGAGATACTGGGGGTCAAGAGAAAGCTGCATATTGCTTATAGACCAGCTTCTTCTGGGGCAGTAGAGAGATATAACCGGACAATTGTGAGCATATTAAAGAAGTTTGTGGCAGATTCTGGGCCAAGTTGGGATATCCGATTACCTCTGGTCCTAATGGCCATCAGATCTACCCCTTCATCTGCAACCAAAATGTCACCATTTGAGTTGATGACTGGACGCAAGATGGTGCTTCCTCAGCATTTGCTCTACAGGACCCAAGAGCAGACACTGATAAATGCCTCCACTACTCATGAGTATGTAGAGAATTTAAGGAAACACCTCCAACATGCTTTTGCTTATGCTCAGCGGAATCTAGAAAGATCGACTGATAGCATGAAGACCCATTATGACCTGAAAACTTCCAGGAAGGAATATCAGGTGGGAGACCGGGTCTATCTATACAACTTCCAAAGGAACCAGGCCAAGCAGCGCAAATTTTTGCCTACATGGAAGGGACCCTTTGAGATCGTCGATAAGATCTCCCCTGTGGCCTACAAGATCCGCATCCCCAAAGGTGGTTCGGCAGAGGGGGAAGACAAGTGGGTCCACATAAACCAGTTGAAATGTTGCCATCCCAGGCACACTCTGCAACAACTGGAGGAATCCTCTGGAATCCTAGCGGGTACTGTATCAGACTAATTCAGTTCCAATCATAAAACATACCACATCTAGTCTCTAAAATATTGTGATTTACATGAAACTGTCTCTAGTGATGCTGTTTTTTTTTTTTTTTTTCAAAATAAGAATGTAATATTTCGTTACGATGAAATGCATATGCTGCCCCACTATCTCAACAGTGGTGGAAAAAAAAAAATCGTCTATGAGTAGATATTGCCGCTCTTCCTTTATCATCCTAGGAGAGATGAAACCATGAAGGATGACCAAGAAGGACGATCCGGAGACCGGGAGCAAAGACACAACGGGCCCGGGGTACCGCCCAATCTTCCCATCAGGACCGGCGAGGAGAACTGATCGATCTGACCGGATGGAGAAGAAGATGCTGAACTGTGCCATCTACAGAAGAGGAAGAAGATTATGCGGACAGACCGGTGCGTGGGTCAAAACCCTTGGGCACGCGACTCCCCATCGACCCAAACTCAAAGTGCAGTCACGTGGGGGGGCTTGTAGGGTGTCCTGACCCACGTTTAAGCTACCCTGCTACAACATTTGGTGCTGTGGGCTTAGGAAATTCAAGATGGCGGAAAACCCACATGTGCGCCGAAATCCAGGAAAGCTGCGCAGTTGTGCGCACACCAAAATGGTTACCTAACTTGCCACCCACCAGGGTAAAGAAAGGTCTTTGTTAACAAAATCCACTTTTACTGATGTCAAAAAGTTGCTGAAATCGTGACTCATTGGACCACTTTAAAGATTCAACTCTTTTTGTGGGGTTCCACATAACCATCTTACTGTAAGGAGCCCCATCAAAACAATGTTAAGCAAGGATTTACTACCATGTAAGAACCATTCCTGTTTAGAATGCATTAATCCAAGAAAATCCCAAAAATGGGTGCAGTACCAGTACTCACCACTATCCAAAAGCCGGCGTTTTAAAACCCACTGTGTGTTTTTCTGAAGGCAAGCAAAATGCCTATTTCAAACCTTGCAACATGTGCAAAATATTCACTGAACACCAGCAGACATTTGGCAGAATGGAGTTTTGTGTGCCTACAAAATCTGGGAAATGAAGAGCCCAAAAACAATGCTTATAACAAAAATGCTATGGAGTCAGCAGCTTAAGCCTAACTGCAACTGGATTTAAAACCACCAAAATCGAAAATGTTAAATTAAATGAGTGACCTATGTTTGGTGTCACATGCCTTTGTAACTGTTGAAATGTCATAGTTTTGCACTTAGAATCAGCATTCTAGCTGCATGTGTAAAATTACAAGTTATTTTAAAAGCAACAAAAAGTTAGCTGAAGGTCTGGCTTAAGGAACTTGATTTTGCCTAGCAACGGATCCCATCAGGAGTGAAACTTGAGTCACAACTATGTTCCCAGGCCAATGTTCCTTTTGCTGCCCACACTAAGGATATGCCATCTATCTGATAATTGAATTTCCTGTGCTCTGCCAGAGAGTGAACAAAGCCCTCTCCACTCAGGCAAAGGTTTTTATTACAGACGTCGTAAAAAGTGGCTTCCTCCTGGAGAAGCTGGGAGGGGCACTGCCTGTGAGAAGCAAGCTGGCTTGGCAGAAACTGGAAAGACTGGTTTCTGTACCATGTGACCTGAAAAGACACACCCCTGCAGCAAGGATATGGTTTTATAAAAAGGGGGATAATTCATAGTGCGGACATGTGAAAATTTTATAAATGATACCATAATTCTTGTGATTTTTCTGCCCACAGTTTAAGACGTGGTAGGAACCGGTGGTATGTTCAGGGGGGTTTTAGCGGAAAAGTGAATATTACTCTAAATGTGTGCATGTTAAAAATCTGAAACTTCATCAGTTAATGTCCCTACCCCCTGCACACATGTATGTAAAGTTGGGTCCATGTCGGAAATTGAAAAAGCAGTTAAAAAGTCAATTATGTACACTCTTTGAATGCAAGCTCCGAGAATGAGCAGATTTGGACATAGACATGGCTAAATTCAGCCACACCATGTATATGTAATTTCAAACAACTGTGTAACTCTGAAGTATGGATTTTGATCATATATATATTTGGGTGCACAGATGATAAGGGAGGTTGTTTCAAGAGATCATAAAATGACATCAATCTGACTCACAGTTCAGTTTGCCAATCAAGCGGAGGAATGGAAGCCTGACCAATGACGAATGAGAGGGGCAAGTCTAGTGATGCAACACACACACCCATTCTCAAGAAACAGATAAAAGCAGAGAGTCAGGACACATAGAGACATTCAATTTCATCTGCCGCTGGAAGCCCTGCCGGAAAAATCCATACTTACCTCCATCAAACTCCAGAAAGCCAAACTAGAGACTTCAATCTATCCAGAGCAGAGACCAGACCAGAGAGAAAGCAGTGCTGTGCCTAGCAGAGACCAGACCAGAGAGAAAGCAGTGCTGTGCCTAGCCGAGACCAGACCAGGCGCTGTGAGCAGAATCCGGAAAGACCTGACCAGACTGAAGATCGTGACCAAGTCGCTTTCCTGTTCAAAATCTCTTGTGAGTACTTAGCAAAACTCAGAACACATCTCTTAGTTTAAATTCATCTAATTCAATCTATTTAACCTAAGTAGAACTGCCTCCTATCTGTCACCTGTCATTTCTAGTAAAATTTGTCATTTTGAAAAAGTGTGCGTTTAAAATTTACAAAACCAAAAACGACCTTTACTAAATTACTCATATCTCCGCAACCGTTTGGGCTAGAGACTTGCAATAACTTTCATTTGGAAGCTGAGATCCCAGGCTTTCCTAGGACCCCAAAACGGTAGAGATAGTCCTTGCGGTTCCTTTGTAATAGCGCTCGGCGCATCCGCGAATTTTGCCGCGATTTGCAATTTCTTCACATGTAAAAAAACTGCTGCTGCCTGATTTCATTTGCCAGAAATTCGTTTAACCTGCTAACTATCCCTGCATCATTGCTAGTGTGAGCCTGGACTAATATTAACTAGATACCACTCATCCTGAACCTCTAAAAGGGAATTAAGAGCGTTTCCAGCATATTTCTCATTCATTGCTAGCACCTATCAAAGCATTTGCCTGTGTTTTCAAACTTCTGTTTAAGCTTGCTGGATTGAACTGAATTACAGTTGATTGCATTTCTGAGAACTGTGTGTTTTCCTTCCATTTCCTTGCCTTGCATCAAGGGGGGGAGGGGAGTAGCCAGAGAAAAGTGATTACATTGTTTGGTTGAAATCATATTGCGTATTTTCTGTACTGCATTCATTGAATATTGCATCCACCTGAGCCTACATAAAGCATCCTCTACCACATTATACTTTTGTTCCTATTTACCAGTGTGCTACCTTATCCATTTCATGTCAACTCATTAGTGATTAAAGAAGTGTGCTAGTGCCAGATTCTCTGTTGTTAATATTTACCATATCAGATTAAGTGTGATATTCAATTATTAATTTATTAAAAAGTGTGATATATATTTTAATTTATCAAATAAACCTTTTAAACTTGCAAAACAGAATTACTTCTTGGCTCAGTGGGGTCAGGGGGATTCCAAGAGAGGGGTGTTATACAAGGGTAGTCATCCAGAACGCATGAACTGGACCTAAAGATATATCAATAAGGGTTTTCATTCAGTATTCTAGACTAGGCGTTAACTTGGCTGTAGTGCTGAATTGAATCCTCTTACAGTAAGGATAAAGTTGAAAAAGGGTGCCATACTACCAAGAGTGAAACAGTACCCATTGTCAAAAGAGGCAGATGAGGGAATATATGAAACCATAACGGCCCTTATAAACAATGGCATATTGGTCCCCTCAGAATCACCATGTAACACAGCTGTGTACCCGGTGCGCAAGGCTAAAGGGGGGTCTTGGCGCTTCATACAGGACCTCAGACCCTTGAACAACATAGTAGAAGCAGAGTATCCAGTAACAGCAAACCCGGCCACAATATTGTGTGGCATTCCGGCGGAAGCATCACGATTTACAGTGATTGACCTTAAAAATGCTTTTTTCTCAATACCATTACACCCAGACTCACAAGATTTGACAAGCTTTACTTACCGAAATACAAAGTGGAAACATACCAGATTACCACAGGGGTATTGTGAATCACCCTCAATTTTCAATAGAGTAATACAGATGGATTTGGGTAACGTTGAGGTGGAAAGCACAGTGTTGCAGTATGTGGATGACATAATAATTTGTAGTACAAACGAAAGCAAATGTAGAGAGGACTCCTTAAAAATGTTGACGATACTGGCAGAAAAGGGGTACAAGGTAGACATGGAAAAGATACAATACTGTCAGGAACAGGTACTTTACATTGGCCAACTGATATCCCAACATGGAAGAAGGATTGCACCACAAAGAGCACAGGCCATCTCAAGCACTCCCGTGCCACAGACTGTGAGAGAACTGAAGCAATTTCTGGGGCTGTGCAACTACTGTAGAGCATGGGTATTTGATTACAGCTTATACATAGGACCCCTGCTTGAGGGTTTGAAGGAAGCAAATAAAGGGGAGAAAAAGTTGGGATGGACTATGGAAATGAGGGAGGCATTTGACGAATTAAAAGACGCAATATCAACTGCTCCAGTACTGGCATCCCCAGACTATGAGCGGCGCTTCTTTATATTCTCACATTGCGACTCAGCAGTGATGAAAGCAGTGTTGGCCCAAAAAACTAGCATGGGCTATAAACCAGTAGCATTTTACAGCGGTCACTTAGACCCTATAATGTTAGGCCACTTCTCTTGTGAACAAGGTCTCGCTGCAGCTGCTTTTGCAGTAGAAAAAGCATCAGCAATAACTATGGGGTGTCCAACTACACTATTTGTGGAACATGCACTATTTGCGATATTGAATAAACCTAAGTCCACATTAACGACACAGAGGGCATCAGGTTATGAGATTATTTTGTCTAAAGCTGAACTAGCAATTGTTAGATGTAGCACGGTTAACCCTGCAAGGTTCCTAGCAGAAGTAATTGAAGAGGGAGATTACGCCCATGACTGCACCCAAGTAACTGAACTATACTCATGTACTAGGAAAGTTGAAGAAAACGCACTAGAGGGAGGTGAGCTTTTGTTTATTGATGGGTCATCAACTATTGATCAAGGAGATGGGATACGAAGGACTGGGGCAGCAGTAGTAAAAATGATGGAGGCGCCGGTGTGTGTGGCTATGAAGTGTGTACAATTACCACAGCATTACTCTGCTCAAGCGGCGGAACTCGTTGCACTCATATTGGCATTAAAGGAAAGTTTTAATAAAAGAGTAACTATATATTCCGACAGTGCATATGTTACATCCACTGTCCACTCAGGGCTATCAAAATGGAGAAGAAGAGGGTTTAGGAGAGCTGATGGCACTCCAGTACAACATGCCCTCTTGTTGGCTGAACTAATTGAAGTAATAAACGATCCCCAAGAACTAGCCCTAGTAAAATGCACTGCACACACCAATGGAGAAGACTACGTCTCAAAAGGAAATGCAGCAGCAGACGCACATGCGAAATATGCTGCATATTTTGGTGAGATATGGAACCCCACCGACTCACAGAGAGGGAGAGGGAGGGGAATAGCGAGGGAGATGTTAATAAGAGAAGGGTACACCCATCTCCCAGCCACACAGATTATGGAGCTACAAGCGGCTGCACCAATGGCCGAAAAAGAAGTATGGGTGAAAAGAGGATGCACAATGTCACCAACCGACGCACTATGGCGCCAGGGTGGCACTGGGAAAGTTGTAATACCAGTGGCACTGTTAAATACCGCCTTGAGCCAATTACATCACCCTGCCCATACAGGCAAGGAAATAATTGCAGCACGAATTAGAGAAGATTGGTTTTGTCCCGAGTTAACCTCTCATGTGTCAAATTTTATCAGCAATTGCCTAACATGCCAACAGTTTACGGCCGGTCATACTCTAAAAGTGATAAGAGGTACCATACCCCGGCCAGAAGGACCTTTTCGGCACCTTCACATTGACTATGTTGATATGATCAACATCTGTCAAGGCAATAGGTATATGATTGTAGTAGTATGCCCATTTTCTAGGTGGATTGAAGCAGGGCCCTGTTCACACCCTGATGCGTTTAGAGCAGCCAAATTCATAGTAAGGGAGGTCTTCCCCAGGTGGGGAGTGTGCGAGGTGTTAAGATCAGATAACGGCCCCCATTTCGCAAATGAAATGTTCCAGCATATCACATCCCTGCTGAACATTAAACACAAATTTGCATGTGCATACCATCCACAGGCTAATGGTGTATGTGAACGCCTGAATGGCCTATTGAAGGAGGCAATTGCTAAAATACAACAAACAACAAAGAAAAGTTGGTTGTATTGCCTTCCATTAGCATTGTTTGAACTCAGAAACAGGCCAGGGTCCGACCACCACCTCACCCCTCACGAAGTGGTTACTGGACGTCAAATGCGCCTTCCCCTAACACCAACGTCAAGGGCATTCACCGACAACGAAAGTTCAGCGAATGTGTTAGGTGATGAAATGTATCAATATGTGTCTTCTTTGATTACTAGTGTCGTGTTTGTGTCTCAACAGCTCGAGCGCACACGGGGCGGGTCTACCAGCAATCAAGAAAAAGACGAAAGTACGGAATTGGGAAAGGAGAACTCGTGCAAACTTGCCAAAGGTGACCACGTACTACTTCGCAATTTCAATAGAAAGTGGAACCAGAAGAGGTTCACTGGCCCCCATCTGGTAGAGGACGTATCAACAAGAGCAGTAAAACTAAAGGATAAGCGTGCATGGAACCACCTACATGACGTAAAGATCTACAAACTGCAGACCCGCCCCAGCGCCAACGACAGATCCATTGGAAGAACAGCAACAACATCGCCGACAGCGGAAGAAAGTTCCACCACAGACGACGACCCAATTGTTCCCTCGGAAACAATAACTGGCGAAGAAGGGGGTGATCCCCATACTGCCCACCCCATGGTCACACGCTCAAAGAGTAAAAATACTGCCGCCATCTGAGCGCAAACCCCCCCCCCATTGACTGCTAAGTAAAGTGGTAACTAAAACTGAAGGACATTGCTTGCACCAATACACATGTAAACACGTGAATGTTCTCTTTTTTCTCTCGCACATACAGGAACTGCGTAATATTGTATTGTTAAGAAAAGCTAATTAACAAATTCAGTGTGCAGGTGTAGATGGTGCTGCCAGACGATAACTACCCAGAAGAATTGTCACACCAATTTGTATACGAAATAAAGAGGCCAACATACTTAAAAAGGAGAAGGGTACGTGTATATTACACAGCCTTCCTCCTGGCCATAGAATATCACATGCCCCACCTCCACCCATACTTGCCAGTCCTAAGAGACCCATCACTTAGAATAGCGTGGGAGCAGCTCTTCGCCTGGGCACTGAATGACTACTTGATAGGGAGAGCTTAAAGGTAACAAAACTAACATCTAATAACCAGCACTTTTGAGAAATTTCAGGCGGGCAACTATAACGTCGCAAGAATAAGCTGCCAGGACCGCAGCAAGGTAAGAGCAAAATGCCGGTGAAATTAGCATATGTAATAAAAATAATAGGGATTTTTATGATCACCGGGTTCTTGGCTGCTTCTGTCTGGCAGTACAGCTATGCTATTGATTTTATTGCTGCACCCAAACTTAATATACCCCCGTCCCCTGCTGCAACAGGAGTTACGTCAGGTGGTAATAGTAATTTTGCACCCAAGCAAAATAGAGTTAAACGCAGCACATACTCAGACAATAAAGGTATTGATAATTATGTACAAGATTCGGCACACGTCACAAACAACATATGGTACCAGCACATGACCCGCATTGGTAAGCAGACAACTGAGGACAGCTGTTACGTTTGCTCATTAATACCATACGCCATGAGCGCTTCACGAACATTTGTTGCCACAGAAATAGATGAAAAAACAGCACAGTGCATAATATACTTGGCCCTGTTCCAAACGAAAGGAAGATTTCAAGGAACAGTAGTGCACATGACATGGAAAACACGAGACTCATACCCATATGAAAACAACTTCCTCAAGACCTATCTGAGTTATCACAAGACCAGTTTACATGCTGAAGCATTCAGGTACATAACAAGTGGCCCTGCAAAAGGAGAAACAAAGAAGGTAACACTGCAGTATCTACCATGTGATTGGTACGCCACTGAAGTTCCGGGTAAACAAGGATGCTGGGAGAGGCCGCTACTGACGATAACAGGAAAGGTGTTCCTGGGCAACAGCTGGGAGATAGGAGTGATTGGCAGCAACATGGTAACAAAAGAAACTATCTCAACTATCGAGACACACAATCATCGATGTTGGACGACGTGGATCAAGTATGTACCAATGCTCACCTGGGTAGAAGAAAATGAAGACCCGATAACTATACTACCATTGACTGCGCCCAAAGTATGCTACCAGCATAAAGGAGAGGTGGACGTAGGATATAACACCAATTGTGCAAGCGTGATGGAGTTACCTGAGGGGGGAGCGGGAACAGCAGTAATAATGGACCATTATTGGGCCTGTGGAGAAAAGGCATATCATACACTGCCTCCCCTGTGGAGTGGTGTGTGCACAATGGTACACGTCAATGTACCATCACTAGTGGTACCTAAGAAGCATGTCGATGTGGCGAAATTTCCTAAAATGGATGAAGGGGATAAGAGAAGAAAGAGATCTGCACCACTACAGAAGGAGCAAGGAAACAGGACCAACAGCAATGATACTGTCCTAAATAGGAGAAAAAGACAAGGAGAGCCATTGACAGGAAATTACCTGTGGGGAAGGTCGGAAACGGAACTAACATCAATACCGCCAGAACACAGACTATTCAGCAGAGCAGCAATGTTCTTCTCCTCAATAATACATCCGGGACTGCAGGCATACGCAAACGCAAAATGGCTCCAAATAACCAGGTGGGAACTAATGATGACCATCAATTCAACAGTAAATGGGTTCAACGCAATTAAAGAGGAGCTGCGAGCTGTAAGGATGGTAGCACTCCAGAACAGATATGTATTGGACCTCCTCACAGCAATGGAAGGAGGAGTTTGTGCAAAGATAGGACAATCTTGCTGCACGTTCATACCTGCCAACGATGCTGACAATGGTACACTGACAGAAGCAGTTTCACAATTGGCCCAGATGCACTCCAAAATGATGGACGAAAGTAACGGTGTAAACAAGGATAAGAGCTGGTTTTCACTATTATGGTCATGGATGCCATCTTGGCTGTCAGATGGACTGAAAATAATAGTGGGATGTGCTATTTTGGCTGGAGCTGCCCTGATCATAATTAGATTTTGGAAGGCCCGGAAGGCGCGCACGACTGACGAGTTGCTGGAAATGGTGGGAATGCACCCCTTGATGCCAGCAGATAACGACCAGCATACAGGTGTGATAATACAAGAAAGGGAGAAGTTGCGCACCCAAATCATCACCAATCATCTAGACCCACCATCAGTGAAGATCGAGAACCCAAGGAACCCCAGGAGCTACATAGGAAGATGGGTATACTGTACTCCTGGAGGAACCTGTGAATACATGTATTGGTCGTTTGAAGATCATGTAAATCATTATGGACATCTCGGCGGGATAACTAAGATATGGAGGGTAAGAGGAGATAACGAGAAGGATATGTTTGTGGTCGACAAGTCGACCAGAGGGGGGACTGAAGTGGGAGAATGGAAGACCAGGCTCCCGTCCTTCACCTCTCGCGCTTGGCCTAGAGGGTCAAGGCCCAGACACCCGCCGCGAGAAGAATTTGTCCATCTACCAGACGACCAGGTACCCTGGTACAGGAACATACGGATGTGTCCACCTGCCTGCCCAGCAGCCCGCACTGGCCATGCCGACACCTGCGGCTCGAACCAGCTAGACTAAAAACCACACGTCGTTAGAGATGCCATGACGACCTAGACAACGGGAAGCACATCTGTATAAATATACCCACTTAACATTTCCACACCAATCTACACGAAGAACATACTCAGTGCTCTGACGTAGGCGACAGGCATATTCACGGACGTGCATCTTTATTATTTTTACATAGGCTTTCAGAGTGCAGAAACGCAAGACGCATCATGAACTCATCTATAACGCTTGCTCACGCTTCCCTTGAAACCCGTTACCACCATGAGAGGTATAATGGAAACACGATATTGGTCATGGAAATATATGCCACTATAATCTAAAGCACCCATGCACGAAATGGATCACTTATGCCCCAGGCCCAAGTAGGCCTCAAGCAAGAGTTCCGTGGACATTAACAAAGCAAAGTCAGGTTGCTGATCCTGCAGAATGAGCCTGGTGGAGCAACCAGCCAAGGTCGCAATGTTGCAAACCCACATCCAAGAACAAATCATCAAAGGCACGATGTTGCAACCTCGCACTCCGCGTACCAACGTTAAAATCATATCTACAAATTAAACCAGACACACAGTGGAAAAACAATATTAATTGTGCAGAATTCTGCCTCAAACACGGTCCCGCCTCACGTGACCAAGCCGAACCTGACGAGATGCCAAAACCCAGGAGAGAAAGGGCGTCTGGGTCCCTCACTACGAGACACAGGCCGGGACACTTGAAAGGCTCAATGGACACCTGCTACAGTGGGAACGGTCAGCTCCCACCTATGAATAAATCCTCACATTGTCTGCATGTACCCATATTGAAACATTGTTGCAAACACAGGTACACCGAGAGCTGGGAACAACGGTGGTCCCAGGCTGGGGAGCTCACGGATGCACCAATCAGAACATGGGGATCTTATCTCAGACGTCAGTAACATTAGCCAATCCTCAGGGGTCTTCATGTAACAATTCTTATGTATCTACTTGAAGGGACAACCCAGATATACCACCTGACTACACCTTGACCACTAATATCATTCTCTATATGTGTACTATACTAACCCTACCACTCGAGCAACCAATTAAGAGTGGCGATAGGTTTTTTGTTAACTTTCTGAAGTGACGCAAGTAGCGCGTCATAATGTAGTAAAAAGGGCCTGCGAGCCCCACGATTATGTGTGTGTCAGGACGAACGCGTACGCTCCTTGACCCATCCCTGCCGTTTTGCATAAATAAACAGCAGAGTCGCCTTGCTCCTTGTGTGCGTTTCATACTCTATCTCACACCTGGGATATACGGGAGGTGTTGGGGCCTCCCTGCCCGGAGGTCTGCGGACGGCCCGGCCGACCCCGGCAGAATTTCCCCCCCGACACCATGAAGCCCAAAGTGTGGACCATATGTTTGGATATCAGGAAGGTGATCGATATGTGGGGTGGTTGTTCGCTGGAGGCAAAGCTCCTTGCTTACAAGACAGCAATTGTTTCAGGGATTTTATATGACGCAGGGGTTTTTCCTAAGAGGTCTATTAGCTGGCTTCCTAAACTGAAGGTAAAAATCTTACGCCCGCTATTGGGTCTGCCCGGCGCCGTCCCATTCGAGGTTTTAAGACTGGAACTGGGATTTCAATCATGTATGTCCATCTGGATATCTGCAGCCTGCAAATTATGGGTGAGAATAAAGTTTGGTGGTGGCGGAAATGCATCTTTGTTGTATTTCACCAGGGTTCATACGGAACGATATACTTGCAGCCCGTGGTTTAGAGGTCTGGAGAGGGTTGCACCTGCTCATTGCCAGGATATTTCTCTAACCTGTTGCTGCGAACAAGAGGTTTCTGTTTTTTTTTGTTTTTTTTTAACAAACTTGATTTTAGGAGTTGGGATTACGACTGTGTTTTAATGCTGGCTTCCCTGGGGGGAAAGATGCAAATATATTCAGTATACACAGCAGCGGGGCTTTACCCCGGGTTCCAGGCAATATCTAATTAAGTGGCACCTCCCTATGCTGATCCGCTTTATTATGTATCTGCTCCTTGGCATATTACCTGTGCACGCTATCAGGGGAGTTTGGCAGGGTATTCCGTTGGAGGGACGTCTTTACCGGCTGTGTGGTCAGCAAATTGAACCTGTTGGACACATACTGACGCACTGCCCTATATTAGGAGATTGCTACGATAAGGCCCACGCCCAGTCTGAGAGGCATGAACATGATCCATTTTGGAGTCTGCTCTTTGCAGCAGAGTCGTCTTTGTTGGCCTCTGCTGCCCATCATGTTTGGCACAGGGCCATTACTATGCTTTCGGAAGGTAAAGATACTTGAATCGTATTGTCATCATTGGCTGCTGAGTGTGCAATAAATTATCTTCTTGTCTTTTGGGTTGTGTACTTGATGTGTTTCAGTGTGTGATTTCTCTTCTTTCTGTAATTGGGGTTTATGGGTAGGATCTGCATTTTATTCATATTTTAAACTAAAACTAATTGTATGAATTATGTATTCTTTTTATATTGTTCTATTTTTATATTTCACTTGAATGATTCTATTGCACTGTAATGTTAGTGTAAAAGGTTGCCATTCAACTATATGCACTTAAAGAAAGCAAAAAACAAAACAAAAACAAAGTATTGAGGGTATACAATCATATGTGTATGAGGGTACCCAAGCCTTGTCTGTGCGTGCCTGCTAATGCATCCAGAGCATATATATAGTAGTAACCGCCCAATAAGCAACCAAGCACTCGGTGCCAAGGTGAAAACAGGAGCAAAACTGACGCTTAAAGAGCAAGGCTTTTGCTTCCCATCTGACTTTCAGCAAGTCTAATGCAATGGGTATTCTCGGTAAAAAATAATTCCAACACACCAGAAGCACATCTAATGGCTATCACATGTTTAGAGAGAGGAACAGACACAGAACATTTATTCTTGGAGGGGTTGGTTCTTGTTGGTAAGTACTTGCCCATTTCTTTTGCCAGAGCGCATCCTTAATGAGATCTGTGTGTGCCAAAGCCAGAGCTAAAAGAAATCCCTGACTTTGACAGGAAGCCAAAGCACTTTTCACAAAACATTCAGAATGTGTTCCCCTCTGGGAATATTGGTTACAACTCTTCCTGCTAAATGCAGAAAGAAATGTAAGCAGAAAGCTGGAAGCACTCAGAAGGAGCAAATTATAGTAATCAACGTGCAGCTAACAATCACACATGCAATTAAGGCATATCTGTATTTGGAAAGAAAATATTTCACAGCTGGCTCAAGAGCATACGATATTAATTGGTGGACACAATGCTTCTGTTGGCATGGCAGCCACTGGACAATGTAAACTCAGTGATGATTCACAGACTGTCTCCCTGGTTTCTGGATGGATATGGAGACACCACCAAGGATGAGAACCCGGACATATATGTCTCAAAGTGCATGGCAATCATTCAGTCTCAGGACGATTTAAACTGAGCCAGCCTGCCTCCATCTAGTATTTAATTGCGCAAACATGCTTTTTCAACTTAGTCACCTTGTGTTTCTGAGTCCCAGCAAGCAGACACCTGATTGAGTATAGAAAGCTTGATTATGGATAAGTGCGCCCCTCTTCTGAGGCTAACTGTGCATGGGATTAACATAATGACAGAATCCACAGGCAATAAATGAGAACCCTGCAATCACGAGTGGATGCAGTGGACTCATAGGAGTCCCATTGGATTCTTGAACGCTTGTTGCTAAGAAAGACAGATTCACTTGACTTTGAGCCTCACCGCCCTGTCACACCGGTCAATTTAAAGAGAAGGGCAGGGAAGCGAACACTGGTCAATGCAGCTGGCGGGCCAAGAAATATGCCCGTCCCACCTTCAGCCATGAATTGTAGATTATCCTTGAAATCCAAGAAAGCAAATGCTATGGGGTCTGAAGCAAGTCTGTCAGTCCCTGGGAGTCTAGGCTCTTTCACTTGCTCTTTAAACTGAATGCTAGGATACTTTTCAAACATCTTAAATATTAATAATAATGGCACATTAGCAACCAAGGGGTCCATCAGAGTTTTGCTAAGAGTGTTGGATAACCCAAGATCGTTTAAAGATCTGTAGAAAGAAGCAGGACATCTCAAAGTGCAACATGAATGATATCAGAGGCTCATTTACCTTGTCACAGTCTTTTGAGACAGCTGAGGAACATACATGGCTTGGGGAATGTTCAAGCTTTTCACAATGTTCAGTGTTTGTGCAACAGTAACTGGACGGAAATCAAGTTGCCCTACCCTAGTGGAAGCCAGGTGTGGACTGTCTGTGACTTAGTGGAGAGGAGCAGGGGCCATGCTACTACCACTTGTGAAGATTAGGCCCTGGGTGTTAATCCACATCTACTTGGCTGGTTCTTTACCCAGAATAACTTCCTGTGCGTTATTGTGTCATGCTTCTGCCACTGGGGTACATGTTAGGTGGGCGAGACATATCCATTGCTTCAGGGTCTTAATGATCAGATTGGCATACTCGTGAACTGCATCGATTTCAATATGTGTTCTCCAGCCTCTATGATGGTTGCTTTACAAGCAGCAAAAGTCACTTTAGCAAATGATAGCTTTAGGTGCCGGGATGCATCTACCATTTTCTTTCAGCCCTTCTGGGATGAATCACGTCAGCACCTGCAGCTGACCTGCAAATCAACGACTGCCACCTTTTTTTGTTTTTTGTTTACAGTTTTATCTCTTAGAGGGGCAACGCTGTCAACTGCAAATGTTAAGGTGGGCTTTCAGGTTTGGATAAAGCTGGGGCATTTATGTCGCCCCAGTTTAAGGGTCGAGAAATGAGAATCCGTAATCAAGGGGGAGCGAAGTGCAGCACTTACTTTGCGTTGGTTTCTGCAAGAGATTATGGTTGCATCTTCAGTGACATTTTCCCGAGCGGATTTCCAGGCAGGCTAAAAAGAAAACGGCTTTGTGATCAGACTGGTGCAATGGTAGGCAGAGTCTATTAGTGACTTGGAACAGTCAGGAATGCGCTGCCTGATATGGGAGGCTGCACCAACACCTTGATCAGATCCCAGCCCCTTGTGGATCAGAAAGCAGTGCCCTGAGAACAGTGCAACCCACGTAGTCCCATTCCTGTGCAACAATCATCTTGCTGGACGACCGCCCCATAAGACGAGTTCAATCTAAGTAATCAAATGTAAAATCGAGATGGTGACACCCGACAAAGGCATGCATCTTAGATTAGTCAATGGATGCAAGTTTGGCATTTAAATATTCCAGCCTTCTCTAGTGGAATACGTGTTATTAAAAATGTTGAGAGTGAGTTTAAAGATAAGGTCCAGCCCCTTCCATGTCTACTGCTGCATTGGTGCTAATGGCAGAGTAGCCATCTTGGAGGGACACAGCAAAGGAAGGAGCTGAATAATTCTTAAGCTTTGTTTAATTGAAACATGCATGTAAATATTGTGGTTTTGCAAGACATTCTGCCAATTCTACTGCATGCCAAGGTAAGGCATACACATTGATGGAGGCACTGTGTAGCCCGGTCCATGCATTGTTTCTAAACGGGACTTGCACTTCTTTCTTGTCAGGGGGGTGCTTAGCAATATGGGGGATGTTCATACCTGAAATGTGTGCAATGCCTGGATAACAGTGACAAGATTTAATGGGTTGGACCAGTATGGTATACAATGCTACTTTTGTTTCGCTGTGTTTAGGATAAACACGTATGAGTTCAGTTTGGCCATAATTGGAATTATGGACCAAGACCAGCAAACCAGATAAACTAGAGAAATATATAATGGGGTTTACTCGCTCAACTCTGATTGGTGCCAGGAGGGACCAAGATGACACTGGAGGCTCGAAAGAAATGATTTCCGATAAGGTCCTGTAAAGTGTAAAGAGAATAATTTCTTTCGGAAGACAGAAGGAATTGAAAAAGAAACTATTTATTTTTGAAGTCATAAATCCCTCGGCCATTATATTGAGGCTTCCAGGTTGGTGGCCTCCATGTCCGAGTGTCTGGGCAGTCTTTCCAGATGTTTTGGCCTACAACTCGTATGATCACTCGCCGTTGACTATGCATATGCAGGCTGGATCTGATGGAAGTTGTAGACCAAAACATCTAGAGGGTGACATGTTGGCTACTTCTAGGTCAGAGAATAAAATACTATTCAGTTCTCAACATTTTATATTAAGTCGGTGACGCCATTTCTATAAAGCAGAAATACCACCAAACGTCTAGCACACTCACTTCCAACAAGCTGGTCTCCACAATAGATTCAATGACACTCCTTCCTTGGCTGTGAACATCTGAACATTTTGCTCGGTTGCTGGACTTAGAAGAAAGAGCAATTAGCCACCACAGGGTCTTCAACAAAAGTGTGAACGTGTTATCATATAGGAAACAAAGCCCAGTGTTCTGTATTCATAAATGAGGTCACCTTCAACACTAATGTGCCCAAGATGGCAAGGTAACCAAAAATGAAAAGCCTATGACTTATCTGAGTTACACTAACGCCATCTGGATTTAATCTATGAAAATCTGCAGTGGAACCTAAATTGCTTGTATGACTAGCCAATTCATAATTTCATAAAAATCTACTGTATTAATTTTAAGGCAAGTCCTGTGGCCTCATCATCACACTGTCTATTCTTATATACACGTAAAATGGAGACTGTACAATGCAGAGTTCTGCCAAATGCTTATGTAGACATATGGCACCCTAAGAAAAACTGTCACCCACAATAGATATACTCCTGTCAAATGTGAAGTACTAATAACAAAACAAATACCCTATATTGCTCCTCCTACTCTCATCATCAGGAATACAAGGTGTTTCATAATATGAAGTGCCCTTGAGATACCAAGCTGATTTCACTATGCCAAGGCCACTAGTCAGTATCCATTAGGTGATCATCCATAATAGTGAAGAAGTGATCTCCTGTCCTTTACCTAGAAGAAAATCCAACTGATGGAAGCCTATGATGGAACCGATGCCCCGTGTGCCAAAATGTAAGACCATCAACTGATTCATTGGTATATAACAGCCAATTATTCAAAGGAAGACACAGTATCATTGAAACACAAATCAAATGGGTGAGAAGAATATCCACGTTACCTTTTGCCTTTTTCTAATAGTGAAGTTCTTCCAGAGGAGAAGTCCAAGCTGATTCCAGAAGCCCATTGTCTTCCACGAGGTAAACCTTTGTTATCCAACAAAACAGGTTTTGTGGAAATCACTGCTTATCAAATTCTAAAGTTGAGAAACAAACATAAACAACATGCTGAAATAATGAACCAATGGAAAGTTAACACAATCAGTCTCTTATCAAACTGGCCACCATTACCTTGCTTTAAGCATTCATTCTGTGGCTTTAAAACCATAACATTTGTACAGTCATGTTTGTTGACTATGGTAAATGCTGTAGTGCACAGAAGTTGATAGCAGTAATCAAGGAATGTAGAGAGAGGTAAGAGGGTGCTTTAGAAATACAGTCTGTATGAGGACATTGTGGTTAGGTACTGTGCTGAAGGTCCCCATCTGGTTCTGGGGGAAAAGGGATGGCTTTGGATTAAGGCGCTATATAAATAACACATCATTATCATTATCATTATCATTATCATTGATCATGGGCACTGGGTACTGCCAACCGCTAAGATATGCCAGTCCCAGACATAGTAAGGGGAGGATCCCTGGTCTATCCCACCATTACAGCATTAGTTGAAGTATGGGACGATGTGCTAAGAAATGCTGACAAGGGGGAAATGACCCTGTTGATCATGCTGAACCTCTCTGCCACCTTCGATATGGTGGACTTTGATGTTATGCTGTCCAGACTTACCTCAGTGGTGGGTGTTCATGACCATGCATTGGCCTGGCTCCACTCTGTTTTGAAAGAACGTCACCATTGTGCAAACCTGGGAATCTATGTATCAAAAGATTCCACCTTACATTATAGAGTCCTACAATGGTCCTCTCTATTGCCTATTTTGTTCAATATTTTTATGCAACCTCTGATGAGTATCCAGTCTAAATTCAACTTGTCATATCACTCTAATGCAGATAATACACAGTTATACTTGTGGGTCAAAGACCCCTCTGTTTCCTTTGCAAACATAATATGATGCACTGAAGAGATTGCAAGATGGATGACCAGAAGTTATACTATTGGGGCACAAATTATTGTATAAAGATTTCACTGCTCTTACTCCTTCCCCTTCTTTGTTCGGTGTACCTCCTACCTCTGCCCCTACATTTAAGAATTTAAGGTACTACTGGCAGTCCAACTCAAGCTGTGGCTACCAACTTGGAGATATAGTTTGATGAGTATACTACAATCTCCGAATATTGCAAACAGCCATTCCATATTTAGCTCTGACAGATATGGTAGTAGGCTCACTGATTAATTCAAAAAGAGATAACACCAAGGATGTTATTTCCGGCATCCCTAAATATCAGGTACAGTGATTGCAGATACCTCCACATGCGGTTGTTAGGCTGGTTTTAGGGGTGTCTATATGCAAACCAGTGTCTACCCTTCAATACTCCCTACGTTGGTTAGCTGTAGATTAAAGAATCAACTTCAAGATTTTATGTCTGGTTTATAAATGTATTTATGGACTAGCGCCCACATATTTAGTAGAGAAGATCTCCTGCTATCATCCAACTATATCACTAAGATAATAGGAGAAAAAAAGTTATGGTTCCACCGTCTCGTTGTGCTTATAGAGCCGATAGGTGATTCTCTGTGTACGGTCTGGCAACTGTGGAACTCATTGCCCCTTGATTTGAGAAATAAATCTTCCCTAGTGCTATTTTGTAAAGGCTCTTAGAGCATATATTTCCTAATGATTCTCTCCCTCTGGACTGCCTGATAGATATTCTTAATTATATTAACAAGATCTTCATCTAAATGCAGTTTATACAGACCAGTTGCATGTTACGTATATATCAAATCAAATCAAATTCCCTAGACGGACTGCAGGGAGTCTTCACTTGATACCTCCAATAAGCTATGTCACCTCAAGTATACAGACCAAATATTGGGAAGCTGGCAGACCAGGAATAAGAGGTGTTAGCGGTATTGTGCTAGAGGTGTAAAGGAAGGATAGCTTGGGAAGGCTAGAACAGACAGGGAAGACCACAGTTATAATTTATACCTGGTGGACCATTATTGTGAATAGAAGGAGAAACAAGCATGTGGCAAGGTGGTGAGGAGGTAACAATAGTTCAACTTGATAATCAATGTAGGAGCAGAGGACATAGAGGAGTATAGGAGAATTCCCAAGCAATGGAATTGTTGCAGAGGCATTAGTGGAGTAGCCAGAAGGGGGAGTTGGGTGCAGGTAAGAAACTCTCTGTATAAAAAAAAGTACCTTATTCCAGTGTGGCTAACCCACAAAAGCTCTGTATGAAGCCACACTACCTAAGCACAGTGACCCCCTTAAATAGGACCATACCAAAAAGATTATAAGTTGAAGTACAACTATTGGACACCTGGATAGAAGTTTATGTGAGCAATTAAACAACTCCAGACTGTGAGTGATTCAAAAGGATTATGAGGGTAATCCTAGATTGTTGATACTGTTGAAAATCCAGCAACATCCTTTTGGTCGGTTTATTTTTAGTCAGAAGATTATTCTTTTTGATTTACTTTTGTTTAAATCCAAGGAAACATCATCCTGTTATTTAGCTGACATTATTTTTATGGTTAAGGAGGATGGATAAGGAGCAGTACATTCAACAACCACCCCCTTTTTGTTTGGTATTCTAAAGACCAAGTAAGAAAATTTACATCTGTCGCCTGGAAAATGCACATCTGTGGCCTGCGGCCCTAAGGTCAGCCTTGGGAATACGCCTGCATTTTTCTGAGTTGCACACAGGGGAGAAGGAAAGGAAGTGGGCAGGGGAGTTTTGCTATTAATAAGATGCCGTGTACACACACATTTCTCATTTTATTCCTTAAATAAAAGAATGTTGAGAAAGACTTTTGTTCATGGCCATGTGGGTTTATCCCATTTGGCTACATGACAATACATACATGTGCTAATCGCACAACTTAACTTGAAGTCATTTCGTAGCACTAATACTTGTCTCTTGACTTCCAGGGGCACCAGCATTTTATGGGGTGCATGCTAACAATGGGCCGTTAATAACGTGCCCGTTGTTAGCATGCTGGGCCACTCGCGGGACCCGCTAATGACGCCTGGTTTTGCCAGGCGTCCTTACCGGGTCCCGCAAGCATGTAATGAGGTGGTAGGGGTTTAGCGGGGCTGGCAGCTCTACCGGCCCTGTTGAACTCCTACCGCCAGGGTCGTAATGACCCCCATTGAATACAACTCATTTTCAATTAAACAACAAGCATGTTTTGCTTCTCAATCTATCATTGTTGGTGCATTTCTGAGTGCTCCTCAAAAATATATAAATATCTCCACTAGTGAATTTGCATTGATACTTGTTAGGCAGAATTATATGCAGTACCCTTTGGGAACACCACACACAATTAAGACTACAGGTGACAGTACAACTTCACCTTTGGTACAAGCCTGTACTACACAGTAAAGTGGTAGCGATGGCTGAGCAGCCAGACTTATCTCAAGAGTAAGTGAGCAGTATCAATAGTTACACAAAGGACAGCAATTACGATGATTCAAACAAACACTGACTCAAGGTTCCTGAGTAAAAGAATATACATTTATTTACACATCAGTTGCAAAACATTTCACTAAAGTAAAGCAATTGAAAAATCACACTCTTAATACACCACACCACTCCCAATAGATTCTGGACAAGTTAAGCTGAATAGGAAGTGTGAGCAAAATGGCACTCCAATAATTTAAAAGGGAAGGAAAGACAAAGTTAGACAAGGGCAATCTAGAAAAAGGAACTACAGTGAGGGAATCAAATCAAAATGGCTTAGGGCCAAAGTCAATAAGACAGAAGTCTTTTGCTCAAGATCACACAGTTCAGGGTAGTTCGTGGTTAAGTCTTTGCCAAGAGTTCAGAACGAAGTTGGTCAGCAGAAAAGTTAGTTTAAAGAATAGGGAAGGACAAGCCCTTGGATTGGTGAAAGATTTCACACACTTTCACTGCGGCTGGACAAAATGAACAACCAGATTTGAACAGTACATTAATATGCAGAAGCAGCTGTAGCTTAGGCGGATGTTACTGGCAGGTCCAGCATTCTCACGGTTCCTGAAGCGACTGTCGGACTGACACGAAGTAGGAAGACTGGAGGGTCCTGCACTGCCCAGGGAAGAAACCAGCATCAGAGCAAAGCAACAAATAAAAGGTGTGCTCCTTAAAACCCAAACAGGGTCCAACCTTCCTGGCTATCCGGTTCACTGTAGCTCTGTACAGCAAATTCGACTAGAGGAGGGAACCTGGCTTGCAGTTTGGGTGAGCTGGTTGGTCCCACCAGCTCAGGGGAAGAAGATACCTGGTAGATCTTCTCTGTCGTTGGAGTCTGACGATTCGGACCTGCAGCAGGGCTTCACCGGGCGGTTCAGTCATGGCAGGGGTCCTCTTCTGTCAGCTCCTCTTCGGTTATCTCGTTCCAGTGGCGACTCTGCCTTTCCAGCCCCAGAGACCTGCCTTTTATGCAGTTTTCCCCCATTCACACAGCCTGGCTGTCAATCACACAACAGGATGGCTGTCCTGGCGGGACAGTCACCTAGCCAGTTGGGTTACCAAGGGAACCCATGGCAGGGGTCCTAAAACCCCTCCGTAACATCCTCCCTACCCAGACTTTCAGGTGCCTAAGGAGGGCTTCTGTAAGGACGCGAACAAAGGAACCAAACCTGGTTTGGCATGCAGAGAAAAACACGAGAAAGACTTTTACAAAAAGAAATGGTGAATAAACCCAGCCAGAACTAAATTAAAACAAATATGGTCCAGCAGATTTAACTTTCAGGCTACCAAGATAGCCTAAAACAGTACCAAGTTATTTAAGATAACCGCGGTAGGAAAAATAGGGTAGTTACCACTGCCACCAGCCAAGTGTTAATGAAAAGGGAGCGAAACAATGCTCCAAGAGAAACAGACAAACAGGGATAAGTATTAACCCTTTCCAGTACTTTATGTAAGATAGTTTGTACTGGGTCTGTGGATTTAAAGAAACTAATAAAGTCAATGGCAACTTTACATGTTCTGGGAGACAGTAGTCAGTCCCAGAAATAGAGTCTGAGTTGGGAAGTCTAAAAGACAACCCTGTGTCACTGCACAGGCGGTGCTGTGTAGCACACAGTAAAAAGATGATGCCTATGGAGTAGGTGAGGCTCCACAGTCTATGAACTCAAGAAAAAGTTAAACACACACAGCAAAACACATGTAAGAGTGGGAAAAAAAGGCTCACACTCTTACCAGGTGAAAAAAATAAATCCTAGAAATCCAGCAAAGCCGCTGAGGGACTCAGTAGCTAAGGAAAATTAGCAATTTTGGAGAATTCTCCCTAACAGTACTGTAATGGACCTGCTGCAATTTAGCTCACTTCATAGGTGGAATAAGGAGAAGACTGTGTAACTATGATTGTTGACGATGATGAAGAAGAGATAGATAGTCCCAAAGCACCGGTATTCATAGATGACTCACAAATATACATGATGATTGATTTGGGTGCTAAGTACACCTTGCTGCCACAAAATAATTGGGATCAATCTAAACACGATATCCTCAATGAAATTGACATCAACCCCAAGACGTATGGAGGTGTGGAAATTGAACTAATTGGATGGTTCTGGAGAATGCTAATATTCAAAGACAGGACAGCCAGAGGAAAGAAATATGTAAAGAAAAAAGGGAAGACCCCACTATTGAGTTGGACGCATCAACGAAAACTTAAAGTAAGATTAGACCTCAATGCAGAAGAGACAGTGTTCGCAGTGGAAAACATCAACATGAAGGAGCATGTGATGAAGGGAGTGATGAAGGAAGGAGTAATGAAGGAAGTCTTCTGTGATGAGATTGGGTGTCTATGCAGATTTGTGCATAAGATCAGAATGAAGAAGGATCATCAGCCTGTGGCTGCAAAAATTGCACAGTATCCCTCTGTCGATCAGGGAGGAAGTTAGGATGGAATTAAAGAAATTGGAAGACCAAGGCATCATAGAAGGCATAGATGGCAGTGAGTGGGTGTCACCTCTGAATATGTGTGGATATGAGGGAACTCAATAAATGCCTAATTCCAGAAAGGCATCCTCTTCCTGATATACCAGAAATTATAGCTACGAACGGCCCTACCACATTTTTCCCCACTCTAAATTTAGCTTTAGCTTATCATCAAGTTAAACTACATCATGAATCGAAAAGTTTGACCACCTTCATCATGCCAGAGAGTCTGTTTCACTACAAAAGGATGCCTTTCAGACTCATCTCTGCAGCCTCAGTGTTCCAGAAGATCACGCATAGACTGTTTAACAGAGACAAAGGCTTTATATGTTTCCAGGATGACATAGTGATATATATGGATAACTCCACAATGAACGATTAGAGTATGTGTTTCAGAAATTAAGTGTGGCAGGTATGACGTTGAGCAAGGAGAAGTGTAAGATCAACAGTCCAGAAATAGAGTACCTTGGCCTCGTCATTTCAGCAGAAGGTATACGTCCAAAAAGGCAACTGGCTGCCGCTATAGAGAATATGCCCAGACCAGTATCTATAGAGGAATTTCGGACATTCATAGGCATGGTAGATTATTACTAAAAGTTCATCCATGATTTTGCCAGACACACAGTATCCCTATGTGAACTCACCAAAGGGAAAGGTGTTTTTGTGTGGAGCATTTTTATCCAAGCTATTAAAAGGAGCAGAGAGATCATACGTCAGAGATCATACGTCACCATTGAAAGGGAGGCATTGGCGTTGGCAATAAAAACTTTGAATTTCATAACGACCATAAACCTTTGGTTGAAATAATTATGTCAAAATGGTTGGACAAGATTTCTGGTCGCATTAGGAGAAGGGTAGCGCAGCTACAAGAATTTAGCAGCACAATAAAGTATGTGCCTAGTGCGAGGAACGTCGCTGCGGACTGGTTGTCCAGACTCATGAATGTGACAGAAATGGATAAAGAAGAAGACAGCTCAGAAGTGGTTTTCAGTATAGATTATCTGCATGTACCGCGAGAGGAATGGGAGGAAGAAATGGTGCAGTACATTTCCCTGAACAAACTTCGACATGTATTACAAGACGGCCGTCCTTCAAGGAAGAGTCAGTTTGAAGATCTGGATTTGTTACCACATTGGAATGTCATTGATGAATTAAGCGTCTAAGGTGATTTCCTGATGCGTTGTGACAGGATCATCCCACTGTTGGGTGTGCATCAGAGAATAATAGATTTAGGCCATGAAGGTCATCAGGGGATTATCAAGACAAAGCACAGGATAAGAAGTGATTATTGGTGGCTGGGATGTGACCTTCAAATTGAAAGAACTGTTTGGGAATGTATCCTTTGTAATAGAAGTGATAAAGTTTGTGTGAGTTTGAAATATCCTATTCTCATGACGGATATGGACTAACTGGGTATGGATGTGTTGGGCCTGGTGTGGAGTACTGGGAGGCAGTCTGTCTGTTTAGTCATAATCGACTTATTAACAAGGTGGGTGGAGGTATTGATTGGGCCTTGAATTCTACTGAATTTGTTATTGATTTCTTAGATGATATCAGTGAAGGTGAAGGTCTTCCCAGAGTGATTGTTACAGATAATAGTACTCAATTCCACTCAAAGGACATCAAAGACTACTGCAAAAAAAACTACATTGAGCATAAAATGAGTGCCATTTACCACCCACAAATGAATGGCATTGTAGAACGTTTCAACAAAGTCCTCAAGGAAGCCATTCGTTGGGCGTGGTCAAATGGTTTGATTGGAAGAAGGCTGTGAGAGATGTGATTGTAGCACACCGTTTCACCCCGCTTTGTACAACGGATGTTACCCCTTTTGAGTTTAGCAGAGGACGGGAGGCAACCACGAAACTTGTGCCACCTTGGTTGGGGAAGGACACTGATGTAGGGAAAAAGTTGGAAGGTGTAGTTGAGAATATCAAAGGTAGCCAGTTCAGGAAAAAGATGGCACATGATAGGTCAAGTGTGGGAAGGACTATAAATATCCTTCCGGTTGTAGGGGATACGGTAAGGATCAAGCTTCCTCCCGCTCTCAGGAATGGACCAGAGTATCTGTGGTGAAGAGTTTGGATGGAGGTGTGAAGGGTGGTATTGAGGTAAAAGGTGGAGTTAATGTGGAGAGTGGTGCTGAAGGGAAGGGGAGATGAGATTCGGAGTTTTCCTTGCCTAGCAAGACATCAGAATGTCTTTGCCGGTCAAGATGGGGAAGAACCTACCAAAGACCTCAACACCTGGTTGAATTTGTTTAGAGGGAAGACAGACATTTCTTGGTGTTTGTTCCGTTCGTCAGTGAAGAAGGGAGGATGAGTAGCAGTGGACTCATCTCTCCACGCGGGATGTGCTGTCCGCTGTGAGGATCGGCCCATGCTTTGGAGCTGGGTGACGTGCGGGAGGTGTGCATGGGGAGATGGTTGCAAGCAGGCGAAGAGGAGCCGGAGTATGGTGGGGCTCACTTTCCCTTCATCTAGTTTCCATTAAACTTTATTTCCCCTGTTCAATAAACCCCCTTCCTTTCACCAAACTTCTGCATTCTCGCATTATTCGCACCACACTACAACAAAAGTGCCCTACCGCCCCAGAATGGCAACAAAGTATCCTGCTTCAATAGGTGGATTTGAATGCAAACCAGCAAAGAAGAGTTGGTACCAGGTTTCCTCCAGATTAAACCATTTGGAGTGAGACGAAAATTCACCTAAACAAGCATCCCTAAGCAGTAAAAGAATGCAATGACACACAATCAATGAATTACGTTAAGTGCTGCACACAGTCTTTTTACTTCAGGAATGGGGCCCTTGGGACTCAAGATGCAGTGGCTCCGGATATTCACAAAGACCCTCGAGGAGAGAAGAACTTCTTTCATACATTAATAGTACTGTTTTCATTGCAATTAATGGAAGCAAAACTGAACAATTTATTATCTTTGATGAGGAAGGGGAATAGAGCGTGGTATCCTTGATTCAATGTCTGCATGCATATCTACAGGTGAACCACCAGTCAATGGACTCAAGTTTAACTTTGATGCACCTATCTTTAACTCAACTAGATCTTTGCTTACAAAAAATAAATTAAAATGTTGGGAGAGAATACAGGCCAGTTGAAAGGATCTGTAGAGGTAGTTAATAACCTGACAGCAACCTCTGGAAAAACGCTTTCTCGGATACAGGTGCTGAAAATGCATCAAGAATATATTGATATATTGAAAGCTGTATCGATTTAAACATATTTGGCATTTCTGTGAAAACAAAATGGGCCTCATTACGGGTCTGACGGTAACATGTTTTCTGGTGCTTGCATCTGTTAATAATTGTACGCGCCCATCCAACCACTCCATGGTGTGGAACTAAAAGAACATACTTAATAGATACTCACAACACCTGTGCAAACACAATAACTCTGTGTTCATATGAAAATGTAAGGAAACATAATCTGATGAGGCTCACAGTACAGTCCCTGGCTTGATTTGCTCTAAGTAGAAATAACACTGCTGCTGCTTTCTGCCAGATGCCACAGGCCTGCAGCAGTTGTTTCACTGAAGTAACTGTTTCCCTTTGATAGTTCCTGCATTCTAGGAGATGATGGGGCATCAGTTCATCTTGTTTCAGACTACACGGACATAAGGAGCTTCAATACCACCAACACAAAACGCATACAATTCAATCTTGTGGACTAAAAATTGCTTAGTGTCCGGAGTGTCTTCTGCTACATCTATTATGGAAGTCCACATCACCGTAAATGTTGAGTATATCTTTCCTCATTTGTAATTGTCGTGTGTATTGATGCCCTTGTGAGTGCGAGAGAAATGCCCACAATCACTGTGCAGCATTCATCATTGTTGTGACAAGGGCAAATCTTATAGGTTGGATCTCAACTCATGAAGACTCAGTGTGCAGCATGTGCCTAACATAAACGAGACATGCACATTGTAGGTGTGTCTAGACTCTGAATTCTATTGACTTACTACTGGATCACAGCGCCTATTCTGAAAATTGTTTCTGGAGCATGAGCGGCATAGTTTAGATGAAATTTACCATTGTGCAGATGGGTTTCTGACCATGGTCGCAGCTCCATATAAAGGATTACCCAACTTCACAATACTTGATGCTTCAAAGTTTAATCATCCAAGTGTACCCTCTTTCAACTTTGTTGTTTCTTCTTGCTTTGGAACCACTTCTGTGCACCCTCAAAGGGTCTGCGATTCAGAATGATGTACAAAAAAAGAAAGAAACAGCATTTCTATCCCTGTTTAAGGGATAGTAATGTAAGCAGGAGAGCAACAGTTCATGCACTTCCCAGGTGCCTGTTCATTTGAGCCACGGGGGAATGTGTTTTTCGCAGATCTGCATTTCTGATCTCTTATTTGTGAAAATGTGCAAGAGGATGCAAATGGGGATCAAAATGATGCACACATTCAAAGGAACTTTGTAACAGGACACAGCTTTTTGAGCACAGTAATAAGATGCACTAACGTATTACATCACTTGCACCAAAATATGTTTTGAGAATAAGCCTCTTACTGTAGAGATCCATACTAAACGGCATTTAGATTGTCAGAATCGACACGATGAATGATTGACATTTCACTGATTATGTCTCAGCCCTATTGGTCTTTCTGAAGTCATTAACATGCATCCCTGGACTGTCCTTATTGAATAAATAACCTCACTAGTGCTTATGGAAGTGAATATAGCGGGAACAAACATCATGCACCACTAATGCAAGACTGACCCTTGCCCAGCCTTATAGCCTATCAAGGGTCCAAGTCTGTTATGAATTCCCTGTAGTGTAATATTACAAACCTCTATAACACTCAATGGGCCTCATTAAGCAGTAGGTGGTAAGGGATTACCGGCACCAGTAAGGTCACCGGTGCCGGTAATCCATTACCACCATATTCAGAGGTCCTTTAGCGGGTCCTTCCTCAATGCCTGGTTTTACCAGGCGATATGTATGGGACCCATTAAGGGACTTCAGAGCTAATAACGATGCCGCAAATTGCGGTACCGTTATTAGCTCCATCCCCATTCCCATTTAGCCCTATGGTGGCTCGAATGGGAATGGGGAATGGTTCCTGGAATGGGGACCTACTGGGTCCTCCAAGGTTGGAATGACCAGGTAAGTCCCTATTTCGGGAACCCGGACCTGGAATGCGGTAAGGGGGTAGCCATGGTGCTAATAGCACCATGGCTACCTCCTACCGCGTAATGAGGCCCAATGTGTTAACCTCTGAATGATGAAAAGCAGGCACAAGCAGCATTCCTAACACGTGACTGAGTCTGCTAGTGTGATATCAATCCCACATTTCCCCACTTCAGCTTGACTAATTTGATCAACTTCAGAAGGATGAAAGGCCAAATTCGTCTTACTCTGGTTCAAGCCTTGGACATGCTGGTTACTCATTGAGATTTACAGTAGGTGCATTAATCGACTATAATATATTATTACCGCAGAGTGTAATGAGCCATTCTACTTGGATAACATTCAGAGATGCACAGGAATCCTTTTCCTCTTGCAAGCCCCTCCATCCACCCTCACCGACACCTCTTCTTCCCTAACCTTTAACTCCCTTCCTGAAGCATTTTACTTTTTTTCAAAGCAGTTTTGTTCCAAGAATCCCTCCAAATCTGACCAAACTTCTCTCCAACTTTCCTGAAGATGTGCGGTTCTAAACAGAATTTCGGGCTCGCAGGAAAACCGGTGGGAACCTGCAAATCTACCCGATCTTCTTTACAAGCTGCACAAGAGCCCGCGGATCACTTTTGAGTAAGTCGCCGGGGCTTATTCCCTAGTGCAGAAAACAATTGTTCTGTTTATTTCTGCACTCAGGCAAAGTTTGCCCTTGTGCTAAAATCATTCCATATTATCATAACATTACCCTAGTTCAAAAATGCAATGAATTAATATCCTTTTGCACTCTGTCAAGTTTTGTTCTATTGCTAATTCTGTGCAAAATTGTACTTTTACTGGTGCAAAGTTTCTGCAATGAGGCAAAAACAAATCACATCAGATCATGAGCAAATCACCTTGTCCTACTGTAGGGTTCTTTGGAAATATGCTCTTTTATGATTAACTGGGAGTCCAGACTCTGGGAGTCCAGACTCTTTTGAGGGATAGATGCCATAGTGGAGGTCTGGGAGTTCAATGGGGCAATCCCATTGAAAAAAGTTTTGTAAATCAGGCCCTTTGGGTGGGATTACTTTGGTGCAAGTGCAATTAGCATTGGGGCAAACATTGCAAAACACATATTATTTCCATGATCTGTTTGTAACAGGGCCATCATTTTGGAAGTCCTACCACTAGTTTGATAACTGCCCTGATGCAATCATGCATTGAAATAATGTGTTTTGCATTGGGGCAATGTTTGCTATAGTACTTGCATTTTTCCACCAGGGAACATTTCACCTACAGAGCATGAGCTCTTTCTGGTGTCAACAAATCTACTAAAGAAGACGACCACCATGGTAACTGAGAATGAAGCGCAGAGGGAAGTCAGTTCTCCATGTCCATGGCTGTCCTGAAGCCTAGAGTATGTAGGGTGTGAGGTGAAATCACTCGAGGAGACCAGTAAGAGGGGTTCAGAGGCGGAAGTCAGGGCCAGGGGGGAGCACCTCCAATGCTAGTAGCTTGCTCATAATGCGGGCCATTACTGGTAGTGCTAACCTGCATTCTGAGCAACCTAATTGGCTCAGCAGACCCTCCAAAGGATTCTAATGAGACATATGCGTTTTGATTGTTCACTCATTTCTGAATTTGGAGCAGAGGTTTGGGAGGTTATTGGGAACACAATTCCAGGCCAAGGAAACATAACATTTTCACACACCTTGTCATCAGATTGCCGAATGCTTCAAACACCTTTGTCACTAATCTAAAAAAACCTATTTGCCTCTTCATATCGACAGCAGTAAAGGCAATAATAGCAAACTGGACATCTTTTTTTTTTGTTGTTGAATTTTTAATCAAATAATTGAACTGGACATCTACAAACTCCTTTTACGGTACACACATCCTAGTATTGGGTGATCTTCTCCAGAGCTCATAATTAGGAAGTGCATTAAAAAATGTAAGATACTGCTGAACTGTGCCAAACTTTGGATTCATTGCTTCATCTCCACAAAGCACCTTCAATCGCATTGTAATAAATGTGTGTGCATAATAACTTTCATGATAAAATATAATCTATTTCTACAACTGATATACCTATTATGATCTGAATGTTTAATGTTGATAACAATAACAATGTGATAATGGTGTATTTCTCTTGAATTTGAGATATTAAGTCATGATGTCATTCTTATTGGAACAATGCATATGTCTTCGACATTCTGTTATTTTTTATTTTTTTATTTTTTATTCCAGTTTATATTTAAATCAAAATCCTGCACGCTAATGAATTGTCAACTTTCATTGATACCCAATGTTCCCATTTGTGGTATGAATCTCATATGCCATTTTGAAATTATTCATACAAATATTTGAAAAAGGACAAGCATATTTTGAGATTGCCAATCTGAAAAAAGTTTGATATTGCCAGTCTGGAAGATAATATGCAGGTAAATGTAAACTACCCAACAGTATACTGTTCTGATGTAATCCCATATTTTAATAAAAGCCTTTAGTTAAAAGATAGTAATCACTGGCCAGTTCAGGTTTCTCTGTAGCTTACACACTTCCTGCCAACAGATATGTGTCTCATTTTCAAAAATGTAATATGGGGTGCATTTTTTTCATGCTGGGAAAAGGTAATGTTCTGCTTGAGTTCAATATCATTAGGCGTGTGCGCCTGGCTGCCTACACTTGTGCTTTGAAGGAGACTCCTCGTGGTGACGCAGATGCTCAACTAGCAAACTCATTGCTCTGAAGGAATTGCTAATTGCCCAACCTGGAATGAATCCTATTGATGTTATTCAACGACCGCCTGCCTGTATTGGCACTGATAAAGAGAAGTGGAATCATAGACTGTGTGCAATGCACTAACACAAGGAAACCTATTAAGTAAACAAATACATGCATAATATTTGCATTTTTCTGTAAAAACTGAAAGGGGTTCTGATCCGGACTTAATTTGATAATATAACATACACACACATGCAGGCGTCCAAAGAATTACACACTGATAATCATTGTCCAATGCACGTCCTGTTCTACATAGAAATTCCCCACTCCCCCATCCCCCAGGCATTACATATCAGGGAATTGCCATTTCATGACATCATCAAGACAATTGCCCACTCGCGCGTGGCTTTTTGTTTACTGCAATATTGCACATTCTGTGGAGGCTTTTTTAATTTACATTAATATTACAATGATACAGGTGGTTGTGCCTCAGAATGGGTGGCCTGGACACCAGTGCCCTGCTGCATTAATATCCTGATCTGCAGCACCTGTTCTCCAGTGGCAGAGAGCAAGTTCGGACATCACTGCAGTGAGAGCCAGGTCACTTCAGCACAGGGTCTGCTTTCAAAATATACACCTCTCTACATAATAATAAGAAGTCACCATCCTTGTGGCAGTTATAATCTTTAAACATAAGCCATACCTCAGTTTGGGGAATGGTGGTTGGTATTTCATCTTATTATTAGGGCTACTCTAACATTAACACTCCAAAGACACGAAGAGTGTGCGCTAGGGACACTAGTTTTCCCACAATGGCCGCCTCCCACTGGAATGCCCTCCCCACTCATCTAAGAATGATGGAGTCCCACCAAGCATTCCGCAAAGCAATCAAAACCAAGCTTTTTGTCTGCGGCACTCTTTATATCACGCCGGATTGTTGGGCTGGTGTGAGACGATTGAGTAAAGCTGCACGCTATACTGTCAATGATGACTGATGTAATAATTACTGTTATGTAAAACTTACTGATGTATGTAACTATGAACCTCACCTGTCACCTATGAAGACATTTACTAATGCAGCTGTAATCAAGAGACTACCTTGGTCGCCTGTAACCACTTAATCAAGTTTCCTACAAATTTCATGTAACAGAGCCTTAATGCCTCTGGGCTGTACGTGCGCCATACAAATGTAAATAAATAAATAAATAAATAAATACATACATACATTAAAGCCACACCTATATTTGTGTCAACACTGTGAGCTGGGCCATCCATGGGCAGGCTGTGTGTATTCACACCAGATTGACTTCCTCTTCTGCACCCAGTAGAGGAGCTGCCTTCTTTTGATCCTTTTTGAGGTTGGGTAACACCTCTCTCCTCCAACAAGACATCCCAGCAGCATGTGGGAAACAGGAATATTAAAGGGCACACCCAACACAAAAGGATTAGTCCTGCACCATGGTGTTACAGACTTTGGTGCTGTGACTCTGGGACGGAGGGCAGACTAAGGGTAGCCAGCGGAAGTTTAGCACAAATCGGGAAGAGTTCCAGCATCTTGTATCCTCTGTACTGTTCCTTCTTTGTTGTCTCCTTCACTTGCTTTAGAAGAAAGCACTTTGTGTATGATGCAAGAAGGCAAAGACCAGTTGTCACAAGGAAGAGATTATGTAGTCACTGTGGACTTCTGTCGGTAAAAGAGTGGTACTCCCTTTACTTCTTTGACTTATTTTTGGACCATCCAGGACTTAAGGAATACCTAATTTGAACCACTTTGGGAGAGTTCATCTTTCCAAAGCTCTCAGCCATTGAGGTAAAGAAGAAGTGTCCCAAGGCAGAGGAAAGCTGTGCTCCCTACCTACTCAGGACACATTGGGGTGACTCTTACTGAGGACCCGAAACTACCACCCTGCAGCAAACCTCCCTTGGCTTGGAAATCAGGACCTAAAAGGACTCACCCTGTCTCCCTGCTGTGGGTCGCATAGCATCTGGAGGGCCAGAACAGCTTGCTTGGATACCTGTTATATTGCTTTGAACCAGTTGAAGTGCATTTCAAATGTTGTACACTGCCCTCAAACTAGAGGGACCCGACGTTGAAGCTTTTGGCACTTAACCTAACCTTCATACGACTGCTGCTTTTTCACCCGTCAAACTGGCTCACTGCCACATCATTACAAGTGGAGCAGGTCATCTGTTCGACTCAAATAGCCTGCTCGCTTCAGCAGATTAACTCAAGAGGTGCCTCTTTCAACCCCGCACTGACTCACCAACATCACTACATGGAACCAAAAGACCTCAAGTCGAGCTGATGGAGCATTGTGTCACCTGCTGACGCAAACCAGCAGTTACCAACATCTCAAACCATCTTGACTCTCAAACCAATCCTGATGAACCATCTGAACTGCATGACACAAATTCTGCGTGTTCAAGCTCCTTCTTTGAACCACCTAGACGCCAGTTGCCACATGACCCAGCATGACTCATTGTCTCGGAACATGGTTCAAGTCGCAATGCAGTACAGTGTGAAGCCTGATTTGAATCAAACTACCAAACTTTGGATAAAGACATTTTGAAATATATCAGTAAACCTGGTCCACCTTTTTTGGTGCTGGACACTGCTCAAGTCCCTATTGCACATTGTTCCAAAAATAGCATATGCTTTTTAAATTCCTTGTTTCATTTCTAGCCTTTTGTCCTCCCTGCTGAAAACGCAGTGTACTGCAGCGTTGCATTTAGTATTTCTCTGTTTTACCTTTAAAGGGGTGCGTTTTGATAGTTTTCATTGTTATTTGTAAAGCGGCGTTTTTGATTAGACATTACTTTAATTTTGGACCGCTGTACTTTGCTGTTTGGTTTGCGACTGGCTGTTTGGGTTGTGACATGAGTACAGCCTTCCCTCGGCTCATGTTACCACAAAAGTTGAAAGAGGTACATCTCTTAGCTGTGCCTGTTTTTCCTTTATGCTTGGGATCGCTGTTGGCTTCTTGAATTGTGGGGTCTGAGTAGCGGTCTAGTCACTACTCACCCTTAAACTCCTGCAGTGCTGAAGCCATTTAGTTTCAGCGCCTGTAAAAGGCATGCTATTCTTCACCGCAACCATCCCTCCATGTTGACCCAAGGCCCTCCCATACCTTAAGTCACTTGCCAAAGGCTCCACATCCTCCTGCTAACTTTTAGTTAGTATTTCAATTGATATTAAATTGATATCATTTTTGAGTGCTGTAGCCAGGATTGTTTAACAAGTAGAGTCTGTAGCTCATGAAGTTGGGCCCAGCCCAAAGGGAGCCTGCAGAGGGAAGGGGGTTTGTTCTCCTCTGGCCAAATGTGCAGTAGCGACTGCAGGCATTGAGGGGGCCTCAACCAAGCAGAGTTCAGGGTGTGTCGAGTGAACTTCTTTAAATAATGGGTTAAAATGGTGCATTTCACAGCACACTTTCTATGAAGAATTAGGCAAAAAGCCACCACATTTTAAAATCCTTCACATACGGTAAAACATAGAACAATCCATTAGATAAGTCACCAACATTGCACAGCAGTATTTTGGTGATGTCTTTGCCCACTATATGCCAGTATTTTGCTAGTGTAAAGGAAACATGCAAACAAACATCTTCATGCTGATGGGCCCATATATGCCCCTGCTGGCGGCTCCTATAAACGCCAGTATTCCCAAATAAGAACGCACTCTTGTTTTCTTTGCCCAGAAAGCCAGTAATGATAGTAAATGACAGTGTCCATGCTGGCGAAGCAAACATGCTAATATGCCAATCTTAGAATATACTTCAGGTGGTTTAGACCCTCCCTAGGTTGATAACCCATTCCAGGTTTCCATAAATTTTATTTATTTGTTAGTGGATAATTTCTAGAGCTCACAGTTCCCCTACTGAGCGTCCAGGTATCAGTGGTTTAGGAAATTATCAGTCCAGAGCGGGCAGTGACATGTTTCGATATCCTTGTTTAAAAATGGATGGTCCTGAATGCGTTTGACTGACTCAGTGGAGTGAGAGAGTGTCAGGGGAGGATTACTAGAAGATTGGGTGTATTAACTAGAAGCCTGGACTTTTGTAAGGATTTAAAGCAACACTTGATCATAGGAGGATAGCTCAGCTGCAACATGCTCGCCTTGGAAGCAAGATGACACAGAGCACCACAGGTTCTATTCCCCGGGTCCACGCTTAGAAACCTCTGGGTATGAAGTGCGTTGTAAATAACCTATTCTATCATGGAGGAGCAGCTTTTTTATGGTGGCAGCACTTTGTTTTTTTTCTTAGATGTGCAATAGTAGACCACGTTCATGTAAGTCTAAGTGGTCTCTGGAAAGAAAAGTAATGGCATGATATTTTAAAATAGAGGGACAGTCGAGTTGTGGATACATTTCCCGAGCCTGAAGAAGAGTCAATCAAGACTCATCAGAAGAACACTAACTGCGTGACAGCGCAGCATGGCATTGGTGGTTCATTGGAAGACAAGTCGCGCAGGATGAGTTGGGCAGTGTCGCCCGATGGCCTGACTGAGTAAAAGTATACTTATGAAATGCAAGATTATAGGTGACAGCTTCACACTCTCACATATATGTGCTGCCCCCAAAATTAGGCCTGTTGGTCAAAACTATGACAGAACTAACTTGCATATTTAAAATCCATGACACACAATTCTAAATAATTGCAAAATGGAGTGGAGATCCTTGCCATTTCTCACATGAATGCCCGTCTTTTATTTTCTGTACAGGACAAACCTTCAATGCATACCAAATCTGTATAAGATGGTGGCCTTTGTTGCATCTTCCCTTAGATGGGGCAGTCCATTTAACTGCAACAGGGGACATTACAGCAATGTAAACACAATCAGATGTGTCCAACTGGATCTTAAGTAAATGTTTTCTATGTGCAGGAGTGGACGTGTAGCAGAAAGTCTGGAGATTTTTCACAATATCTTTCAACTCTAATGTACAGTTATTATTTATTTATTTATTTATTTATTTATTTTAATTCTTGTCACGCGCCACATGCCTGTGGGCCTGAGGGCGCACAGAAAACGAAAACAAGACAAAAAACATTAAAAGTTTGAGGCAGATGAAGTGTGGAGAAGTCGTAAGATTACTCTATGTTAAAATCATTCTTCTGATTATGTATTAATAATTAAAATACTACTACTAATAGTAATAATAAAATACAACAATAGCAACATCAAAACAACTATAAAAAATAAGCATAGCAACTTCAAAAAGCAATAACAATAATAACAACATTAGCAATAATTATATTTTCAAGGAGACTATATCTCACGCTCTGTGTGCACTGTGTTTTCCTATCTTGCATTTTTTGCAGGCGCCAGATGCCAGAATGGCAGAGATGTCCTCATCGATACAAGCTCTATGGGCCAGTAAATATCATATATTCCCTCAGAAGGGACAGGGTACTTTTCATTAAGGAAACAACATCTGTTCTTTCAGAGCTAAATGAGTTCCCTGTAGGACAATTAATACACAATATTGCTACGAAGTAGAGAGCAGGCGTGATGTTTGTGTTTAAAAAGGTCACCAGTTGATAGAAAGGAAAAAAAATAAAGACCAGGAGTGCAACAAAATATTTGGGACTGGTTATTCTAAAGCAACGATTGTCTCGCAAAATTTATTTATCAGAGCAGAACCAAGTTAGTGACAGAAAGTAAACGAAAGATGGCAATAACTTGTTCAATAATGTTCCTAACGTTGTAAAAAAAAAAATGTACTTAACATTTAATAAGATGCTCAGTACGCGTGTCGCTGTATAATGCTCAATACGTGTGTTGCTGGTTACCATTTTAAAGGTTCAGATGATCTTTTGCCAGAATTGCCACAAGCACACCAAACACTTCCTGTTATAGCCAGCCATTTATGAGGGTACTAGGTTGTCAGTATTTGCACACACAAAGATGAAATGTTACTTTTAAAGACTGTTTTATAAATGATGTTTAATTCTCTGCTGGTTGTTCCTTGTTGAAATGGTCAAAAACCAGAGTCGATTTACTAAAATGCCAGGGCTAGCAGAAGTGACACCACGCGCACGCACTCACACACACACACACACACACGCGCGTCCACGACTTCCAGAGAGGTGACATCTTTTGGCACTGATAACTTCACAGGAAGTGACGTCCCATGCCAGATGCCCCTTATTACCTCCACTTCCCTGTTCCTCATCACAGTACTTACGTTTGAGGACCCACCTCGCTCACAGGAACAAGTTGTTTCTCAACCTTGATCCCACCATTCCTTACTATAAGGTATATATCCTGCCCCTATCGGGCAGACAGGAACAGTTTCTCCAGCTGCTCCATCAGTGGGGCACAAAAGAGAGGAAGGAGAGGCAAAATCTTGGACCCTCTGAAGTTCATTGAAGGAGCCCAATTGAGCACATCAGGACAGGAACTCTAAAAGTGTTGTACTTCAGTAGGCCTGGTGGAGGCAGGGAGCTATGGTGGAATACCCAGAGCAGGTGGGGTCTGGTGTGGCTACTGTGATCACCTTGGGTAGGTATTAAGTGCATGCAGGCATGGCTGCAGGGTAGAAAGTAGATGTAGCTGCCCAGGGGTTGCTAAGGTAACCAGGTTGTTGTGTCTACTCTGGCAGTGCACGTAACCTGGGACAACACAACTCTGAGCACTCTGATCTCAGAGATTTAGTGGAAACTGTTTTTTACTCTATGCTGTGATATTGCTTTAAGCAGAGTCCATCCAGCATTGAAAAGCCATTCATGAGAAAAGCAGGGTGGAAAGAAGAAGTTGAAATTTAAGTTTTCCTTATAACAGAGAGCGGTATAGGACATTGTAAAACAGAGCATCCAAGAACATGAGAGCACACAGAATAAGACATCCCCTCTAGCACTTATTTGTCATGTTCTTCCTCATCTTCAGATGACCCCCCACTACCTCCTCCTCAAACTTCCACTATGCCTCAGAGGACAAGGAAGAGGCCAATGGCAGGTACTCTGAAAGGGAAGTAGTGAAGGTGGTGCTAGAACGGGTTTGTGAGAACATCGTATTATCAGACCCTGTAGCCTCTGAGAAGTTTTCAGGCACATACATCCGGCAGCATACGCATACTCACACATTGGGCCTTCCATTGATTTCACTCATTATTAAAAACAAGATACTAATTGAGTGTATTGACCTGCAACGTGTTACAATGTCTTGGTGTATGCCCAGCTATACCATTTGAAGGGCATACAGTACTTTCGCCCTGATGCTGTTGAATGGTTCTGCATTCTTTGTCCAAAGCAAATTACCTCATTGTAATTTACTTCGACAACAATACTTTGATTTTTTGTATTTACTTTTTTTAAAGTGGGGTTCCCTATATCCCCTCTACTCCACCAATACCAGCACCATAGTCCACCCTCTCACCCCCCCCCCACAAACGTTCACGCCCTCAAAACACATATAAATATGTACATCCCCACAAAGTAATGTGGTTGAAGCACATTTCAACAGAGTAATTTACTTCAGCAAAAACGATGGTACATGTTTCGAAGTTGATGATTTCCCTGCTAGTGTAGTGGGCAGATCCTTGATGCCAGCAGAAGAGGTAGCTGTGTGGGATGCAGGTTATCATATGGCTCTTAGGGCCAATGTGTAAGGTATGTGTAAGCTTTACAGCTGAGATGCTAAAGCAATGGAGGATGGAACTGACTGCATCTCAATCCTGGAAGAAATGCAAAAACAGTTAGAGCGTCTGTCTGACCTGGCTTACAATGGTGTCCAGTGCATGGCAATGGTGATGGGGGTATGCATTTCTGCCAGGCAACATATCTAGCTAAGAGGCTGGATGACAGAGGGGTTACCGAAGGATACAGCCCTAAACATTACCTTTGAGGGGGAAACACTTTATTGGTTACTCTTTGGAAGCAAATGTCCATCATGGTTTCTGATCAATTAAGCACACAGGCAAGCTGAGTAAAAAGTATACCCCTGAAACATCCAGGCATAGGTTTTCTGCTTCCAGGAGGCATACCTAAAGAACACGTGCCAGGACCAGCTCTTAGCAGAAGACTGGGGTTTTTGTGCAAGACAGCAAATGCTTTAGTCGCCTGTCAAGAACCTGAACGCCTAACAAATGCAGTGGACCAGTGGGCTCTGACAATTTTTGAAAGCATGGGAGAAGTGCTGTGTAGATGTCTGGGTAAATCTGACAGTGTGGTGGGGTTACCAAGTAGAATTCTTATCCCTTCCGGTGCAGTCAAGCATAATCATGGCTCCCATACCAAGAAACAAGAGCAAGAAAGCTGGCATGACAAAAGCCATCCAGGCTATTATGAAAGCTTCCCTGGAGCAACAGGGCTAGGGTTTTAATTCCATATCCTTTCAAGTCCCAAATCTGTCACGTAAGTTCAGGTTGATTCTGGACCTAAAAGCCCAAAATGTGTTAGTGAAAGGTGTAATGCTGGAGATAAATATGCCAGTACCAACTTCTGCCCCTCCTCCCACTTCCTACTCTAGAGACAAAAGAGAGTACAATAAGACTCTTCTGGCCAATGAGTATAGAGGGTGAGAATCGATACAAGCTGAGACAGAATCCATCCAACAATTAGACCATTAGCACACAGGCATCTACCATAATGTTAGGCTGTGTGACACTATGAAGGATTGAAGCAAGCTAGGGTGTAGAATGCACAAGTAGTATCCTGTAAGTAGCAGATACGGAAGGCAGGCTCCAGCATACCAAGAGAGGGACTCAATACACTGATGGGGCAGAGGAAATTATAGGTAGGCATAGATGTAGAATAAACAGGCGGCAGGGAAACCAACATGTGGCAGATGTACAAGATGAACGTAACACAAACATAAGCAATTATAAGTTGCCAGCATGGAGGCAAGAGTGCAGAAGAACAGCCATTTTCCTAACATGGACTCTGCAGCAGGCCCAAGAATTGGCAAACTGTAAAGTTCCAAGAAGCTGAATTCACAAAAACACAAATATTTAAAAATCTCTTTGAAATTGCTCAGACAGCAGTTCAAGGTGAATGCCAAGGTCGGAATGCCTGGAAGAGAGTAGTAGGTGAGCAGAACCCAGAGGAACGGTAACAATTCCCAGGATACGAAGCAGTAGCCTTCCAAGTAAATTTAATTAATAAGAACACAGACATCCATTGATGTCAAGTGCAGGAGATAGGCATGCCAAGAGACTCCATAGAGAAAAGATGAAGGGTGTCTCAAATGGTCAAAAAGAGTACAGCATGCATTTTAGAATTAGCTAAAAGTTCAATAAAAGGGAATACATTAATTCCCCAACACGGTCCCTTAGCACGGGATCAAGACACTGAAAACACTGGCTATTCATTATGAACCAAACACAGATAAGACACCTGCTGAACTCCCTAGTACATAGATAGACACTAAATGATAGACAAGGCCAAGTACAAAGAAAAGGATAGGCCTCATTACCCGGGAATGATAAGGAGCTACTTTAATTGGAAAAATTGCAGACCATGGACTTCTCTCCCCACACCCTATATCTCTCTCATATCTTGACATCTATCAGGATGTACAAGGTTGGTGAACCAATTGCCAACCAATAGAAATCCCTTGTGTCACACTGCTTATAATTAGCAGCAGCCACCAATTAATTACCAATGTGATGATGTATTGGAAATAGTATTCGTAGTAGCATGGGCCCAGACGGGGCCATCAGATATGTTTAAACCAACTGAAGAACTAACACCTATAGACTCTATAGGCAGTTTGTGATTTGTAAGCGATATTCAATCAACACTACAGCTAAGTCAATGCCTAGTCTGGGATGCTGAGGAAAACCCTCATTGATGTATTTTTATATTCAGTTCAGTACTCTGGATGACAACCCTTGTATAACACCCCCCTCTTAGAATCCCCCTGACCTCACTGAGCCAAGAAGTAGGTTTGTTTTGCAAATTAAAAGGTTTATTTGAAAAATTAAACAATATATATATATATATATATATATATATATATATATATATATATATATATATATCACACTTTTATAATAAATTAATATCTGATAGTACACTGAGACATATGATGTGGATCCACAATGGGTAATGTTACAGTGGTACACTTGATTACTTAGGAGTAGTATAGAGGATGAGGTAGCTGAGAGTGCTTTTATGGCTTCAAGGACAACACAATGATGAATGAAATGCAGTACAGAAAATAACTTGATATGGCTTCAACAAAAGGCAATGTAATCACTTTTCCTTGACAATTCACTCCCCCCCCCCCCTATGCAATGTAAGAAATGGAAGGAGAGCACACAGTCTTCAAGAATCCCAACAAAATGCAATACACAGTTCCAGTTCTCCCAGCAAGCTTAGGGAAAACAGGGATGAGTTTTAAACACAGGCGAATTACTTTAATGTGGTTTGCAAGGAAGTGAAAAGGTGCTAAAATTGCTTTTAATTCCCTCTAGAGGTTCAGGGTAGGTGATGGCTACTTTATATAAGTTCAGGCTCACTATAACAATACTGTATGAATGATTAGCAGATTGCAAACGAATTTTAGCAAAGAGAAGCAAAAAGCTGCTGATTTCTACAGATGAAGAAATCGGGCCAAATCGCAAATCGCGGTAAATTTCGCAAGTGCGTGTCTCGCGATTACGGGAAAAGTATATGGAGTAGGAAGTCGGTTCTAGGTTCGTTGGAAAGCCCAGATCCTAAGCTTTTAGATGAAAGTTCGTTCCTAGCCCAAACGGTTCCGGAGACGATTTAATAAAGGTAGATTTCCGGATTTAAAGTAAAACTCAAAATGACAGGTGACAGCTTGCAGCTGCAGAATTGACAGGTGACAGTTGTGCAGCTTTAAAAATGACAGATGACACGATTTCTAGGAGGCTGTTCTACTTAGGTTAAAATTGTTTGGATTAGATTATTTTAACTAAGAGATTGGTTCTGCAAGTTCTGCTAGGTACTCACAATATCAATTTGAAATAGGCCTCGTCACGGTCTGGTCAGGTTGGACGGGACTTCCGGCGGGTGGTTCTGAAGTCCCGGCTATCTGGGTCAGCTCTGCTCTCTGGGTCTGTCAAGCACCGGATCTGCTCACAACGGTCTGGTTTGTGGTTCTCTCGGGTTCCGGATACAGCACTGCTTTCTGGATACTGCTACAGGTTCTTGCAAAAATTCTTGGCAAAAATTCAAACAGCTCGCCCGGCAGTTGAATAGCTTGGTTGGTTTTGAGGCCTGATGAAGAGGATTCAGCTGGTGAATTCAGTCCTCTCTGCTACAAATTCTGGAGTTAATTTCTGCTACAGGTTCTGGAGATTGATGGATTTGAAGTCTGGATCTCTGGATGTGAAGTCGTCGGTCAGCATGCTCCGCAGCAAATGGAATTGAATGTCTCTACCTATCCCAGCAGTCTCTTTTTATGTGTTTTGGAAAGTGGGTGTGTGCATGGCATAACTGAGCCTGCCCCTCTCTACTTGTCATTGGCCCAATTCTCCCCTCTCCCTTGATTGGGGGAAGGAAATGGATTGTCATCATGATGAGGTCTGTTTATGGGTCAGAGGATCCTCCCCTGGTCAATTTGCCCACAAATCTATATTTGATTCAAATACATATTTATCTATGTACCATTTTTCTCATATTATAGGTCCAGTTAACATATTTTCTGTAGCACCAAACCATCCGATCCCTGTCTTTGTACGATGTCGTGTCCACTGATGACAGAAATCTCCCCTTTTCATCCAGATAACGACCTCTAAACCGTTCCAGATTTTACACAAATGTGCACCAGGGAGATGGGTTTCAGATGATAAAGTGTCAGATTTTTAACATGCATACATTTGGAGTGAGACCCTATTTTCCGCTACTATCCCCAGGAACATACCACAGGGTCCTAACACCTCTTAAAATGTTCACAAAAAAATCACAAAAATAATGGTATTACTTATATAATTCTGACAAGTCCGCACTATGAGTTATCTATCTTTTTAAAATTATGCTCTGGTCAAAAAGGGGTGTGGCTTCCCACATCACAGGGTGGAATAACTGGTTTATCCACTTCCCTCACGCCAGCTTGTTCACAGAGGCACAGCTGCCCCCCCAGTTTCTCCCAAGAGGAAGCTATTTTACGATGCCCCCAATATATCATTTGCCTGAGTCAAGGAAGTTGCATTGTTCTGTCCCTTCCAGTTCCCAGGTGCTCCACCCCTAATCTAATCAGAGAGGTGTCAACTCCTTTTGGCAAGGGGCAGCAGGATGCAGCTAGGCCTGGGAAGAGTGGCTGTTGATCCAGTTTCAACTCATGTCGGGGGTAGTTGTCAGGCAGAATCCAGTTTCATTAAGCCAGGTTTCAGCTAAATGTCACTTTTTGTTCCCAGTTTTCTACATTCAAATCTAACTGACAATTTTTACACATGCAGCTAGAATGCTGATTCTAAGTTCAAAACTATGACATTTCAACAGTTACAAACTATGTGACACTCAAAAGTAGGTCCCTCATTTAATTTAAACATTTCTATTTTAGTGTTTTTCAGTTCAGTTTAACTTAAGCTGCTGACCTCCACAGCTCAGCCAGTTTTGTTATGAACATTGTTTTGGGCTCTTTTTCTTACCAGATTTTGTATGCACACAAAACTTCATTCTTCCAAATGTCTGCTGGTGTTCAGTGAGATTTTTGAATATCCTGCAATGTTTGAAAATAGGCATTTTGAGCTTGCATTCAGAGAAACCAAGGTGATTTCAAAGGGCTTTTTAAGCTAACGGGCCCTGCTGTTTTTCCTTTGGCACACATTCGACTCATGGCACCCCTGGCCCATCACGCTCGCACTGGTGGGTGGAAGGTTAGGCGACCATTTTGGTGTGCGCACAAACTGCGCGGTTCTCCTGGATTCTGGCGCGCATGTGGGCTTTTTGGCCATCTTGGATTTTCTAAGCCCACAGCACCAAATGTTGCAGCTTAATGACTCAAACGTGGGTCAATACACCTGACAGATTTAACCAAGCTAATATAAACATATGTTTTGTAATTGATTCTGTATAATGACGACACGTCTGAAGTGTCTTTTGTTTAAAAAAAAAATCACAATCATTGTCATTTTCAGAGCTCATAGTATGCTGTCCCAGTCGAGTTGTAATGCTTTGAATAAAGCTGGGTTTTTCCATTCACTTTGAATACTCCATTATTGAGTATTTGTATTACTAGGGTGACAAATTGGAACCATCTCTACAAAGGGCAAAGGTTCAAAATTGAAACTTTGCAAAATATCATTCCTCTTATGGCTAAAGGAAACAGACATGTGTCATTAGAGGTATATGATACCTATTATCACATTTATACCAGACTCTGCCAGGACATGGTTCTCAGATTTGTGGTGGGGGAAACATTATCAGTTTCAGGTTCTGACCTTTGTATTTTTTATTTTTTTATTTATGTTGCTGAATAATCAACTTTACAATCATATTTTCTAAAAGAAAAAGTTAAATCAGTTCTCAAAATTGATTGAATTTCCAATTATCTATATTGACTACTCATGTTATGCATTGTTAAGCACATTTGGATTGGTATTAAAACTCATATCATAAAATCACGGAACCATGTCTGTTCAGTTCATTGATATACACTTGACCATCATCATGGCAATTGCTCTTGATTAGGCGTACTTTGGTATCATAATACATTTTGTGTTTTCTCATTTGTTTACATTGACAGTTTTGAAAAAGTTCTGCAATACAGGTCGTCATGCGATTTTATAGAAAGAACATAAACCACCTATCATTTTCTTCACAGGTTCTAAATTGCATGTATGTTTATGAAGATGTAACTTTCTTCTCTTAAGGTGGGACAATTTAACACAATGGGCCTCATTACAAGTATGGAGGTAGCCATGCCACTAAAAGTGGCATGGCTACTAAAAGAGGTAGCCATGCCACTTTTAGTGGCATGGCTACCTCCATACCGGGTACCGGATCCCGGGTCTGGGTTCCCTGAATGGGGAAATACCAGGCCATTCCGACCTTGGAGAGCCCGGTATTTCCCCATTCAGGAAACCCAGACCCGGTACATCCCCATTCCCATTGAGCCCCTATAGGGCTCAATGGGAATGGGGAGCATGCTAACAACGGGCCCGTTAATGACAGGCTCGTTGTTAGCATACTGACCGCTCGCGGGACCCGCTAAGGACGTCTGGTAAAACCAGGCATCCTTAGCGGGTCCTGCGATTGGACCTCCTAATGAGGTGGTAGGGGGTTAACGGCGTCAGCAGCTCTACCTGCGCCGTTAACACCCTACCGCCAGGATCGTAATGAGGCCCAATGTGTTTTAATGTTTCTTTTTGCTCTGCATTTTTGCAAAACCTACAAAGTTTGAGTGTTTTAGTAATTAGTTTGTGTTTTACCATGAACACTCTGGTTGGCCAAAGGTTAAACCTGAAACGTATGAAGGCTGATCCCAGCTTTGTAGATGGATAACATATCAGGTATGGTTCGCAAGTCCAAAACTTTTTTTCAACAAAAGGAATTTTACTGGCATATTTGTAATCCCCGCATTGGTGTTTTGTTTTTATCCAGTCATTCAGATATAGTTTGGTTTTGGCTCTTTCTGGATTTTCTAAGAGCACATCTACTGTTAAGTCAGCAGTGGCCATTGTGTCAAAGACCATTTTTCTCCAGTTAACAATGAATTTGTGTGTTGATGTCAAAATGTAATGAGATAGAGGCAGAAGCAATGTGTTGAGGTCTTTTGCTAGAATGTATTTTCTCAAGAAGGCACATTGTCTCCATAGATATATAGTTGTTAAAGAAATTAGGCCAGTTTCATAATGCAAATAAGCCATGGGTACACATTGAGGTAGTTTCAACACTTGTTTCCAGTATTTACTTTTCAGTTTTGTCAGTATTGATTTATTGAGGTTTGGCCATGCCTCCAGTCCATATAATAAGATTGGAGTAGTCTTCTGATTGTAAAATGTTATTGCAGAGCAGATTGAGAATTTGCCATATTTGCTTAAAATCATTTTGGTCTGCGAGATTGCTGTTGCAATTCGTACTTCCATCACTTGTAGGTGGGCCCTGTTATGTGCTTGATTATCACTTCTCATGCCCAAATATGTATATTGGTCTTCTAACTCTATTTCCGATTCTTGTAGCTTCCATTTTAATCTAGTTCTTTTTGTTTTTGAAGCATTGCATGTCATAATTTTGTTTTTTCTATGTTTATTGAAAGTTGATTCGTATTTATGTAAGAGGTTAGTGCTTGTAGTTGATTTTGTAGACCAACAGGGGTTTTCGAAATTAGCACCAAGTCGTCAGCGTATAAAAGAGCCAATACTTTTTCTTGTCCCAACCTTGGGGAGTCAGTGACCATGTCTTCAAAAATTTCGGGCATGTCTGATAGAAAAAATGTGAATAGGGCTGATGCAGGTGTGCACCCTTGCCTCAGTCTTCTTGCTGTTTGTAATGGCAGAGAAAGCAGGCCTTCTGCATTCTGCCTCACTTGTATCGTGATCTCCATATGAAGATTATTGATGATATCTATCATGCCAGTCGGACATTGTGCCTTCTGTGATTTTGATATCAGTAATTGCCGATCAATGTAGTCGAATGCAGCCTGGAAGTCAATGTACACAAAGTACAAAGACTGTTTCAACATTTGAAAATGAGTTTTAATGGCATAGAGTGTGGACAGGTTTATAGTTGTCCCTATTCCAGCCACAAAACCGGTTTGATGGGGATCACGTTTGCCATACTGGGCAGTCCACAGATTGAAGTCTCACAGTACAAAACGTGTGAAGATCTTTCCTGCCACGTCAAGTAAAGAGATCGGTCTATGGTTCCAAGGTGCAGACCGATCTCCCTTTTTGTAGAGGAGGATAAGTTCTGCTTTGCGCCATGCATCCGGGATGTTTCTCTTTTGGATGATGTTACAGAATATGTTCTGCAAAATGATCTACCATGTTTCTGGGTGTGCCTTTAGCATAAGATTACTAAGGCCGTCTGGCATAGGAACCCACGAGCTGCTTGATTTTCTAATGAATATTGCAATATCTTCTGCTGAGATGCAAAAGTGCCAAAACGAGCATGATGTTTGTACATTGCTTTCGTTGTTGTATGTTGAAGTTTGGTATAGGTCTTGAAAATGCTCCATCCATTGCTGTTACGTTACCCCATTAATTTGAGCGTGAGTTTGGGTGTTAACTGCTATGTAATTGAGCATGGACCACATAAGTGCTGTGCTCTTGGATGTAAAAGCTTGCAATGCATTCTCACTATCACGTTGATATTTAGCTGCCTGGCAGCCTCAAGTCCAGTTTCTATATTGGCATTTCACTGCCCGGACAGCCCCTGGCCTTTCTGCTTCAGGTATATATTTGATAGGCTTTTTTTCTGTGTTGTTGCTCTGCATCGAAACAGTGGGCCTTCTGTGGGAAACTGCTGATGGAAGTTGTTTTGTTCGACTTGAATGGTATCAGTGCCATGGTATAAAGAGTATTACCATATATAGATGTGTTCTTTATCAAAATATCATTCAGGTGTAGCAGTTTTGATCCATTCCATTTGAAACGAGTACCAGCATTATTAATGTGCATTTGTTGAGTAAAGTATTCTCTTTCTTCTTCCTCTTTACTAAGATGCCATCTCCAGCACAGTGTTAGCATTTTTGTTCAATTACTTCAAATGTTTCTACTTGATTGTACAGCTGTTTGTCCATGTACATTTAGTCGATTGTACTTTTGCTGGACCTCTGGCCCATGTGGCTTGTGGGGGTAAATCCCCTGGTAAGGTCTAGTTTGCCATTATAAGGCCTCTTTCTTTCATCTGTGTGGACCATCTAAGTACTGATATATGTTTGGTCATTGTTTTATCAAGACGGCACAGGTTCAGATCTCCAGCTACAATGATGTTAGTGACCTGTTGATCTATTGAGATTTTATCTCTGATGTTTTCTAGCTCTCGGAAGAATTGGTTGTCTGAAATGCCCGCAGGTTTTCTGTAAAAGTTGATCACTGCTATCAGCCCCTCTTGATAAGAGATATTTACTAGCTGCGTGAAGTTGTTAGGAGTTGCCCATGGCTGCACAGTAAATCCGGTGCTCGTTTTTGCTGCAACCAGAAGTCCAGCAGTTGGGCGACCTTTCTCAGCCGAAATTGCTGGGAGAAGAGCAATGTAATGATCATCCCAAGTGGGAATGTTTAGTAGCCATGTTTCTTGAAAAGCAAGAATGTCAAATTCATTTATCCGGTTTTAGGACCAGCGCATGAGGTGGACATGCATGCGGGTGTTCCAGCTAGCCAAATTAATTGTTTTCATATATCTAGTCTCTCTTTGATGAGTGATGCCTTGTTATGGGAGCTGTGTGTTTTTGAGTACCTGTGATGTTGAATTTTGACAAGCGCACACACCGTTCTCTTTATCGTTCAAGGTGTTGATGTTAATATTGTTTGTGAGATCTTGTACTATGATGAATCCGAATCTGAACAGGTCTGCTTTAGCCAACCAAATCACGTTGAGTACTAAACCGGATGGAATCCATAAGCAAACTGTGGTGGGATCATATAAGTCCATGAATTCCACCTGGTCAATATCAATAGAGGTTATATCCTCTAGTTTTGGAGTATCTTCAAAGATACTCAGTATGTTTGCAAGACATAAAGTAAACTGCTTGTGTGGCGCCGGTCGGCACTTCATTATCAGAGTATGCTGCATGGATTTAGCTTTCTCATTGTTGTGAGTTTGTCTACTATTGTTTGTTGTAGTTGGTGGTACATGTTCTTGTACTTTGCTTTGTTGCTGCCTTGCGCCGGGTGGTTTACCATGAGGTTAATTGTTTTGTTGCAGGTGATTTCTTGAATGGTTAAGTTGTACATACTGATTATACATGCAGTAATTAAACAATGCAACAATTTCACTGTTGACAGTGTTTCCTTCAATGGGCTTCAAGTTTTGTTTCAGATGTTGTGTTCTTTCAGACATTAAGTATGCTTCAACAGATTCTCTGGTCTCCTTGCTGCGCATTTCTATGTCCTCCGACTCTAGTGTTGTACCAGCATCTACTTTCTTTTTTTTCTCATGTACTTGGTTAGTCTGATTGTGAGGCACTGTACCCAAGTTTTCTTTCTTTTGTTTCGTGATCTCTATAATTAGATTATCTAATGGAGGATATGCTGTTTGTGGAGTGTCTTTATTATGTTCCTCCACTTTCTTTTCGTATGTTTTTGTATTTCTTTACCACTGCCTGGCTGGCATTCTGTGCACTTTTTTGGGTTGCTGCGAGTGATTTGATGAATTGTTTTGGTGCTGGTTTGAAGATAGAATTTGTGGTTTTCATAGTTTTGGATTTCTTAGTTTGAGTATTCTTTGTCGTCATTCCTTTGACATTCTTGTCCTTCTGGATGTGAGTCTGATCTGTTTGAAACATATCATATATTTCTAAACTAGTCAGTGTCTTCTGATTCGTGCTTTGTTTGGTTGTGTCCTTGTCTCCTTTATTCGTGGTTGCAAATACATTGTCTTCTATAATTGGCCGGATTACTGCATCAAAAGTGGGGAGTGAAGATTTTGGCACATTCTCATTTACCATTGTCTGAATAACAATGTGTTGAGTGGCCGTACTAGTTTTGCAATCACATTTCAAAATCAATGGCTCGTCAGACCTCATTCGTTCTAATTTCAGAGTACAATCCATAATCTGATTGATTTGCATAGCTTGCTGCGTCAGTTTGTGATCCAGAGTTTCAAACAGACGCCCCAAGCTGTTTAAGGCCATATTAATTGCTGTTAAAGTTATTTCGAGGAAAGGAGACTGTTTGTTGTCTTCTTTATATGTTAATGGGGCAGATGGACGTTTTGGGGTTGGAGCGACAAAGGACACTGATACGTTTGCCGAATTACAAACGTCCTGGTGAAAAATAGACGGTGATCTTGAGAGGTTTTGAGCATTCACAGACTCTGTGTAGCTTGCTTGCAGTGAGAGTTCTGGAATTGGAGGATGCGCTGAGCCTGCGGAAGTAGTGGGGCTGATCGTCACTGGTGTTAACACATTCATACTTCCATCCACTGAGGGACTGCAGTTTACTGAGCTGATGGATCTGTATGATTGTTTGTCCTCTGTTTTCCTCATCTTTGGTGCTGTTGCCGTGCTTATTAAGCCCATTTTGTGTTTCAGACTCTGTGCGGCACTGTACTCATACCGCTTGCAATTATCACAAGTTATGTATCGCTTATTTCCTCCCTCGCAGACTTATTCAGCAGGACTATTTCACTCCGATCTTGTGTCAGGTTTGTACTTGCTTGATCTGTTATTACAATTGGTGTACTAGTAAGTTCTGTGATCAGATCGCCCACACTGCATGGGACGCAGAATCCTCTAATGTCTGCTGCTGCATGGTGTTTTGTGTTCACCAGCGTTAGTGTGATGGCTTTCTTTGACACTTGCCTCGCTGACTGCGGGCTTGGGCAGTAAATGTTTTTGAGGTGAGTCGTGTTATTTCGCATGTTTGTTTTTAGTGTATATGGTTTTATGAAAATTTGCTCGTGCAAAATGGTAGAGGATTTTGGTGTCAAACCGTGTAAACCACAATGTTTTTACAGATACAATCAACAATGACTATATCCACAGTCTAACAATGACTGGGCGAATATATTTCCTTTCTTCTCGATTTATGAAGCGTTTTGCTAAAAGTCTCCGCCACCGCCCCAGCCCGCCCTAGACAGCCTTAGGCAGCCCTTGCACACAGCATTTTTACAAAAAGCACACTCGCATAAAGCGCGAGATTTCCAGCATAAGAGACTTCTGGGCAATGAGGGCGGAGGCAATGGGACTTTTGTGCAATTGCACACCGCAGGGACATTTTCGTAGCAGGAAGCAGAAAAGGCAGCGTCTCCACTCACAGACAGCCGTTGCACAGAGTGCTTTCACAAAAAGCATGCGCACATAAAGCGCAGGATTTCCAACATAAGAAAATTCTGGGCAATGAGGGCGGAGGCAATGGGACTTGGAAGAAATCCCAACAAAGGTCTCTCCGTAGTTCACAGAACGCTGGCGTTGTGCAATTGCACAGCGCAGGAAAATGTTCATAGCAGGGAGCATGAAAGGCAGTGTCTCCAGCCACAGACAGCCCTTGCATACCTTTGTATTAAAGAATGCATGCAGGGTCTATACAAAGCTAGTGGCCCCACTAGTGGCTCATCTATATCTGGAAGGGATCCAGGTATTACCCTACTTGAACGATTGGTTGTTCAAGGCAGGCCAACATGGAACTACCAGGACTCACCTTCAGATGGTTTGCCAGGCACTACAAGAGTTTGGGTTCCTGTTCAACTTTCAGAAATCTGAGTTAGTTATGTCCCAAAACCTGTCATGCCACTTACATGGCACTGTCTTGCTGGGTCCTGGGGTGCTCTGCAGTCTCCAGCAAACTGCCCAGCTGTTTTCTTTGCCTTCACTCTGCGGTCTTCATCATTCAAGCCATCTGTTCAATCACTGCGGCCAGTTGATCTCTTCCCTATTCTGCTTGCTGGTGATCCTCCTGGACTCTGATCTCTGTGTGGCCTTCCGTGTCAGTGCTTGCACCACATAAATCAGGGAAGGTCCGTCCCGTAGTGTGGGGAGCTGGTCCAGCATAACCCTGTGCATTGAGGTATCATTGGGTTGGTTTTCCGCCTCACCTTGTCATCTGAATAACCAGAATATACCTTATGGAATACTGGCTTCACTTTCTTTTCAGCAACAAAAGAAAGCAGGTATGCAGTGCAAGCGAGACGCTTTGCATGATAGATTGAGACGCCTACCATCTGATCATGACATGGAGCATGTCCAGGAACTCAGGAATGAAATGCAGGCTCTTAAAGCAGAAATGGCTACCCTGTGCCAGGAAAATGGCAGCTTACATCAGGCAATGGCACAAGGTGCTTCTGCTTCCTTTCACGCTGTGAGTGCCACGGCACAGGTAACCCAGATGAAGTTTGACTGGGATCCATGACATCTGGCTGGGTTTCACAATCATTGGAAGGTGCATTTTATGTTTTGTCCAACTCACTTCATACAGGATAAAGCCAAGATAGTATACATCTTGGGAAATCTAACTGGGAGTGCTTTGGCTTGGGCAGCTCCCTATGTGTATTCAAACAGCCCCACCCTAGTTGATTTTGCAGAATTCGAGAAGACTTTCATAGATGTATTCCAATATCTCAATCTGGCCTCATCTGCACAGAATCGACTAATCGAACTACGTCAAGGCTCCTGTGACTTAGTCACTTACATCAGGGGGTTTTGTCCATTAGCCATATACTCGCAGTGATCAGAAGTGACCCAAGAGATCCTATTCCGTCGCAGGTTATGTGAAAAATTCAAAGATGAACTGGTGCACATACCAGAAATGGACACCGTTCAATCGTTACTTGATCAAGTACTATGTATCGATCACAGGCTGATTGAACACAGAGGGGAGGGACACAGGTCTGAGCGTATGCTCTTTAAGCCTTTCTCCACACCAGCAGTGTCAGCAGCCCCTTCGGATTTCTGGATCACAGCCAATACAGTTGGGAGCCATACGTGGGCCATTATCTGAAGCTGTAAAAACCCGACACACAGCGATGCGACTATGGGCCTCATTATAAGACTGGCGCTCCCGGAAGGAAGAGGGCCGGTACAGCACCAGCCCCCTTCATTCCGGGAGCGCTGATTACAAGCTTCCCATCGCGGGACCCGGATCGCACGCCTGGTGCTTTCCGGGTCCCGCGAGGGGAAGAGGGAGGCAATAACGGGCCAGATGTAATCTGCCTGTTATTACCTCCCTCCCCATTCCCATTGAGCCCTATGGGGGCTCAAATGGGAATGGGGATGGGTTCCTGCATGGAGGACTTACCGTCCCCATTGCAGGAACCGGTAATGGAGCCCGGAACAGAGGCAGCCATGGATCTAATAGCTCAATAGCTACCTCCATTCTCGTAATGAGGCCCCATGTCTATACTGCGAATACTGCGAATACTTTACCTGAGTAAATGTCCTCTTTGTCCACCAAGATCTTCAGAAAACTAAGAGGGGTGCTGTCATTTGAGAAGGCAACTGTAGGCCCCTCCCCGGACTCAGTCCTTCTACCCAAACCTGTAGACAATCAATCCATGCAACCTGTTCCGCTACTGATCCTACCGATAAAAATCTCCTGCGAGAATGACATGACGGATACTCTTTCTTTGCTCGATAGCGGGGCATCTGGCAATTATATTGATGTCGGTATTTCGTGTGGAAAAATGGGATTCCTTGTCGGGATAAGGACACTGCAACTCCTACCAAAGTGATTGAAAAAGTGAAGATGACAATGAAACCTTCCAATTACTTGTTTTTTTCAATCTAGCTGGAAGGGACATTAACAAGGAAACTCTCACATACATACAAGGCATACTTATCTTTGCCAGCAAGTTTGATCTTTTTATAATTCCTGTCCCATATACAGGCTTTATTTTTAATGTATTTACTTTCCACTGCTATATTAATGGGTAGGGCCATTTCATAACCAATATCATTAAAAAAAGCTTAAGATGTATTTCATCCACTCCCTAAGGGGATCAGTGATGGTATCAGATTCTAAAAGACCTATACAATTGAACAGCAGAGTATCACAGTTCTCTTTTGCTTCCAAGATGTTTAAGTGAAATGCACTCCTTATTTTTATTTTTTTGTTGCTAAGGGATAGTAATCCCAATTCACCATTAATCACCTCCACAGGGGTAGAGTTAGGTAAACCTAGAGCTAAGCGCCAGAGGTTTCCTTCAAGGAACTTGAGCAAGAGGTGTGCTTGCTAGTGAAGATCTCTAAATCATAAAGCACACTGGGTGTTATACTAGCTTTAAAGATCTTCAATAGTCCTCCAGTAGAGCAGTCACATTTATATTTAACAACATTCCTTATGGTATTAGAATCACCTTCCTCAATCATAACTCCTATTCCAATGTTTCCTTGTGACAGTACATGTTCCTCGTCCCCCACGTGTGGAAAGACTCATGATCTGACTTGAGAAAATTAAAACGAGGATTATGGGTAGTGGGAGTCAATATACCTCAAGGTTAGCACAGGTGAGGTCAATAACGAGAAAAAATGGTTCCTGTGTTACTACTGTGAAGAGGAATAATAAGACTAGGAGTAACAAAGATTACTGGTAAGTAATTCGAGCAAGACATCACAGGAAGTGATGTGGATTTTTTTACCCCATAAGCTGACGATTAATAAATAAAAACAGATACTGAAACACACAAAATCATATTTTAGTTACCAACCATATTTTAAATAAGAAACTGACTTATGGTTTTATGATATAACAGAAGTACATACAGAACAACCTAACCCATTTGCCCGATACCTTTGAATGGCAAAATAGCCACATGAGGGCAGTTACTGACATCCTATGGCAGATATACCACCTCAATTTATAAGAGGTGGCAATTGCATGCAAGGCACCACCAACATTTCACATATATGTTCCGAAAAGCCCTCAAAACATGGCTGTTCATCTGCTAGCCTCTCCATCTGACGCCACACCATCGTTCTTATACACATGTAACTATGTAAAGCTTTTACTTGGAACTATGTAAAGCATGTTCCTAGAATCTGTAACAGCGCCTCGATGCCCACGGGCTGTTGTGCGCTTTACAAAAGAATAAATATAAAAATAAAATAAATTAAACATTATCACTTATGTGCTGTAGTGGACAAGAAATGGTAAAAGCAAGGCAAACTTGCTTTTACTTTTTCATTTTTCACTCCATTTTATGTAACAGAAAATGTTGCCTGCAAATATGCTATGAAAGCACCATTCACAAATGGATTCCAGTGGAATCCACTAGCTAAGTAGCTAGTGCTAGTGCGAGCCAGATTCCATGGGAATCCATTTTATGCCTCTCATGCAAACGTGAAATGAATGTCTCACACAAGACTGAGGCGGTGAGCACGGCAAAGGTCCTCGTTCTGCTCTGTGCCCCTCCTCCACCTTGTGACAGCAGGAAAATGGGGCAGAGGAGAAAATGGAGGTGTACATTCATTACGCCTCTCATTTACAGCTTAATTTCCTGCTGTGCACTATTTAATATGAGAGTGACAGTGTCACATGACAACTATCGTCATCATATGCTAAAAACAGCCCTAGATTCCTCGGTTATAGCACAACATGCTAAATGTAGCTTGCACCCATATATGCCTAGTAGAGCCTCACATGGCAGGAATAGTCATAACATGCGAGCTATAGCTTTTCAAATTCAAGAGCTAACATGATATGCCAAGTGCAGGCTCATGCACCTCAGAAATGCCATACATCACATATACATATACATGTACATTGTAATTGCCACCACAAGTACAGTGAGAACATGAGTAATGGCAGACGAGAGATATACAAGACCCCTTACATTACATTGCTTTGCATGTAATGTGCACACTTTCATGTCAATTAGCTGCCACCATATGGACAATATGCTAGTGGCATCCTCAAATGTACACGCAATAGTACATAATGTGTAGTGTTCATGTCATAGTTACCACATGCAATGTGTAGCCTCACATGTGAATGGCCTGCTCGCATTTGTCAAGTGCAACTCTGGATGCCCCGGTAATGCCATAAAATGCCTCCTAAAGTACAGTCCCAAGCTGTATTGTCTGTGGAACTTAGAGGTATTCCAAACATATGGACCCAGAATTCCAGTTAAGCCTCACGCTGGTCGATTATACTACGTACATTGAGCCGATACTCCCAACTAAGAAAGAAAAAAACATGAGTTATATAGGAATGTGTCTATCACTTGTTGTGATGTGCACTGCTGTGTTGAGGTATTGTGACCATTGGCATTAGAATGATATGCCACAGAAAGCTGATCTACTGTTCTGTTATCCGATCTAAAAAGGGCCTGTGAAATTCAACAAGCATTAGAAAAGCCACTAGGTCTGAATGCGTAAATGCAGATGGGCTCAGCCCTTCAATGTGAAGCAGGCTTTAGAAAAAGAATAACAACAACATAATGCATTACAAAAGTAAAATATAAACAACCAAATGGCAATGTACCAGGCAGCACGGAAACAAGGCATGCTTTTCGAAACATCTTTCACAAATCTCTCCCCAACATAGATAGCATCGCTCTCTGCTATTAAATGGCCATGCTGTAACAGAGCTTCCATCATGATGCCCTCCTACAGCACAAGGGCGAAGCTAAATGGCACAGGAGTCCCTCTCCAATATGAAACTTTAGGGTTCTGGCAGAGAGCTAAAGCGCTTTCTAGTCAAACCTAAGAAGGATGTGAGTTACATTGGTGCCAGTGGATATTCGGGGCAACATCATTGTGGGTTCTCTAGGTTGCAAAGTCTCATATACTTCCTGAAACGAGACAGCACAACAACTTCCTATTATCAAATCCACTACCTATCTGCTCAGTAATACTAAGCTCACCTCGCCGTGCCCTCTGCAAGCTACTGCTACCATATTGAACCCAGCACTGATAAACGCTATTTGTCACCACAACAAAAAAATATGTGGATTCTAAAAAGCCAATATTTCAAAAAACCATCTGCAACCCCAGGTTTGATGACCAAGCAGTGTCTTACTTAGGGACCATTCCTTGCTCAGGATGATACAAGGTGAAATAATAAAATGCTAGACAATCCTTCAGATTCAGTGAGAACATGTTAGTTGAAGTGACGATAAGGTGGCAGTTAAATGAACCCCTGAAACCTCTGAAATTCAGCAGTTATTGGAAGTTTCGCCATCTCAACTAATGTGCCTCCTCATTATGCAGCCCCAAAGCACAATGATGACATCACAATTGACATCTCTTCCGACATCATCTTTGATATCACTGGCAACTGGAGCACAGATGGGACATCTCAGATGAAATCAGTGATTTCATCACATCTGAAATCTCTTCCAACGCCACTTACGACCCCATCAATGGTGTCAGTGGTAAGTGGCAGTCATGGTGAACATTTTCTGACTTTATTTCAAGCCACAGAGTGCATCTGAGCACAGATGTAATTTAAAATGGCAGTTTTAATGTCTCTAGAAATGTCCAAACCTTGTCAATAGTGGTGGAATAAGTTCAGAAAGAAGTAAATACCCGACAATGTCTGATGCAGGAGGGGTCTGCAATCTGTGGCTCTCCTTATGTTTCCATTACTGCTTTCACAAGCCACAATCAGAAAAGTCAAGAGTAAGGAATCATTGGAGTCGTAGTTCAGTCGTAGTCCAGAACATCTGGTGAAAAGCAGGTATCAAACCCATGCAGTAGAAAGATTCAAAATTCCATTAGTACAGTACATTGTGTACTGCTATGCTGATAACTCTGCGTACTGACAGCAAGAAAACTGTTTTTCCTCATAGTGGACTGTGCCAGCAGCCGTTGCTAATTGTCATGGTCAAGGCTTACCTTTTGCTATGTTACATTAACAGTAAGTTTGTTGTGAAACATAGAATTAAGGACCTGGGAAATTGTTCTTTTTTTTCTCATGTTTGTTAGGAATTTTTGGTAGACTGGCTCAAAATCATAATTGCACTAATCGAAATGTCTGCTTTGCTTTGCTCAGGGGAACATGGTATGATCAGAGTGATGAAGGTAACATAGTATGCCCTCCTGGTAAATGTTCATTCATTACTGACTGTCTCAGGTATGTAAGAATGGCATGGTTATACATGGACAGTATTTTTTCATGTAAAATCCAAACAAGCTTTAAACTTAAATCCATACTCTAATTTAAATGAGGCAACAGACGTTTTAAATGTTGCATCCCTTATTCTTTTACATGAGACCTGCTTGATCAGTGACGCCATTGATGATGTCATAAGAGATGCGTGTGATATAATCATTGATGTCATCAGTGTGCCTAGGGACACCACAATGGGGGGCTCAGAGTTAAGGTGGAATAGCTTCCAACACCTGTTGACTTTCATGGGTTTTGCTGTATTAAATTGGCCCCTTAGTATCACTTCAACTAAAGATGTTTCACCGAATTTCCATGGCTGTGTATGCCATACTTTAAAAAGTTGGTAAGGCAGAAATAGGATAATGAAAACAAGCATCAGCATCACCCCGTCTCTTGTGTAGCAGAATAGTTTCAAACTGCAAGATAAAAAGTAATATTTCTTTGCAATAGCCATTACCGCGAAACACTAAATCACCCATATTTTACATTAATTTAGGAAGCAAACCAGCCAATTTTTTTTATAATAAAAAGCAGAGATTTCATCCTAAATGTATTTCTAAGTCACTTCCAACAACTCGCATATACTGAGCTTCCTACATCAAATTACTTAACATTGGTCAAGTATTTATTAGTATTGTCTTTACTCTTTTACTCATGAATCGAGATTCAGATATCAACCATCTAGATTTGTGTCTGCTTGCTGCCAGAATCGTGGCGAGAATCGGGATCTTGGGAAAAATAATTGAAATTGTTCTCCCTCCTCACTGTAACAATTTATAAACTAATTCTACACCAACATGTCTTTCATACTCCTGACATGTTCCCTTTATCCACTAATTCTCACAAAGCTATTTTATATTTACATTTAAATACACTGGTCTTATACGTAGATGAAGATCTGCTTCACAAATGCGTCGAGAACATTCGAGATCTTCATGTTTCAATCATGGGCAATGCGTTTCCAATCAAAATAAAAGATGATGGAAACTCTAACTTTTTGGTGCACATGTTCAATGTATTATTATTATTATTATAATTACATTATTATTATTATCATTATTATTGTATTTATTGAGCACAGATGTAGCACTTTACAGAGGTAGACAGCAGTACAGATGCATAGCAGAGCACTTTGCAGTGGTAACAACAGAAGATATGTACAGCGGGGGTAGGATACAGAGTGGCACAGAGCAGGGGTACAGCTGTTTCGAGTGGCAGGGAGGAGAGGGGCAGGCTATTGTCTAGCGAGTCAGGTGTTCTGAGAAGCATTGTGATGGCTTAGGAGTTGATGAGGAGAGATTCATTGAAGAGGTGAGTCTTGAGTTATTTTCTGAATTGTAGGAGTGTCGGGGTGAGTCTGATGCTGGCAGGGAAAAGGTTTCGTAGTCTTGGGGCATAGGCAGGCAGAGAAGGCTTGTTTTCTGGTCCTTTCCTTTTTGTAGTGGTGGATTTCAAGTCTGCACATGTCCTGGCTTCTGGTGGTGCGCTGTCTGCCGGAGATGCTGAGTTTCTCCGCAAAGTAGCCGGGTTATTTGAGCATGACTGCCTTATAGATTATGCAGCAAGACTTGAAGGTGATTCATGCATGCCGTGGGAACCAGTGAAGGTCAATGAGGGCTGGACTGATGCGGTCGTATCTGCATAGACCATTGATAAGGGTCGTGCTGTCGCCTGTAGGAAACTTCTCATGGGCACAAGGGAGGACAACTGGGGGCCTTCGAGGAGTGAATTGCCTCCATCCAGGTGGGATAGGACCAGTGCTTGAACAGTGGATCTTAAGCTGTCTATAGGGAGGAATGACTTGGCTTTCTGCAGTAGAGAGAGCTTATACCAAGCTGTCTGTGTTTTCTTAGCTATGCGTATCTTGAAGGAGGTGTTTGTCAATGTTGAACCCGAGGGGTTTAGCACAGGAGGTGAGCTCAGGTGTGAGGCCCTCAGAGTTCACTGTTGATAGCCAGGTCTATTTAACTGGTTGTTCAGTGTTGTTGGTGACGAGTAGGAATTGGGTCTTGGAGGGGTTGAGCTTCAAGTATACACTGGACTTCCAAGACTGATCAGTGAGAGGCAGGTTTACATGGGCAATACAATAATTCTCCCCAATTCCACATCCTCAAACCATATAATCACTCTAAAAGTAGGGGGAATAGCCATGTCTTGGCTCAAAAAATAATATCTTTGACCCCAAACGTTCACAAATCCACTTCATTTAATCTACCTATGCACACATTTTTTGCAAAATTAACGGAGCAAAACCGATGAAATAAAATATATTATAAAAAACATTGATTGTTCCATAAATTCATCTAAAATACTTATCTTCCCCCAACTAGGATATATTGGGCTAGCCACACCTTTTTATTGTATCATTGTAAAGTATTATTATTGTCTTTTACAGCTCAATCAGATTCATAAACCTAGATTATTATCATGGGGAAATGTAATGTAATTTGACATTTGTATAGCTCCATTGGTATGGCCTCAAAGCGATGTAGGTGAATGCCCTCGGGAACAGCAATCCAAGGCTGGGGAACTTGATCAGAGGAGTTTGGAATGTGTTTGTGAAGTTTGGTCAAAGTGAGGTTGGGTAGGGGTGGCCAAGTCCCTACTAGCTACCCATATCGAGCTGGCAAGTGGATAGGTGCTTTGAAGTTGACAAGAGAGGATGCAAGAGTAGTAGAACTCATTATGTGTCCAGGTAGACCACATTTTTGTTGTGAGTATTAGCTGCATTCTAATGGCAGAGATGCTGTGCGATGTGTCATTGGGAGTGGTGTATGGTTGCAGATGTGTGCGGGTTGGTGGCCTTTCCTTTGGCTATCTTCCATAAGCATGGAGTGTGATGCATACGCTTGTTCTCTGGCTGGCTTCTTGCTTTTGTAGGTGTGGCATGGACTGTCTCCTGTTTTCTGCTGGAGATTCTTAGATTACTCTTACTGTCATTCAGTGATTTCATGGAAGTTCTTTGATGACCCGGCCTACCTGAAGTGGTTTACTAGCTCAAGAGGGAAGTGTTTGTCAAAGTAGTAGGGGGAATAGCCATGTCTTGGCTCAAAAAATAATATCTTTGACCCCAAACGTTCACAAATCCACTTCATTTAAGATACAAACATCCTCTGAGGCATCAAATCTACCATACTCTCACCCCCTTAAATAATGCTAAGCCCGTTTAATAAAAAAAGAATCTCCACATTTTTCACTCACTAATCATAATTTTAAAAATGGTGATTTATCCGAAATGAAAAGCCTTGCATCCAGCAATGCAGCATGGGTTGTACAAAGTAAAAATAAGGGTGCCTGGCGGAGTCCTGATCTACCCAGGAGGGTACGTATGTAAAGCTGGATTATTGCACTTACCGCGAGCCGTGAGAGCAACATGCGTCGTCGGGGGATCTTGTGGTTTTCTGAAATAATCTCTTCTGTTCAGAACCACAGCCTGCTGATTTGTAGGATCTCACATCCTGATTATTTTTGATTATTGTATGGGATGTATACATATATTTTTTGTATTCAGGTGAGTCCTTGCTCACTGCCATATTTTTTTAAAAAACCTACTGGACGGTTTTTAGAACCAAACCACCAAAGGATTTCCTTAATTAAATTTAAACCCACATTATTTCTTGTTTGGTGAAAATGTGCCTAGTTGATTGAGCTGTGTAACTGAGCAAAAATTAAACGTATTCGCCATCGGAAAACCACTGCAAAAATAGAAAAACTCACTTTTTTTGGTTTTTCTTGTGAAAGTTTAAGTGATTTTGCACCATTTTTGCTGTTTTGGGCAGCCTGGGCCTTCCAATTCTTGTAGGAATGTCAAACCGATCAGTTCTACAGCTCAAATGTAATTAGACATAGAATACATCATTTTGGCATTTCCTATGGATGATAGGTTGCACCTTACTTATAGGGCCACTTATGTTGCCCAGTGCAAAAAAAAACATTGAAATTCACTGAAACAAATGTTAATTGAAGTGATGTTGAGGGGCCCATTTAATGTGATAAAACACCTGCAATTCAGCATAGTCAACAATGAGGGCGTTATGCCTGAAACATTTGGAGAGGCCCACCTTGTAGACCCTGAGCTATTAATATATTTTTACTCATCGCCTTATCCAGATCTTTAGTTTCACATTTGTGCGATATCACATTTCACAAAATGTATAAATAAACTGTTGAGAGAGAAGTTCTTTACCTGTGTCTGGTCGGCACCAAGTACACAAATGAGGTATTTTCAAGAAAAAATAAATATTGGGAATGTCTTCTGTGCAAACAGATTGTAATTTGTGTGCATGAATAAGAACAAACATGAAACAACTCCTACTGTTTGAATGTCAGTTTGGTTGAAGAGTGTCAGGTAACCCGCAAAACAAACGAGGATGATGCGCTTTGTGAAGAAATGGCCAGACTCTCACAAGGACTGGTCCTCCCACAATGCAATGCAATGCAGTGTGGTCCCCAGACATGTTGTGCTTCAGAGTGTGTGGGCTTGGTATTCTAAGAAAAGCACTAAAACAAAATGGACCTAATGCACCATTACAAGATGAGTGGGCTGGTAATTGCCCATTCGCGGGTGGCGGTAATGGCGGGCTCCCGATCCCCATTGTTTCAACGGCATTCACAATTTTGAAAAAAGCTTTAGCAAATCAATGCCAAAATATTGCATCTATATGTTTTGTGGTAAAATCCCTTTAATCCGATGACGTCCACGTAGCAGGCTTTTTGCGTGTTCATAGTGTGTTGGTTCACTTAACTTAAAAAATACATTGGAAACACACTGTATTAAAACATTATGTACTGAGCTGATCTCAGTGAAGGGTGTAGATTGGGAATGCATTTGCCTGCTTCTCTCTGTGAAAGTATAGCCCAGTGAGCTTGTGTTTTCTCAGGGGATTAATTAAGTTTTTCAATAGTAAGCACAATCGATAAGAGAGCTTTTTCAGTTATTAAAGAGATGAATGACAAGTGCAGCTGCTGTAACCCCAGCAACTCTCCTTTCATGGGGAACCAGTGTTTATGTGCACATCCGAGCGCAAGAGCAGTGCTAACATTTTTCACAGGTCCCTGTTTGGAATCTGATATGCGGATCAGTTCTGTACGAATTATGCTCTCAAGCTTGTGTGTTGCTTCAAAGGCCACAGATTGCATGGCTCGGTTGGCCTCGATTGCCATGTGGCACATTTAAACGCAATGACCACTAAGCATCAAAGTTATAATACAAATCATTTAGTTAGTCAGACCTCAAGGTGTGTATAGAATGGATTGTGGAATTGAGAGCTTCGATGTGAGAAATAGTGAGATAAATGGAGGCAAGGATTTTCATTCTTCTAGACCAGCTGCCTGTGATTGTGTAACATTGTGTTGACTTCCCAGGCATGCAGCTTGAGACCACATTTTTGTGATGTTAACCTTAATTCCTTTATTTAAATGAATTTGAGTTTTTATCAAATTGCCTGTTTCTTGCCCAGAATTGTGGGATAGGACTGTATAATTAAGGGGGCATTAGATTAAGGGGTCCAACTGACATAGCATCAATATTGTTCTATTTCTCCCACAGGAAACCATCCCCTTTAGGACTAGGGAGGTGAGTGTTTAACACCCCCTAGGGGACAGGGCATGTGGGAACCCACTGGGCATGACCCCAGGTAAGGAGACCCCTAGAAAGGGGTATAAACTACCTTTCCTAGTTCCACAATCTCAATATCTTTGTTGGCTACTTGGGAGTTAAACTATTTGACTTGAAACTTCCTATGAAAATGGCTGGTGTGTTTTCTGACCCCCTGTATGCACAGTACTCTCTGGGAATGAAAGAACAGTGGGAAGTCCATCGCCCTGAGAGAGGGAAGCATAAAGGGTCAATCAGGATTGAAACAGGAGTAAGTGGACATCTGTGGGGCTGGGTAGGTCTGGAACCCTTCCTCTGGGAGGTCAGCAAGGGAAGGGATTGCATATGTCCAGCGTAGTGGACCTGTGTTAGGTGAATTTGTAATGCGCGCATACACCCGAAGGCACCTTGGCACGAGGACTAGGACAGCAACTACAACCAGAGAGAAGGATATTAGCAAAAAGAGTTGTCTTAAGTAGATGACAGAAGGTCAAATGATTCTCAATAAGTTTGAGTTTGAGAAGAAGACTGTTCCACAGTTTACCAGCTGCGACGAAGAAGGCACTGCCACCCACTCTCTGGAGGCGAAACCTTGGAACCACGACCAAACGGTCACTGCCCGAGCAGAGAGTCTGACCGGGAACATAGGGCTGGAACTTGTCCTGAAGAAATTTGTGTCCAACTCGGTGGACCGCCCGGTGAACAATGCACAGGGACTTAAAAGCAATCTGTGGCTGCACTGGGTGCCAGTGTAGATGGCGTAACACCGGCCTGATATGTGAGCCATGCAGGGTTGCAGTAGCAAGTCAAGCAGCCAGGTTCTTGGAGAAGTTGCAGTCGATGAATCTGGCCAATTCACTGGGCCAAATAAAGAGCATTGCAGTAATCAATCCTGCCCGAGAACAATGCCGCTACCACAGGTGGTCAGAGTCGAGCAGGGAGAAAAGGCAGGATCCTACGAAGAACTTTCAGCAGTAAATGACCAGATTGACATACCACACTCACCTGTGCTGCCATAGACAGTGAGGCAGATAAGTAGACCCCCATGTTCTTTACCACAGTCACAAGAGTAGGAAAAACACCCAGTGAAGCAGGACCAAGAATCTGAAAAAGCCAAAGAACACACAACCAGAACCTCTGTCTTGTCCTCGTTGAGTTTAAGCCAACTGGTGCTCATCCAATCCCCATGGCCATCAAGCAGCCACACAAATGGGACGATACACCATCCCGGTCAAGGTCAAGACAGACCAGGATCTGTGTGTCATCTGCATAAGAGTAACACCTAAAGCCATGGGAGAGATAAGAGCAATCAGGGAGCAAATATAGATGTTAAATAACATCACGGACAAGGCAGATCCCTGGGGAACCTCACAGAACAAAGGATGAGAAGCAAAAGGAGGATGGGATACAGACTGGCCACAGTCAGTCAGAAAGGAGGTAAACCAGGCCAACACAGGACCAGATATTCCAAACGCAGCCAGCCAGGAGAGAAGGAGGGGGTGATCGACACTATCAAATACCAATGACAGATCGAGTAAAATCAGGGCCCCAACTCCTCCACTGTCAACCAGCCTGGTGAGATCGTCCATGACCAAGACCATGATAATCTGCATGCCCCTTCCCGGCCGAAAGCCAGACTGAAAGGGGTCGAGCACTACAGAGGACTCCAAGAAAGAAGACAGAAGGGGAGAAATCAGTGCTTCTAGATGCTCCGTAAAATAAGGAAGCAACTAGAGGGTGGAAATTAGACAACATCGAAGCATCCAAGGAAGGCTTCTTAAGTAAAGGAACCACAGTGGCTTGTTTAAGCTCACCAGGGATAAAACCCTGGGTGCATGAAAAATTGACGGCTTGGGTCACCCGTGAAATAATCCTAGGCAGGAGCTCCTGTAAAATGGACAGAGGTACTGGGTCGGATAGTGCTACCGACTTAATACGGGAAATAGCAGCAAGAACAGTCGCCTCGGAAAACACATTAGCGGGTGGACAAATGTCAATAACCCATACCCCAGAATGTGTGCATTCAATATTATCATGGATGGTAGAAATTTTAGAGTGAAAAAAGCCTGAGACTGAGATGGCAAGACTATGGGGAGAAAGCGTGCAGTAGAAGAAAAATATTTGACAACAGAAAAAAGTTCCCTAGACTGGTTAAGAGCGGCTTCAATATGTTAGTGAAAAACACTGTTTCAAAGATTTAATTGATGAATGGTAATTCCTAGATAGAGAAGAAAAAATGGCTGTGTCGGTCAAATTATAAGATAAGCGCCACTTGCACTCAGCTTGGCAAACTCCAAGTTTAGCAATTTTAAGTTCAGCTGAAATCCATGGCTGAGAGGGGCGAGAACAAACTCTTGCAAATGGCTAGCTGTCCTGCTGACAGCCTGGTTGACTTCTCTATCCTGTCTTCATCTCTGTTGAAGTTTGCTGATCAGGTGCAAGCTGATCATCAACAGAGATGAAGACAAGATAGAGAAGTCAACCAGGCTGTCAGCAGGACAGCTAGCCATAATGGCAGATGCAAAGAGATATACATTCACATTATGCCAATTCCTCCTAAGGATAGTGCGCTTAGAGGGAGACAACAAGTGTGTCACAAGAGGCACTGTAAGAGAGACCAGGAAGTGGTCTGTCCAGATCAGTGGAGTAACAGAAAGAACCACCTATCCTGGAACAGCTGAAAAAATAAGATCTAGGATACCACCTAAATGATGAGTGGGTTCAACCACATGTTGTTGCAAACCTAAATCCAGAAAGCTGTCTTAAAACTGTTCAAGAATAGGAGCAAGTGGCAAATGTACTTGAATATTAAGATCCCATAGAACAATTAGGTTAGAATATTTTAGCTGTAATGAAGCGACAAGTTCCATATTAGGATGGAGAAAAGGAGAGCATGACCCAGGAGGGCGATAAACCAGAAAAAGGTGAATCGACTATGAAGCAGATACTGTCACATTTACCATTAATGACTGCATAGCCAGAGCATTTGGAAAAGGAACCAAGTTAAGTTTTAGCACTGATCGAAAAATAATGGCCACCCCACCTCCCGGGTGAACCGCAGCTCTGTCCAGGTGCAAGATGTTAAAACCATCAGGTAGAAACTGTGGGACATGGGAGACAAAGAATCGACCTGACCTGACAGCGGCCAGTGAAATGCTCACAGTCTGGCCCGAATTCGAAATCTGGAGTGCCCAGCTGAGAGAAGCCACGTGGGGCACAGGCTGCCCAACAACCGGCATTGGAGACCCACAGGAAGCATACGCAAAAGGAAGCAAGATGGGAATTCATACCCAAAGGAGGGGTGACAGGAACTGGACCCCAAGGCAGGGTGAGAGAAGTGATACCCCTAAGTGGGGTGAGGGAGACAGGACCCCAAGGAGGTGTGGGAGAAGTGAAAGCTGAAGGTGAGTGATGTAGAGAGGATCCCAAGGTGAGGTGAGATGAACCAGGCCCCAAGGCAGGGTGAGAGACATTACATCCAAAAGGGGGAGAGAGAAGCAAAACTCCAAGGCGGGGTAAGAGAAATCAGACCCTAAGTGGGAGGGGCACCAGACACAAAGGTGGGGGGAGAATAAACAAACCACAAGACAGGGAGGAAACCACAAACTGCCCCTACAGCATGAACACCAGGAATGTTACAGGTTACAACATCCTAAAAAGGGTGAGGACAGACGCCAGGTGTTCCCCAATGGGAAAAGAAGACAAGAAACATTTATGGGATTTGATTAAACTGTAAAGAAGAGAGCAATTGAAGAGACATTGAGCCTTCTTGTTTAGACTGTGCACTATGGCCGAGGAGCCCTGTCGAGAAAGACACAAGGGTGGCTGTCGGAAACAAAACTTACTAGGGTCAAGGGCCTTTGTTTGCCTTATGTGTTTCTTTTATAGTGGCAGGGACAGAACCCAGGTGAGCATAGGATTCTGGACTGATTACTTTATTGTTTTTGTGAAGACATCCTCAAGAACTCCATTGTATAGCTTCTTTATAGAATAGGGCCAATAATCTTACACCTAGGGGCAGCGTAGGATTGTGATTGGTAATCAACGAAAGTAATCTACAATGCCACCTTGTTGCCCCCCCTGATTCTGATCTACCACAATATATTAATCAAAATGTATCTCACAGAATTGCAGTCTGCAGCCAGTACATTAGGTTGATGAAATCACTGAAGTTGATGCACCAATCCATGGAATAACTCAGAATGCGTCCATGATCACAGATGTTTGTGAAGCTGCATTAGTAAGTGTAATTAGATTGTCCCTGTTGCATAGTCTCATAAGAGTATAAATGTTCTGATTGCAATTGGCATTTGCGGAATTCTAGGTTGAAAAATATTGGGTTTCATAGTCGAGAAAAATCATTCTGGTGGATTGTTGATTTGATTACGGTTACTGATTGACATACCCATTAAATCAGATCTGTGATCAGATATGCAATCCAGCCATGATGCGACAGGATTTCAGGGCTATTCTGGAATTGATTTTTGATCATGCACTCACTACATATTCAATGCAGGGGAAATGGCTGATTATGCAAATTCAGTCATGGAAAGATGAAATGAAGAATATTCTTGAAAAAGTTGGAACAGATATTGGAGTGTCATGAGGCTTGGTGGAGGAAGCATTAAGAAAAACTCTACTGATTTATTTTGAACGTGTCTGCCTGTTTTATTTCCACTGTAACATGGTGAAGACAGGTTGCCTAAAAACATACTTGATTTGCATCAATTTATAGAAATATCCTAAAAAGCTTCAGCAGAATTAATACTCATGTACCAAAATGATGATCAGCATAATTGTGAGATAAAACAATTGAATTATTCTCTGGGTGACAAGCAAGTGACCCAGAGACAATACCACAACTTTTACTGGAGGCAATACTAAATGAAAGTGTACAGAGAAGCATAACAATGAATACAGAGAGAATGTTTATTGCATTTGACATTCATAGTCAATGTGTACAGACACATGATAAGTTAAGGCCCAGCATACCTGATCAAGCCACTTATACCAATGGCTTATTAGATGATATGATTCATATAAAAATACAATTGAAAGTAAGGAGTGTGATAATTGTATTATGCTCCACTGTAGAACAAGGATGAGTAGGGGTAAAATTGTCAACTCAGCCTCACTGCTACAAACCAAAACACAATGTAATCAAAAAGGTAAAAGAAGAGGGACAGTTATATACCTCCTTCACCTTTTGAGTTAACCTGGGCTGAGGGAAGGCTATACCCTCAAGAGTGGTGTGAAGACGAACCAATAGTGATGGAGAAGACATCTTGAAGTAGATACAGACAACTCAATTCACGTTTTGGGCTATAGACATTTATTCAATAAAAAGCAGGTTGAAAAAGGCCTAACTTGCCTTGCTAAGGTGGAATTTCCCTACCTAAATAAACTAAAGAAAGTCTGCAGCAGGAAGTCCAAAGTAAAAGCCTGTCTGTGTCCAAAACCTAAGCTTGCCTCACAGCTATTTGCATGCAATGGGTAGGCATGTCAGCATCAAAACAAGTGTTAAAATCGAAATTCAGAGCTTCTTCCAGCTCGTAGTTTGGAAAGGGCTTTCCCTTCCCCAAGGTTCAAGATCATTCACAATGCAAAAGGGGTTCCCTTCCCCAAGCTTCAAGATAGTGCACAACGCAAAGGTGGTCCCTTCTCCATTCTTTCAAATCTTTCAGCTTTTCCACAGCACAGTTCTTTGTGATACTTTCCAGCTCCCCTGGTTTGGTTAACTTTCACCAATGTCACAAAGTACAGCTCCTTAACTTGAGTTCACCAAATTTCCTTTACATTCAATTACAAGCTTCTTTGCAGGTATTTTAAGTGGCTTTCACATAAGTAGGTGTCCGCAGTCTAGGCACAGTTTTCGGAACACATGGTCCACGCATTACAGGTCACGCAACTGACACACCTGTCTTGTCTGTTCTTCCTTGAATACACGTTGCCTCTGTTTCAGCTCTACAGTGATACTTAGTTTATTCCCATTTCACATCCTCCTGATGTTTTACCATTGTTTGTTTTGCACTTTCATATCTTTCTAAGCTAATGCTTCTTCTCTCAATTTACACAGTTCCTTTATAGCATAGGAGTAACCCAAAACTACTTTTATTTAGATCAGTTTTCAACAGTACTTGCTTTCATTCAAATGGGTATTCAAAAGGTGCTTATTTTCATGCTTTCATTTTCTTACTCTTGGCAAGGTTTACAACCTCCTCTTGGCACTTTCATAAAGCTTGCTTAAACTCACATTTTCATGTAATTCACCCTGGAGCTTTGCTCAGCTCCTGGTTAGCCTATTTCTTCATCTATTTTACAGTTCAGTATTCACAAAACCATTCACTCAATTTTCTTAGAATTTTCATGTCATCATGATTATCAAAAGTATCAGTAATTTGACTGAGTTCAAACTTGACCGGCATTCATATCGCCCTACAGTCTCTCGATCACTCGCGAGTGACCTGAACTGCAGCAACCACGCGGTCTACACCTCAGCATCCCTGAGGTAAGCTGTATCCAAATGCTCTTCTCTGTGATGGCAGGCTCGCTGTGGCAGTCGCTTCTCCCGGCTCAGCGTGCCTCTCCTCCAGGATCTCCACCACCTCTCCTGTACGGAAAGTGAGTCTCTCTGACTTCGGGACGTATGCAGACCTGCTCTTCTACCAGAGACATACCAAATTCTCCCGCCATAATCAGCTTCCACTGCAATGACTTTGCAACTCGTCGGTGCTTCGGGCACACATCTCTCTGGCTTCACCTACAGCATATCCTGCAAGCGTTACACTGATGATTCTCTTCTCCTCACCCAGGCAGGCCACTTATACCGTCCCTATGGCTTCAGGTGTAGGCAATTTTCATTCATTACATAATGATCTTGGTACTCGGCATCCCTCTTCCTCGCCCCAGTACCAGAGTGGTATTTATTAGGGAAAGATCTTCCATAAAACCATGGAAGGGATTGACAACAGCCTATGAAGGGATGGGAAATAGTGGACTCATTGTGAAATGGGAAAGGGGGATACTTGTTCTCACCCAAGTGTGCCTCATCCCCACTCCCCAAGTCTCCTCCACCCAGGTGATCCTCTCTCGCATATCCACCTCAGGGTGAGAATCTATTAGTTACGTTCTTGTCTGGACACCTGGGAGGAGGATAATTTGGGGAAAGAAGTGAGGACATCCTCAGATTCTTCACATGACCAAAACAACACAGTATCACAGTACAAAATAAAGGGATTGTCTGATCAAGGTTCTATAAAAAAATACATATACTTTAATCAAACAAACCATCTGCACATAGAATGAATTGAAATTACTATACAAAACCCACCCGAAAGAAGAACAAAGAATATACGACAGGCTTGAGAAAGTAGCACTGGGAGTGTGATAATGTGCTAACCACAAAAAGTATATCTTGTTGAAAACAGGAGCAATCATGACCTAACCCGTCTCTAGGGTCCAAGTGGCCCGAGGGGGCAGTTCAGAGTCAACAGTACATGGATTCAGTTCAGTTCAGATGCGATCTGATTAGGCTCAGTTAGAGTACGTAGGATTGTGGAGGCCCCTGCAGCAAGCAAGTGTCAAGTAGGGGTGGACAGCGGCTCTCAAAGATGCAGATTGGAGCAATCGCAGGAACGCTTCACAGTTGGCCAGTCCGAGTCGGGATTTTGTCACTGGGAGGGGTCGATGAGTGATGTGCAAGGAGTTAGAGTGTGCAGGTGACGGTTGTCGAAATGTCGATTTTAGGTGTGTTGATATGAGATCAAGGAGACTGTAGTTCAAGGGCTATCTGGGCCAAGCTGTGGTTGTAACCCCCGGTTAGACAAAGTGTGTAACTTTCCAGTGTTTTGCTTCAGGTCCTGGCATTGAGCAGTCATGTCTGGCATACCAGTTGATGAGCTTTGGCTGGGACATGATGCAGTGTCAAGCCGGAGGAGGGTGCAAGCAATGTTCAATATGGTGGAGGAGGGTAGCAACCAGCACCAATGAATTTCCTCTTGTTCCATGAAGAAAATGATTTGATGCAGTGAACAAAGATCATCGGCTGGTCTGGTCCTCTGATTGCTGTGAGGCACACTCAAGGGGACTCGATAGGCTGGTTCTGTTCAGGGTCTGCTCTACCAGCTCAGGAGACTCAGGTGCAGAGTGGTAGGTCCTGATCCACAGCAGATGTTACTCGAGAAAAGCCCTGGGAGTGATAGGGGACAGATCTTCCTTCTATCTTGGATGTTTCTTTCTCTACCTCAGGCTGAGGGCTTTAGAGCGTGCAACTCTCCCACAGGAAGTCCAATGAGATTTTTTTCAAAATGAATCTGCGGACATAAAGGATCCAAGAGGAGAAAGAGAAAGAGAGAGAGAGAGAGAGAGAGAGAGAGAGAGAGAGAGAGTGTGAGAGTGAGAATCAAGATGGTGGACGCATCCAACCCTTGACCACAGCCTCCTGCCTATCATACCCCTGCCTATTACCTTCTCACTGAGACCAAAGGCCTTTAGATGCAGCATCCTGCTCTGAGACTACTCATTTTGAATGGGTGTGCTCTCTTGGTGCCTGAATCCAGGACAGATAACCCCTGTACGGCTGTCTATGGCAGAGGGTGCTACCTGTCCTCATAAAGACATTAAAGATGAGGCCCAGACCTCCAGGATCGTGTCATGCCATTTGGTGGGCTAAAACCGGCTGACAAGAATACACATCACCTTCCACAGAGGAGCTATATCACAGGAGCTGACACATGTGTAATAACAATTGGAATGTGGTGGTTGTGATCATAAGTAGCAACATGACTATGACTAAATGTAGAAATTGCTTTTATTTAGAGATTACCCTACCACAATCATGGGTGTCTTAAGATCATCATCACTTTGGGTAAAGGGGGGCACATCTTAAATGCCACCTCATCGCGGAAGTGACTTGCTTGTCTGTGCAGCTGTCAAGTGAGCATCTTGTGACCTTTGAAACCTGCTCTGTGGCACAAGCAGAGCAGATACCACGGTTAAGTCTAGTGACATGGTAGGGCACATGTGCACTGTGTCTTTGGCATGGTGTCCATGGAAAAGCGGAATCTAGTTGGCAGACTACCCCTTTTTGAGATGGTACTACTCCAATAAAACAACCTCTTAAAGAAAAGGAATCTGTGTAAAATGGTAACTGCAGATGTTTGAATAGAAGGATGAAGGTTTGTGTAATATTTAAAATAAAATTAAAATGACATTTGTAGTAATACAAATGGAATTCAGTGAGTAGATGAAAGTAGGAAATAGGAATCCAAAGGAAATATGTCAAATGAAATCATCATTACTATGCCACACTAAACAAGCCTTTTTACCACTCTATTCTAGTAACTAACTGCATATTCCTTCCAGCCTCCCGGACCAAAAGCAAGAAAAGGAAAGGGGCCAGAGGAAAGCGTGTCAACCGTGTATTCCAGCAAACAACATAAGGTGGAGAGCTGCGTACCCTTAACCAAAGAAAAGGATTTCCAAAAAGGAAGCCACAGTGTTGACGGTCAGGAATATCAGACCAAAGCAAGTGAGAAGAAGACATGGATATGACTGTTCTATTGGAGAGCAGTTTTGCATCACTATCTGGAAATAAAAGTTTATTCTGTCCAAAAATAAAACACCCCCTCCTGCTCAGCCTTTCCCCTGGAGGCTTCGGTCAAGCGTATAGGGGAAATCTGTGGGGAGAATTAAAAGCAAATGAAGACTGCTTGAATTCAGAGAAGTGCTGAAAAGTTGACTGCTTCAAGTGTGGCATGTATGATTCATGTATTTGGAAACATATTGTGCTACAGAAGAAGAGAAGAGGTGACGCTTTTGTGATAGACTGCACCTAACACACGACATGGAGACTGCCTCAATGTAAAGGTAGAGGCACCAAAATAATGTGTTGAAGAATTTATGACAATGTATTAATTTATTAAAATAGTAAAAAGCAGCGCAATAAAATTATTTTAGTACAATACATCTCGAGTATTCTCCTTCTATACAAGTACATATGGAAGCTCCAGTTTAAAGAAAAAAAAAACAATTCAATGTCCTAAAATGTTAACAATAATTTCTATCTTCCCCCAGAACTTTGTAAAATAATAAATTAATCCCACATCATTCCCCTCTAAATATTTAACGCATATACCCGACATAATGTCAGGGGTAACATCCAAACCACAAGCTAGTGAAGTAGATCTTCTAACAATATTCAGGTCTTCACATTTGCTCATCAGATGTTTAGCAACTTGTATCTCCGACTCACTGCACAGGTGAAACTCGCATGGTAGTCCCATCCGTCTTCCAATTACTTCAAGGGTGGAAATCAGATTAAATGTAAGACTATGTTTCAATTACTGGGATATGAGTAAAATAATCCCCAACCTTTGAGGCCCACAAATAGCAATCGACATATTCTGCAGGTAAGGAATTGGTCACCAAATTAGTCAAGACTTGCTCCAATCCTTTGCAGAAATCATTGTTTTATGTCTAATATTAACCTTAAGAAAAGGCTATTCAATGGGTACCATACCAAATCTATTGAAACAACTTGCTAATTCCTTAGGTTTCATATACATGGTAACATCCCCACATTACAAGGCAGTAGACTCAGTTATCTGCCCATTAAGGTACAGTAGTGAAATACAATCCGCATGTAACACTTTCAAGTTCAAATTCAATTTATTAGTTTTCAGTACACTAAGAACAGAGCTGAACCGGGCTTCTAAAAGTATAAACTTAATGGGGGTAATGATAGGTAATTTAAAAGGGGATTTCAAACATTATTTCTGAATTAATGCCAATGTATCTGACTGTTTATTTTTCTTACCTTACACCTCTGCTCCATATAACATCACTGTTCTTATTTTTATTCTATAGAAATTGTAAAGTGCAACCAACGAATAACCTGCCTATTATTTCACAAAACATATCAGCCCCTATTAAGTTGACATACTTTAACCTCCAAATTACTGATGTGAGTATCGGAACTTAATCAGGGGTCAACGGGGAAGCCTAGATAATTGTAAAACCATACCTGTCCCTCAAGACGATCATTACGTTTTGACATCAGCTTTTGCTTTTCTTTAGCATTTGTACTGAAGACCATGGCTTTGGTCTTGGTGATATTAATAACAAGACCATTCATGAAGGCATGTTGCTTTGGATTTTCTTAAGTATGTTGTTGACATTGAGGTCTATAATCTAAAAGAACCAAGTCATCAGAATATACAAGCCAATGGATCTGATCTGGGCCTAGTCGAGGAGGGCATGGTTTATCTGTGATAAGAGGCTCCGCTAAATCAGGTAGATATAAGTAAAGTAAAAGAGGGGCAAGAATGCAACCCTCTTTGAGCCCAATACGTGTTTCAATAAAGCTAGTAGTGACTCCTGTATTAGAGAGTCTAACTCTGACGTTGGTCTCGGAATGTAACACAACCAACATCCTGAGCAGCCCCAAAAGTATCCCCCAATTGTACAACTTTGGACACAATCATTCCCATTACACAATGTTGCATGCTGCACTGAAATCAAATAAAACAGCATAATACTGTTTCCTCATGAACCAAGAGTATTCAATCAAGTCCGCCAAAGAAGATTAGTCAAGGTACCTGCCCCCTTAATAAAACCTTTCTGTAGACATGGAATAAGATTAGCTGCACTGGCCCACTTAGCTCATTATTGGAGTAACACTCTAGCAAACAGCTTAGCTTGCACATTCAACACTGCTAAGAGCCTGAGGTTTTTAGCCTCGCCTTATGAAACCTTCTTATGACCAGGTACAATAAGGCATTCATGCCAAGTAGCGGGAATAGTATTGGAATAACTAATAGTCTTAAAACAAATAAAAAGTCAACTCCCCACCAATATGGATTCTATTTTAAAAAGAAATTGCATACCCTGTCAGGAGCACAGGAATGTTTTAATGTACAGATATAATTCATCATGTCAGCCGGTGACAAGTTAAAAGCCCATCTTGCATTTGATAAACCCACGTCAAGAGTGGCCATAGGCATACTAATAATGTTATCTCTAATAAATGCTTCCCTGTCCCCCTATGAGACATTGGAAAGTATTGACGTTTGAGTAATGGGAGGGCACAGCAAATTGCCTAGGATTATTGTTTTATTACTGCCCGAGTCAAGGCTTGCCATCCCTCTATTTTATGTTTTCGCAAGTGGTGCTTCAACCAAACACAATACCAATGTTTCCTTATTTTTAGAGATTGGGTTACCATAATTCCAGAATAAGGAAAAATAAAAGGAGCGTATGTTATATTGCCATTGAATTCCCGAGAATGTCTACAAGTGTCAATATAACTCCGTGGGATCTATAGTCGAGAGGAGCTGGTTAGCTAGCGTCAAATTCAGCCTGATTTTACGCTGACATCAAGTTGACCCAGATTTCAAACTGGTCCCTGCCTCTGGGGAATTCTCCAAAAGGCAAAAGGGGAGAATGCTAGAAAAATACAGTGGTGACTGTCAATTTCTGAACTTCAGTGGTGCAAATATATACTCTAAATATGCAGGTGTGATCAAGCGCAGCAAGGGAGCCCCAAACAAACAAAATGGGTTTGTGGAGGTACTCCACCACAGAACATTTTTAAAGTGATGGGTAAAATGGTGCATTTTACAGTACTTTCTGTGAACCTTGGGCAAACAGTCGCACAGTTTGAAATCTGTTTTGTATGGTACCGAATGAAAAAGCACAATAGATGCAAGTCACCAACAATGCCCAGGACCCTTTTCCAATGCATTTTCATGATGCCTTTGCTCACAACATATGCAAGTGTATAACACATTTGAATGCTGGCTGTGCCCATACATGTCTATGCAGACTGCACCAATATATGTCAGTATTTCCATATACTCTGGGGTCTTCAACCTATACTTCTCCAGATGTCTTGGACTACAACTCCCATTAACCCTTGCCATTGACTATGCTGGATAGGACTGATGGGAGTTGGAGTTCAGAACATCTATAGAGCCAAAGGTTGCAGACCCCGGATATAAGGCCTCACCGCCAGCAGGAATGCCATGAAAAATGTATTTCCAGACTGGCTACACAAACATAGGCCAGTGTACCACATAATCACACTTATATTTGCTTTTACCCTTTATTCCAAGTACAAAAATGACATTCCACAGACAGAATATATGGCTAGACTGGAGCAACCATTGTAATACAGTTCAGACACATAATAACTCTCATTGTGTTTTGAATTAGCCTTGATGTCATGTACAAAGTAACAAATGCCCTGCCGCATTAATAGAGCACACACACACTGACACCATCAATGTAGGACAGTCTAGCCAAGAAATAACACTTATCATGTCTGGTTTACCCTTGATGCCAAGTAAAAACTGCCATGTCATAGTAAGAAAGCATATGGAGATTGGCACCACTAATGGAGGCCAATCTAGACACTTAATAACAATGTTTATGTTTTCTTTACCATTGATGCAAAGTAAAGAAAATGGCCATGCCACATTAAGAAAGTAAATACAGACTGCCACTGCTAATGTAGGCCAGTCTAGTCACACAATTATACTTAACACATTTGTTTTCCCCTTGACGCCAAGTAAAACATGTTAAAGCACACTAATAAAGACAATTTAGACTGTCACTACTAATGTTGGCCAGTATAGCCACATAATTGCATGTATCATATTTGCTTTACCCTTGATGTCAAGTAAAAAAAAAGCCATATTACTGTCATATGGTGAGCGGCGCCAGAAATGTGGGCTAGTATAGCCACATAACAACAGTTATCATATTCGCTTTACCTTGCATTCCAAGTAAAAAAAAAGTCATGCCATGTTAAGAAAGCAAACGCAATCTGACACAACCAATGTAGACTAGTCTATTCACATGACAACAAATATTCATGTTTGCTGCACCCTTGATGCCAACTACAGAAATGCCAAACCACATTAAGAAAGGAAATGCAGACTGGCACTAATAATGAAAACAAGACTAATCATGTAATAACACTTATCGTGTTTGCTTTACCCTTGGTTGCACTGGCAGATTGGAAGTAGGAATAGACTGGTATGCCACATGCATACAGTGCGGCATACATCTAGGATGGCTGAAATCTAGATCTTTTGGTGGGGAACGTTTATGCACACACTTTGACGAAGTAACTGCCACAGGTATATGACAGCCAATGGGGCATCCTACCCTAATGAAATCACAGTGGAGGAAAGCAACCTAATTGCTATAACTTGCTGTCATCGCTTTCTGTCCACGCCTGTCAGCTTCTCTGATTTCTTACTGCCTTGACCTCCTTCCCTGATTCCCTCATTCAACTCTTTTCAAAGATATGAAGAATGATAATGATTTTTTTAAATAGATGTTAGTACTACCGATTTGAACTAGATAAACCAAGAGAAAACTCTTGGTACAGTGTGCTCCCCTTAAGGTCTATGACTTTAAATCTAGATTACTAAGTAATGTGAGTTATATAAACACAATCATTTCATGTTTGTAAACCATCTCGTGATTCCATTTTTTTATTTAAAAAAAGAAAAGTGCAAATAAACGTGGAAACCAGATCCACATCTATTAAGCACATAATGAAACCAATGCATTTCGGACAATAGTCGGCCCTCACGGCCAAATCTGTAAAAATATGCACCAAACGAAAAAGAGAGAAAAACAGCCATTAATACATGATGACATAACAGTCAGTGCATGTACCTTATTCAGTAACCACACAAAAATAAACTGCCTGTATCCAATTGCACTTGTATTCAAATCACCAACAAGTACACAAAATAAAATAATGAAACCTGAAATGTAAACAAATGCAAAAATATCTAATTAATATATGTGTTAAAAACTTGTTGTGCACACAATATTTTTGGCAGGGTAATAGCCGGTTGTCCAGTAGCTTAAACCCAAGCAAGCTACAAAGTACAAGTAGTCAAGGAAAGAACAGAGGAGAACAAGAAAAACAAATGGGTGGTGAGTATGTTGACAAATCATATTCAGACATAAATAAAATGAAATTAAAATATCCCTCTGCTTGACAATTTAATGTGATCCTGTGTGAGCATCAGCCTGTGGCATGTTGCCAGTTATAAATCCTGCATTCCAACTACCGTTTTTAGTAGTGAGGAGCCCAGCAAATGAGCATGCCGTGGTGATGTCATCGTATGACATAATTACATATCGTCACAACGTTATAAACTGGGCGCAGGAGCCAGAAAAAATAAAAAAAGATGCAACATATGCCAAAAACAACGTAATGTTCATAACTAGCTATTATAAGAGTATGTATAGGACTTACAAGAAGGTTCATATGTTGTACATCTTACCATGCTGGAGTTGAACAACTAGGTAACAAAAGTGGAAATAGACTCATGAGAATAATAGGCAAAAAAATAAGAAAAACAACAACAGGTTGTAAGAATGATACAAAGCACAGCAGCGTGCAAAACCTCTCAAGTTATAACAGAACCGCAAAGAGCTGTTTTATGAAAGGACGTATTAGATGGTGAACCAGTAGAACAGCATATCACAAAGATTTATAGAAAGCTGAAAATATAAAGAAATCACGCAAAATTCAATTCATCACTCATTCACCCTGGTGTTAAAGCGTCGAGTCTATCAGTCGAGAAGGGTGCTCTTCTGTTCAAGAAGTTCTTCATGTCTCCATGTCTCCTCGCGGTGATGACCACAACAATCTAACAATCAGAAACGCTATCTGGGTGATCTGATGCTTGTATTTGTCAAAGCTATGGGCCACAGCTGAGTTTTGATTCTTGGTGCAAATGTTCGAATGGTGTTCTACCTGTATTTCACTGGTGTAGATGATTGTCTGATGTAATAAATGCTACAAGGGCATTTTATTGCATACATTATGTTTGCCGTATCACAGGTAGCATCAGTTATATCTTCTACCCACATTGAGGGTGATATATCATATCTCCCTTTGTCACGTAGCAACAATTACAGCACTCTAGACAGGGAAACGTGCCAACTCTGTTTGATTTTTTAACTCCACATTTTGTGGGATCTGTTACCACTGATGTGTCCCTTAAGTTATGGCCCCTGGTATAGAAAAACAGTGGAAAGTCAGGAAATATGTTTTTAAAACTGTTTTCACTTTCACGAATCTCTCATCTCTTCCTAATACAATTTGCAATTGTGCTGCTCTGTACAGAATATCTGGTCACAAAAAACAATGGTTTTTTTGGTTACTGTTTAGTAATGATTCCCGGCGTACGATATATACCTTTGTCATAGCTGTTTTGATTTTTTCTGAAGAATAACCTTTATCCTCAAATCTTTGGGCCATTCAACTAAGTTCTGTTTTACATTTTTCATTGTCATGGATGATTCTCTATATAGTTGGCTATAAGGAAGGTGATTGATAAGACTTGGAGAATGAAAACTCAACCTGTGTAGTAAGTAATTTTTATATGTAGGCTTTTTGAAAATAGATGTCATATATCAGTGGGGAGAATCTCAACATCTAAACAATGAACCCCTGGATTTGCTACTTCTGAAGTGAATTGAATATTCTGATCTATGTTGTTGAGATAGTCGAAAGGTTCTTCAAATCAATGAGAGAGCCATTCCAAATACTCAACATATATATGCACCTCCACCAGAATACCGCACGTGTGTGCCAAACAGGATGACTGAGCACATAGTTTCAGATTTTAACATGAAACAATTGGCATACGCCGGACCCACGGTGGCTCCCATCAATGTCCCTGATACCTGTAAATAGAATGGTTTCTCATATCTACATTATAAGCTCTGAGAGATGAAGGTCAATAGTGTAAGGATAAACTGTTTAGATGCCCCTATGGCAGTGTCTTGCTGTAATATTATCCATTTGACTGCTTCAATTATTAGGTCATAGAGGATAGAAGTGTAAAGCTATTGACATCTATTGTAAATAGTATGCTATTAGCCTGTATGGTTTGTCCACTAAGAATGTTAAGAAAGTGGGTGGTGCCTATAATATATTTAGATGATATTTGTATAATCTATTGAAACAAAAAAACGCAATTTAAGCTTGCGAGTAAACTGGAACTGTATGTAGGAACATAATTGAGTGCCTTATGTAACACAGCAATTGTTGCTTTAGACAATTGTCTCTGAGACAGGTGTATAACTAGGTATTACAGATTTGCACATTTGTGCTGGTGTCCATTGTAGGTGACACAAATACCAAAACATTGATTTTTCTTTTTGTAAACCTCAGATTGAAAGACACAGACCTCGTTGGCCATCATGGAATGAGCATATGTACAAAGAGCTTGAAGGCAGTATTTTGATGGTATCCTCAGATCTCTGCAGGACCACGTGCATAGGGTGATTTACAAAACATTTTTTAATTATGGGATTTTCCTTTTGAAAAAAGCTTTTGTAAATCAGTCTGATAGTGTCTATCTGTACCCCATGAGACAAACCTAATTGGCAATAGTCCATGTTTTCTGTTGAGTCACAAGCAATACATTGCATGTGAAGTAACTTCAGAGAAAGAAATGCTGATTCTGGCTCAACTAATGTTGACAAACTACTGTTCACTTATCTCACCTAACATCGATTAAGATTCTCATGTCTCTTAAAATGTGCAATAATGTAGCTCTAAAATGTAACCTATCAGGTTTAAGATGGTCTGTAACTCTGGGCATTTTAGCTCCTTTCGTTTTGCATTCTGGTACAATGGTTGCACTTTTATGTTCTGTGACAAATATTAGGATATCGTCCCTTCTGTCCTAGGGTCAAACCTCCTCATGAGGCCAGGGGGAGGGAGGCCGCTAAACAATAGAGGAAGCTAACTGAAGAGAATGCAGTATCCCCACCAATAACCTGTCCTTAGACCTCCTACCTACAACCCTAACAACAACCACTTCCCTGTTAGGGTCACACGTTATGGTCATATCACTTTCTCAGTACTGTGACGAAGAAGAACTCTATTGACTACCAAGGGAACAGTAAAATCAGTAATGTGATGAGAGAGAAGTGCAGAAGCATGAAGATTATTGGTGGGGCCACATTGAGCAGACTAGTGGTTACCGACTTCCTTTGTTCCAACAGTAGTTGACATAGAGGAGGAAACCGTGCCTGGAGGAGCGAGGACCAGGAAAACTGTGTTCTGATGAGAAGGGGCTGTGTACCAGTTTGCCTAACAGAGAGAGGGTGAACCTTTGCGAGCTGGCGAAGTAGTGAGCTGGAAAAAGCTGGAGAGTTCCTTAGTGGTGGAACCAAGGTCAACCCCTCCCTCAAAGAACAAGTAACAGGTAAGCTGTACTGTGTGAGAAGGGGTTGAAGGCCAGTTTGCCTACAAGAAAGACAGGGAAATGCTGAAGAGCTGCCACAGACCCTGTACCCTGTTAGAGATACAGAGAACAGGAGAAGAGCCCCAAAGGCAGCTGCAAGAGACCAGTGAGCAACCAGAGGAGGGTTGGAGGACCGGAAAGGCTGTTGAGGACCATGAGAGACAAAAGCCCTCATTACAACCCAGGCGTTAAGGGGTTAATGGCGCTGTAAAAGGTGGCGGCGCCGTTAAACCCTTAAAGGATAGTTCCGGGACTTTTTTTTTATTGTCCCTACGGTTCGGCCATGTGTTTTTAAGCATAAATCGGTAGATCGTAGAAAACTTTCCTATGGACCTTACCCGACTTTTCGTCCATTAACGCACTCGAAATCAGCTGCCATTTTGTGACAATCCTATCACTTTCCGCATCGCCCTGGCTGACCTGCTTTTGCGGCACTAAATCAAATCCCTCGCCCCTGAGCCTGACATCAGCAGACGCGTACCGCCCATTTCCCAACGCCAAAGCACGTTTCGTGTCAACAATCGCTGCGCCTCAGCTAATGAAGTGTCGCCATAGAAATGGCAGGACGCCTCTTTCCTCAATAAGTATAAACACACCGTTTCACAACACACAGAAGCCGATTTCCGATTCCATTCCTCTCTCTGTGTTACTTTGAGTATTCTGTCACTCGTTTCTGTGCTCTGGCCAGCTACCTTCGCCGCTTCTAGGCCTTGTGAACACCTGTACCATCTCTGTAAATTATTTTACCTTCTTTACCACACAATGGCTACAATAATGCCGTATATGTACGAGCCCGAGTACACCGAGGAGGAACTACTGGAAAGGCAAGCACGCGAAAACGATGGGGATTCGGACGGCAGTTGGGAGGACCAGTCAACGGATGAAGAGCCTGGACCATGTCGCATGGACGGCGTCTCCACCTGGTGCACATGCAATCGGTGCGAGCTAATGCCAACTGAGGAGGAGAACTGCTGCTGCCGTGAAAATTCCGGGTGCTTGGCCTACATTTCGGAAGGCGAGCCAAGTCCGCAATGCATCACCGAGCTGCCAGAGTTCGGGGAAGCCTGCCTCTCACGGACTGTGTTGAGGATGATGATGGTGCTTATGCACGAACTTCGCGGCACTGTTCGTCCGCGTAATCCGAGTAACGAGTAAGTATACTCTGGTTGTGATGTCAGTGATGCCACTACTATTTCATGGTCGTCTCCCACATATAAAATTACATCTACATATTATTCGAACGCATGTAAATTGGTTCCATTGCATCTTTCTTTTTCACAGGTGGTACAGGCTGGTGGCCTATCGTTGCTTCACTTGGTGGCTTCACGGGAGGCTTGGACACCGCGTTCAGAGAGTAATACCTGCCTGTGCGGTACTTGCCATTAGACAACATTTCCCCAGCGACAGTGGACAATACCGCGGATTTTCCCTGGATGTGCTGCAACCGGAACTTTACAATATGTAATGTTTATTATTTATGTTCAATTGAAATTAGGATCTAAAATAAAACCCAACATATATTTTAACAATGGTTGTTTTGATTTTTTAAATGAATCTAGTGTGTCTCCATTGAATAGTCTTCCTGTGCCTTGTCTTGTCACACCACATGTCTCCTGCCAAGCATCCTCCCTCACGCTGGCCGCCCACCTTCAATCCACATAAGTGTGTCTCCATTCACAAGTCTTCCTGTGTCTTGTCTGCACGACCACCGCCCCAATCCACCCCCCGCCCTATCAAAGGCAGTTCGCACCGGGGTACTTGCGCTGGCAAGTGGAGCTGTCAGGGAGCGATAAAGGCCAAGAGGTGCCAAAGACCATGTACACTTCAAAGTGGTCTATAGAGCATGGGTTGTTGTTCCCATGTCTACCTCCAGACCCCGTGTCTCCTGCCAAGCATCCCCCCACGCTGGACGCCCCCCTGCAATCCACATAAGTGTGTCTCCATTCACGAGTCTTCCTGTGTCTTGTCTGCACGACCACTGCCCAAATCCACCCCCGCCCTATCAAAGGCAGTTCGCACCGGGGTACTTGCGCTGGCAAGTGGAGCTGTCAGGGAGCGATAAAGGCCAAGAGGTGCCAAAGACCATGTACACTTCAAAGTGGTCTATAGAGCATGGGTTGTTGTTCCCATGTCTACCTCCAGACCCCGTGTCTCCTGCCAAGCATCCCCCCTCACGCTGGACGCCTCCCTGCAAACCGCATAATGCCACGACATATACACGTCATTCATTCACAAACACACCCCTGTTTCGAATTCTTTATAACCCACTTCATATTTCGAATGAGAACTTCTTTGCGCTTTGCTAGTCAACCCGTGAAGGTGCCGGTTATCTGCTCTTCGTCTCTGTGAACTTCCGTGACCACTTCGAGCGTACTCGTCAGTTTGCAACCTGTGAACTGCTCCCTGTTCTACGACAACAAACTACTCTGATCCCTGCATCTAACTGTTTGTTCGTCAAGGTAAGGCCATGTACCATAATCATTTTGCGTCCAATTTTTTAATTTATATCTATTTGCTAGTAGTCATCTTGCATACATGTTTTCTTTTCGTTCAAGACAGTACATGCAAGGAACTAGTCACATGTTCTGAGTTTAGTCAAATTATTTTTCTATTTTTTTAAAGTTATTCATATACTTATCCACATGTGAATAACGTGTATAGTTCCAAGAACCAAACCGAACCTTGCATTGGACATTTTATGTGTCATTTAATTTTTTAACACATTGGTATTCATTGAGAATTGTTGATCTTTACTTTTCAGAACTTTCCACAATGCCTGCCTGTTCCATTGGCGGTTGCCCTTCGAAGACCCATAATAAATCTGAAGGTACTATAATGCATGTTTTCCCTAAGACAATAGATCAGATAAGAGAATGGGTCCGATATTGCGGATATCCACTGTCTGAGCTTGAAAGTAGAGTCCTAGAAGTCTTTGCGGACAAGAGGGGTGATCGATACCGCATCTGCAGCAGGCACTTTAGCTCAGACATGTACTCCACATCATTGCTAATAAAGAAGAAAACACCGCAAGCGAGGCGAAAATTGCTCTCAACCGCTATTCCCACTCTATTCGTCCACATCCCTCCACTGGTGAGTCAAGTTTACGGATCTAGCTCTCGGCCTTGCGGTAGTGTGTAGCATTAGCTAACAATAATTTCCCCATTTATGTATCCACTCAATATGAAGGCGGAAGATTCTCCATCCGTGTCGTTATTGCAGTCATCAGCCACTTCAAGTGCCTATCGGGTAATCTTACTTAGCTATTCTGCCACTGACTTGTTTTAGGCATGTAAATCAATACTTTTAATTTATCGTGTAATTATTTCACCTAATGGTACACCCTAGTACTCGTCCACTAGTCTTTGTTTTCAGTTATAATTATTGTTATCCAAAATAATGCAAGTACTGTCTTTCAGGGAGATGCTGAGGAGTCCAACGCATTGACGACAACCGTTGATGTCACTCAGATGCTCGAGGTATGTTTCCGGACAGTTCCTTCGATGGAGATCATCAGATCTTGCATTCTTCTAGCGTGATTGTTACACACAATGTTTCTTTCGTTTTTAGCCATTGATATGTCCTTCTGTCGTCGCCCTCCTATGTGTCTTCTTTTTTCAATATTGTGTTCATTACTAATGAAAGTCCTATGTTTCAGGGAGTCGATGGAGCATTAGTCCAAGAAGAAGGGGGAGCATGCAGTTACGGGTCGGCGCAACAGCTTGCAGAAGTGTGCACCGCAGTTACAGCATCCCTTGATGTTCTTATGCATTTCGAGGTATGGATACTGACAGTTCGATCAAGCGAGATCATATGACGTGATTACATCCGCTATACTTCCTTCTTTATTAACGCAAGTACTATGTTTCAGGGAGATGACGGAGCTTCTTCTACAAGAACATCACCCCTAGTAGTCGATGCAGATCTCTGGGTGGTGACACTTCCAACGATCGAGCAAATCGAATCATATTTAGATATCCATTATTTATTTTTGACAACTGATCATTTGTGCAGGTCTATTTAGATGAGCCGTTGACGCCTGCACAAAGTTCATGTTCTTTCCATACTAATGCAATTACTGTGTTTCAGGGAGTTGCTGAAGCGTCATCTTCAATAATATCATCAATGGAAGTCTATGCGGAGCCCGAGGTATGGATCTTGACAGTTCCATCTAACTAGATCAACAATGCCTGAATAATTGTCGTTTGAATGTTCTACACAATGTGTTCATTCGTGTTTTGCTATTGAGATGTACGTGGGTATTGGTCCCCAAGTACATTTTGTGTTTTCAATATTATTATACATACTAATGAAAGTTCTATGTTTCAGGGAGTCGATGGAGCGTCAGTGAGTGATGGATGTGCTTATCGTAAAAATATAGTCGTTGCATCGCAAGAGGAAGTGGAGACATGCACACACGAGTCGGTGCAACAGCGTCCAGATGTTGAAGTTCGAGGCAAGAAAGTTTCAAAGAAAAGAAAGCAAAAGAAGGTTAGTGTCCCGGTCACTATATTATGTTGTTTTTCACTGTTAATAGTTCAATACTGTAAGTTGTGTTTAAACTGAACATCCCTTTTCCAATCTGTCCTCTAATTGCGAGTGGGTGTACGAACTAGATCTACACAGACAGTGAAGCGAACGAGAGATGTTGCTTGTCAAACCTTTTGGCAGGGACTTGAGACTGGAGATGCATCGTGCCAATGGGAAGAATATGAAGTGATTGACAACGGAGCTATACCACCACCAGCCATTGATAGTGAATGTCCTCCTGGTAGTTCGGATGCAGTCGGAGATCAATTCACAGAATCCACACCCGCAAAAACCAAGACCGCAAGAAAGTTGAAGAAATTGTTTTATTCTCCCATCGCCGGAGAAGGAACAGATGTTTCAATGGAAGAGAATGTAATGGACAACAATGAAACACCATCAATATCACTGAACATAGCGGAAGACGATATCAGAGATTGTACCTTTACTGTGAGTGACATGTCCTCAACGTTACAGGCCGAACCAGCTGGGATGCAGAGTGACAGTATAAGGAAAGAGGCCAAATTCATTGTATTCGATAGTTGTTTGATTGATATTATTATTATGCTGAAATGTGGGCATTTGGTTGGTGGGGAAGTATGTGGGGAGCCATTGATTAATGTGACTCGTGCAATTCGAGGCACTAACCTTAAAATACATGCCACCTGTACACAATATCATCCGTTCTCATGGTCTGCACAACCCATGCTGGGGCAACTGCCAGCAGGCAATCTACTTTGTGCAGCGGCCGCACTTTTTAGTGGTTCAAGTTTTAAAAAGTTAGAGTATTTCTTTCAGTTTGTGGGAATCCATTTCATTGCGAAAACTCAGTTCTACAAATACCAAACCGATTATCTATTTCCAGCCATTAGCGCAGCTTGGAGAATTGAAAAAATGTCTATTGAAAGTACATTCGCGGGCAAACGGTTCAGGCTAGCCGGTGATGGACAGTGCGACAGCCCAGGATTTTCAGCCAAGTACTGCACCTACCACTTTCAGGACATGGAAAGTAAGAAAATTGTGAGTTCGGTGGTCGTGTAGGTGTCACAAAGTACATCCTCAGTGGCCATGGAGAAAGTTGGCTTTGTAGCATCATTGCAAGAACTACAATCGCGGGTAATGGTGATCGACCTGATAGCCACGGACAGACACGTTTCAATTGCCAAGACAATGAGAGAAGAGTACAAAAATATAAATCACCAATTTGACGTATGGCATCTTGCAAAATCAATCAATAAAAAAATGTCAGCTGCAGGTAAAAAAAAGATATGCAAGGTATTTCACAGTGATCCAAGTCAATCAGCAACCATCTTTGGTGGAGCTCAAAAACATGTGAAGGGTCGTTGGAAATTCTACTGGAAAAATGGCGGTCAGTAATTCTACACTGTAGCAACGTTCACCGCTGGAACACGAACCAACATTTCCACAATTGTGAACATGGCCATTTGTCCACAGAGGAGGCACGGAAGAAGAAGTGGTTGATTCCTTCATCACCCACTCACAAAGCCATTGAAAAGATTGTATTTGATAAAACTATAACAAGAGATTTGAGGGGACTCACGGAATTCTGCCACACAGGAGATTTGGAGGTGTTCCACAATATGTGCCTAAAGTACAGGCCAAAACGATTGCATTTTGGCATGGAGGGCATGATAAATCGGACTCTTCTAGCGGTCTTGGCACATAACCATAATGTTGGCCGTCAACAAAGTAGGACGACCGGAACTTTAGGGACGCTTCGCTACAATAAGGCCTTCACTAAAAGAAGTAAACAATGGGTGATCAAACCAGTGTTTGAGGATATGCAATATGAGTTTATTGAGAGACTTATTGTTGACGTCCTAGATAGGCACATACATGGAGTTGTGAACGAACCTGTGCAGGGGACAACTGCATTGCCACCCAACATTGCCTCTGTTCCATGTCCACCTAAAGCAGAGCTCATTGAGAAATACACATCACGGTTCAAATGATTGTAATTTGATTGTCTGTTCTCTCGAGTCTCCTCATGTCGCAGGCCCATTGAATATGTGTATCTATGTAATGTGTAAATAAAAGTGATTGCTCAGTGTACATGCAATGTGTCTCTCCACCCTTGCCCCTCCCTTCACCGTGCAGTAGTGCGAACCACCCGGGTGTCACCTGTGACTTTGCTCTCGAGTCTCCTCATGTTGCAGGCCCATTGAATATGTGTAGCTATGTATTGTGTAAATAAAAGTGATTGCTCAGTGTACATGCAATGTGTCTCTCCACTTTGTTCATTTGCGCATTAAATTAAACCAAACAGTAATATAAATCATTTTTCAAAAAATATAGAATGTCTCCGTATTTATGGTTTTCTGGGGCTGCAAAGCACGCAGACAAAATGCAAAGATGGAGTGTAAATTTCAAGTCCTGTGAGATGGCCTTACACTGAGTGTAGCTAACTAGGAATGTGTGCTCGTTCAAAGTGAAGGTCAGCTGCTTTGATTTTTTGCTCGGGTGCCGGAATGGCCCACGACTCAGTATAAGGTTCTATTGTTATTTGACCGTGACAGGCCGGGACCATCCCGAAAGACTTCTTTTTGGGGGTGTGGTGCAATAACGTAAGAAACGATAATGAATAAAATGTCAGAAACGAAAGCCATTTAATGTTCGTTCATTAGAAGAAATAACGTCGGCATAGAAGGAGTGGTATTTCGGGGCTGCCCTACGCACAGACACAATGGAAAATGCAAATATAATGTAAGTAACTCTTTAGATGAGTTTATACCACAATTTAATTACTATACAGTAGCTTTAAAGACGGGTTAAGTTGTACTTGTTCGTTCTATGTGGCATATTGTTTTGTACCGCGCACTATCTTGAGGAGAACCATCTCCTTTTACGGAAGCACCTCAAAACCTTCCTCTTTGCTTCTGCTTTCTCTCTCCCTCTCCCCTGCTACAACTGGTCCACTGTCTGCGACCTCGGTCCTGGGCCCTTCCACTCTCCACCTGCACTGCCTCCCTGTCAACCCCTGCACTGGGGGACTGTCTCAGTATCCTACAGCCCCCCCTTCCCAGCACTTGTTCTGCACTTACCTTGCCTCGCCACGCCTTGAAACACTTGTGTATAGGCGCGTTGCAAATGCCATATTATATCATATCAGTGACGAAGTGGTCCACTGGCGCTCAGGCGGCTCTGAAAAAGGCGGAGGAGGTGGGTGGGTTACTGGAAATGACGTATAATACCCAGTTGCACTGTCCTAGCTATGAAATAATTTCCCGACCTAATATATAAAATGAATAATTTTAATAAAGATCTGATGGTGAGACTAATTTCATTTTTTATGTTTTTAAAACAGGTACATCCTTCATTATTGTCCGTGTCACGAGTACCAGACACCGGCGGATGGATTTTACAGCCGCCAGTTGCTTCTCCGCGTGAACAACGTTACCACCCTGACCATTTTATGGGACGATTGCCAAGTACAAGTATGCCCTTATGCGGTACTAATGGCTAGATGCAACATACATACCGTTGTGGTGGACTAGTGCCTCGTTGTTGGAACAGCCATGCGATTATCAGTGCGACCGAAGAGCTTATTTTATCGTAAACCAACACCCTGTTTACTGCACACGAACATCGCTTGCCTCAAGACGAACTATTTTGGATCGAGAGCAAAGAAAAATGCAAATCGCTGAATATTCTCTAAACATTTGATGTCCAATAAATGTACTTTACCAAATGTACCGTGTTGCTGTTTGATTTTAAAGTACAGTTTCATATTCCGAATTGTGGCGCGCTGTGTTGTGAGCTGATCTGTGTTGGTTTCCGGGTTCTGTGTGGAGTCGCGTAGAAGACGCCTGGGCGCGTTTGCCTACGCAGCACAGTCACGTCACGGATAGAGGCGGGGAATATGAATGTTTTGATAAAGTCTGTTTCAGGGGCGGGGGATTTGATTTAGTGCCGCAAAAGCAGGTCAGCCAGGGCGATGCGGAAAGTGATAGGATTATCACAAAATGGCAGCTGATTTCGAGTGCGTTAATGGACGAAAAGTCGGGTAAGGTCCATAGGAAAGTTTTCTACGATCTACCGATTTATGCTTAAAAACACATGGCCGAACCGTAGGGACAATAAAAAAAAAGTCCCGGAACTATCCTTTAACGCCTGATTACGAGGTCCCTTTGCGGGTTGGAGACTTTAACGCCTGCTTTTTGCAGGCGTTAAAAACCAACCCGCAAAGGGACCTTGGTGCTAAGTACGGTGCCGCAATTTGCGGCACCGTACTTAGCGCCTTCCCCATTCCCATTGAGCCCTATGGGGCAAAAATGGGAATGGGGAAGGGCCATGGTGGCATGGGGAATTACCGCCCCGCCAACCTCGGAATGGGGCGGTAATTCCCCATTCCGCCATGGCGGAGTCGGTAAGTTACCGCCATGGACCATGGTGCTATTAGCACCATGGTCCAACGCCAGGGTCGTAATGAGGGCCAAAGAGATAAGAAAGTAAGGGTCGTGAACCCACATGTGAAATTTCAGGCTGTATCTTTGCTCTAAATACTGTTTTGTTGGCTGATTCAAAATTGTAATTTATGCTTCTTTAGTTACTGTTATTTGTTATGTTAATGTATCATGTTGCTGTTCATGTGCAGCGCTTTGGTGTAAAGCGCTATATAAACCAAATAAATACAAATACAAATATCTGGGAGGTTAGTGCACCAGGTCTGCCACATTCCCAAAGAGGGGAAACAAAGGGCTTGGTCCCACCTATGAAATTGAGGTGCATCCAGAGCAATCTTCCTCATGGCAGTACATTGAAGGTTAGTGCACCAGGTCTGCTAGATTCCCAGAGATGGGAAATAAGGGTCTTGGATCCACATGGAACCAAGAAGGCTCAAAATACCCAGGTCCTTGGCCGAAGGACGCCCCAAGTGAGGAAGAGTTGAGGACCCCATGGTCCTCTGCAAGTAGAGGAGCTGAGAGACACCACATGCTTCAGAGCCATAGACCTGAGAGACAAGTACACAGAAGGAGCCCAAGCCCACTGAGAAGTCCAGCGGTCCTAGAAGCCTGCAAACACATTCCCTGAAGGCTGGGAAGAAAGGGGCTGACTAAGGGACAAGGAGCATGGTTATGGCAAGGGGAAGAGAACGGTGACAGAAAATATATAATTGTGTTTGGCAGGTTAGTGAATCACGCCCATTAAGGAGTGGCAAGAAGGATCTGGGGCCCCTCCATGTTATGAAAGGAAGAATCAAATGTTATTGGAATAACAGTCTTTGGGAAGGAAGTACGCCAAATCTGTTAATGAAGAAAGGGGTCTGTAAACCCAACAGATTGTGATCATTTGTGAAAAGACCAGGGGAAGAGGAGTGTCCCCATTGGCATTTTCTACCTTTAGAGATTAGAGGGATGGAGTCATCCGTCTGACACAGTGAAGTGGAAAAGACAAAGACAAAGGTTGCCCCCTTTGTCATTTTGGGTCCTTGACATTTTAGGGCGATTGAGTCATCCCCCTAATATAACGACTGGTGAATTGTATGTGTATATTGGAACTGATTCAAAGCCGACTAACCTTGGAAGGCAATTGAAAACCAATTAGAAATGTATTTTTATTTATTTTTTTATTTACTTGTTTTACAGCAATTAAGGCTTTTACAAGAATGAAGTAGAAGGAAATAGAAGACTATGACGTTTGAATGTCTTATTCCATATGTGTAGGACGAAGAAGGAAGGTTGGTTGGTCTGAAATATCTGAACAATCAGGGGAGAATGTTTATGTCTAATTTAAATTAGAGATTAAAGAGCTCTGATTTTGTCCATCGCCAGTTTTAGAAATTTTGCCGCTACAATCGTCCATTTATTATTGTCACCAGACAGAAGGCGTGTCCACCAGAGGTCCTCCTCCTGGAGGTCACTGTCCAAAAACAATGGCGAGAGGTAGGTCTTTCTGAGAGTTTGTGTGGCAGGGCATTTCATCATTAGATGATAGATGGTTTGTGAGCTGATCTGTGTTGGTTTCCGGGTTCTGTGTGGAGTCGCGTAGAAGACGCCTGGGCGCGTTTGCCTACGCAGCACAGTCACGTCACGGATAGAGGCGGGGAATATGAATGTTTTGATAAAGTCTGTTTCAGGGGCGGGGGATTTGATTTAGTGCCGCAAAAGCAGGTCAGCCAGGGCGATGCGGAAAGTGATAGGATTATCACAAAATGGCAGCTGATTTCGAGTGCGTTAATGGACGAAAAGTCGGGTAAGGTCCATAGGAAAGTTTTCTACGATCTACCGATTTATGCTTAAAAACACATGGCCGAACCGTAGGGACAATAAAAAAAAAGTCCCGGAACTATCCTTTAACGCCTGATTACGAGGTCCCTTTGCGGGTTGGAGACTTTAACGCCTGCTTTTTGCAGGCGTTAAAAACCAACCCGCAAAGGGACCTTGGTGCTAAGTACGGTGCCGCAATTTGCGGCACCGTACTTAGCGCCTTCCCCATTCCCATTGAGCCCTATGGGGCAAAAATGGGAATGGGGAAGGGCCATGGTGGCATGGGGAATTACCGCCCCGCCAACCTCGGAATGGGGCAGTAATTCCCCATTCCGCCATGGCGGAGTCGGTAAGTTACCGCCATGGACCATGGTGCTATTAGCACCATGGTCCAACGCCAGGGTCGTAATGAGGGCCAAAGAGATAAGAAAGTAAGGGTTGTGAACCCACATGTGAAATTTCAGGCTGTATCTTTGCTCTAAATACTGTTTTGTTGGCTGATTCAAAATTGTAATTTATGCTTCTTTAGTTACTGTTATTTGTTATGTTAATGTATCATGTTGCTGTTCATGTGCAGCGCTTTGGTGTAAAGCGCTATATAAACCAAATAAATACAAATACAAATATCTGGGAGGTTAGTGCACCAGGTCTGCCACATTCCCAAAGAGGGGAAACAAAGGGCTTGGTCCCACCTATGAAATTGAGGTGCATCCAGAGCAATCTTCCTCATGGCAGTACATTGAAGGTTAGTGCACCAGGTCTGCTAGATTCCCAGAGATGGGAAATAAGGGTCTTGGATCCACATGGAACCAAGAAGGCTCAAAATACCCAGGTCCTTGGCCGAAGGACGCCCCAAGTGAGGAAGAGTTGAGGACCCCATGGTCCTCTGCAAGTAGAGGAGCTGAGAGACACCACATGCTTCAGAGCCATAGACCTGAGAGACAAGTACACAAAAGGAGCCCAAGCCCACTGAGAAGTCCTGGCGGTCCTAGAAGCCTGCAAACACATTCCCTGAAGGCTGGGAAGAAAGGGGCTGACTAAGGGACAAGGAGCATGGTTATGGCAAGGGGAAGAGAACGGTGACAGAAAATATATAATTGTGTTTGGCAGGTTAGTGAATCAAGCCCATTAAGGAGTGGCAAGAAGGATCTGGGGCCCCTCCATGTTATGAAAGGAAGAATCAAATGTTATTGGAATAACAGTCTTTCGGAAGGAAGTACGCCAAATCTGTTAATGAAGAAAGGGGTCTGTAAACCCAACAGATTGTGAACATTTGTGAAAGGACCAGGGGAAGAGGAGTGTCCCCATTGGCATTTTCTACCTTTAGAGATTAGAGGGATGGAGTCATCCGTCTGACACAGTGAAGTGGAAAAGACAAAGACAAAGGTTGCCCCCTTTGTCATTTTGGGTCCTTGACATTTTAGGGCGATTGAGTCATCCCCCTAATATCACGACTGGTGAATTGTATGTGTATATTGGAACTGATTCAAAGCCGACTAACCTTGGAAGGCAATTGAAAACCAATTAGAAATGTATTTTTATTTATTTTTTTATTTACTTGTTTTACAGCAATTAAGGCTTTTACAAGAATGAAGTAGAAGGAAATAGAAGACTATGACGTTTGAATGTCTTATTCCATATGTGTAGGACGAAGAAGGAAGGTTGGTTGGTCTGAAAGATCTGAACAATCAGGGGAGAATGTTTATGTCTAATTTACATTAGATATTAAAGAGCTCTGATTTTGTCCATCGCCAGTTTTAGAAATTTTGCCGCTACAATCGTCCATTTATTATTGTCACCAGACAGAAGGCGTGTCCACCAGAGGTCCTCCTCCTGGAGGTCACTGTCCAAAAACAATGGCGAGAGGTAGGTCTTTCTGAGAGTTTGTGTGGCAGGGCATTTCATCATTAGATGATAGATGGTTTCCGGCTGCTCGCTGTCAAGACAGAGTCTGCATACATTCGTTGCCACTAGGGATCGAATTTTCAAAATTTCCCCAGTGGGTAAGAGATTGAAACATGCTCTGAGGAATATACCTCTTAAAGTCTTGTTAGGGAATTTTACATATTCCGCTACCTCCTTTCTTTTACGAACTATTCGAGGCAGATGGGACAATAATCTGTTTGATGACGCCTGATCTAGGGTTTTGATCCAGTCTAGAACCTCCAGCTAAGGTTTTTATCCTCAACGGGTTGAGCATCAACTCCTCTTGCGTGCAAGCTGTTGAATCTAACAGGACTCTGTTTCTTTCGCACCGGCCAGAAAGTTGGGGACAGGTCCCTTTAACGGCTTCCTCTTTAATCTTGAGGTAGATAGTCAGACTGTCCAGAAGCAGGAATTTTCTAAATAGTTGAATTCTGCTGTTGTTTATTGCTGCCAATAAAGAAAGCAGGCCAGGTTCATGTCTAATCACTGCAATAGATGTTGACTTGGGGATTTGCAAGACTGAGCGCCAAAAAAGCCCTCCAATTTTGGCCAAATGGTCTCTGGTATTGCCAGAGAAGCGTCCATGCCGTATACCATTGACTCGATAACTTTAGTTTTGTAAAATTGGATGGCCGGCAACAAAGAAAACCTTCCATACTTCTTGTCTAGCGTTCTTGTTTGGGCGGCGAGATTGTGAATCTTGGACCAGAGCGCTTGCTGCATTGGAGCCTCGGATTTGGAGCAGTCGAAGGTGACACCCGAGTATTTGAAATGGTCGACTGACTCCAACTTTGATCCTTCAAGGAACCATACTGATTTTGGTTTTTTTGACAGTGCTTTTTCCATAGTCAGGATTTTAGTTTTATTCTTGTTAATCTCCAAGTTGTTGAGAGATAAGTAGGATACCAGATGGTTGAGCTTTCGCTGGAGCCCGATCAGTGTTTGATCGATCAGGATCACATCGTCTCCGTACAGTAGGTACGGGACCTCCAAGGAGCCCATTTTTGGTGGAAAGGCCCGAACTTGGAGTGCTGAGTCTTTGTAGTCCCCAAGGAAGGCAATAACAAGTGCAGGTGCCAGAGGGCAACCCTGTTTAACCCCTCTAAATGATGGAATCTCTGCTGACATCAAGCCATTTTGGCTTAGGCAGACTCGCATGCTAGTTCCTGTGTGGAGAGCTCTGATAAGTGACAAGATGAGAGGAGGGCAATCCCTGGCCGCTAATTTCCCCCATAACTTGTATCCATCAGCCCAGTCAAATGCTTGGGTTAAGTCCACAAAGGCAAGGTACAGTTGAGGAGCACCAGCACAAACTTTACTGTTCAGAATATTAAGGATCATGATGTTAGCTGATGTACTGGCATTTTTCAGAAAGCCGGTTTGGAGCGGATCTGCACAGGACGATGATTTAGCCCAATGTTGGAATTTTTCAAGGAGTAGCGTTGCAAAGAGCTTGCCGATGATATCCAAAAGTGCTATCGGCCGATAGGTGGACGGATCCTCTCTAGGGCCCTTTTAAAAATGGGCACCACCACCACCGTAGTCCAAGATAGAGGAATGGTTTTGTGTTCAAAGCAGCGTGAGAAAATTTGACTGATCAATGGTGCCCATTCTTCCGGATACTGCTTTAGGTCAGAGTTGGTGAGGCCGTCCGGGCTCTGTGCTCTGGAGACTTTTAACTTCTGGATCTTTCTAAGGATATCCTCCTGTCTGTGATGTCTACCCAAGGGACTGAGATGGATTGTTTGGTCCTTATCAGGACATCTACAGTTTGGGCGAAGAGGTTCTTAAAGTGAAATATCCATTTCTCTTTGCTTACAGGATTCAGTAGAATCTCGTTGAGTTGAAGGCCCGAGGGCCTAACTAACGACCAAAATTCCTTTGTTTTTTTTTGTACGACAATCTGGAGCATTCGCTTGGCATCTTGTTGGTATAAAATGATCCTGTGAGATCTGAGCCGGAGCTGTAACTCTTGTGTTCAGTTGCAAATTGAGACCAAGCTTCAGGGGTGTTTAGTTTAAGAGTGAGTCTTTTCATTGATTGATTGATTGATTGATTGATTAATTTATAGAGCGCTTTACACCAAGGCACTGTACAATGGAGCAACAAAATACAGAGTAACAGCAACAAATAACAAAGAGAGCAAACATTACATCTTGAATCATTCAACAAAACAGTGCAAAGAGCAATTAACTGAAGGGGGGAAATGGGGAGTGGGAATAGGTGAGGGGAGGGGGGGTAGGAGATGGTTTGGACGAGGGAAAAAGGAAGGGAGAGAGAGTGTAGTAGGAGAGGCGACAGAGGAATTAGATGAAGGGAAAAAAATGGGGGAAGAGAGGGTAGAGGGGGAGTTTTCAAGGTGGAGAATGGAGGAGGAGGGATTCAAGGGAAGAGCGAAATGAGGTGAAGGTCGTGGTAGAGCGTATTGGGAGAGGGAGCGAGTTCCAGTGCAGATGAGCAAGGAGTTGGAAGGAGCGGAACCGGGAGGACGCGCAGGGGGAAGGAGGTACAGTGAGAAGGAAATGGTCAGCGGAATGAAGGGAACGAGAGGGGGAGTAGAAGGAGAGAATGGAGGAGAGA